>NW_006431918.1:2992419-3017679 GCF_000325575.1 Pteropus alecto | reverse complement strand
GTGACACATGTGTACTAAACGTCTAGATGTAAACACAGGACTTCTGAACCAGTGACACCTTGTTACCTAATAGTCAAGCTGGCATTTAGTGAGTGCTCACTACCTGCCAGTCCGTGTCCTCTCCACAATTCTGAGGTTCATTATCTCCATTTTTCATTTAAGAAACCGAGAAAGGTAAAAATGTATCATTCTACCTGTTTATTAATAAGATTGTTGAATACATAGGAAAATATTTGTATATGTAGTTGTAACTGGAAATTCGCAGAATAGACTAACTGTAAAGTAAAAAAAAAAATGTTAAAACAATAGTTGACGGCAATTTGAAAAAGAAAATATGCTAATAGCAATATGTTAATATTAATCAGATTAATAGCATAAGACAGGAAATGTGTTTTTATCAGGCTTATTAGTAACTTCTTAGATTATGCTAAGCAACAAAGGAAACATTATCCTCCAGAAAAACATATAGCTGCTTTGTGGTGTCATTTTAATTAAGGCAGTGTGTATTTTTAACATAATGTGTGAAAACAGAAGACTGATTGAAATATAAATCTAACTGTTCCATGAGAAAGTAGTATATAAATCAAATAAATAAATGCACCCAAGAGAATTTAGGTTCAAGAGAATGTAATAAATACTATACATTCACTGAAATTTTTTTATAATGTTATTACTAAAAAATGTGAACTAAAAATAAAAAAAAAAAACAATTGATGAAATCCTCAAGAAGAATTATAATTTCCAAAGGAAATAACTGACCAGACATGAGCAAGCCTTCATATTGTGAAGATAATTCAAACAGTTTGCAAATAAAATGCAGGAGACAGATTAAATTTTTAACTGACTATAACCAATATAAAGTTATAATAGAAATAGAGCCCTCTTAAAATCCTGGAAGTACATGAGGCCAGCTTCATAAAACAAAGAATTTAAATTAGAAAAAGGGACTCCGAGTTAGCTAAATAAATGCTTTCTTTAAACTTCAGAGTTAACTTTTCTACATAGAAAGATTAAAAGCAAATACATAAACAAAAGCAAACCGACTATACGTGCAGAAAAGGAACAAAAGAAAAAGGTGTTATCATGCATTGCAACATTCATATGAATAGAGCATTTTCCTCCCTAATATTGTCACAGCATAGATGGACAATGAACTTGCTAACTGATATAGGAAACCTTCTTCCTTTGCATTTAATATTTCTATAGTTCTACAAACTTAGAATCTGTTAAATTCAAGTGGCCTTAAATGAGGTAGGATTTATTCTAATTTAATCTAATGGAAGCCATTCTAATTTTGGATTTTAAGTCCATAGCCTAACCTGGGTGTATCTTGCTTTATGTTGGGTTTTTGGAAGCAGAGCCTGAGACAAGGATTCAGGTGCTCTAAGTTAGGTGAGATGCTCTTCAGGAAGAAGCTGGAAGGGAAGAGTGATGCAGGCTAGGGAAGGGAGAAGAACCAAGCAACGATGTAATTTTAGGTAAATTTTACTCTTTGCTGGAAGTGGGGTAAATTCCAGCCTGGGCTAGATGCACATTTGGTGTGAGGGTGAGAGGGTGGCTGTGGGGACATAAACCACACCATACACCCCACCACACCTTGTCATGCAAGGATGCCAGTCGGTCATTGGTTGTGGGCTGTGTGTGTGTGTGTGTGTGTACGCGTGTATGTGTGTGCCTGTTGGTGTGTGTGAGGATGGCAGGGGGCATGTGGTGAGGTGGCTCCTGTCTACACTGGCCCAGTGAAGGGAGATCTGGTCAGGGCATCAACACCGCCTCCACCAATGTCCCTTTGAATTTTACTTTCACCGACTTTACGGCTTTCAAAAATACCTTTTCTGTATATCTTGCTGGAGAGAGAAGGAATGCAGATAGAATTTGTAGCCTAAAACTTCTACTGGGGTTTCACCCAGACTGGGAGATAGGTGTAGACGTAGACGAAGTGGGTAAACATCTTCATTTAGAATTCCGCTCTCACAATTCCCTGAAACTCAACTCACTTTGAATTTCCTGGTTGCTGTTCTAAGACCTCCCACTTTGTGTGCTTCTTTCTTTCCCTGCTACTTGGAGAGTGACTCAAACACTAACCAGACCCTGTGTTCTGCTGTCAGCGGGGTACAAGCTTTTACAAGTGGTTTTGAAAGAAATAGATCAAACATCTCAGCACATTTGTCTCAGGCCACGTGATAAAGACTAAAGAGAGCCCTGGACTCAGCTCTTTAGGCCTCTTAATGTTTGAAAATGAAGTTATTTATTGCTAAATCTGTTTACTTTCATCAGTTCTTGATCTTTCTTCTACTCCAGAGCAGGAAGGCTGGGAACACGAGTGTCTGAGTCACTCTTTCCTCTCGAGTAAATACAGCAAGGTAATCCCAGGACACGGCGCAGAACTGAGAGTCATTCATTCCTCATCAGAATCATCGTGAGCCTGTGAGAGCCAGGTGCTCTGCGCGGTGCCGGGTATGTGGCAATAAGCCAAATCGGCAAAGTCCCTCCCCTCGCGGCATTCGCGTGCTAGTGGACCAAAAACTTCACAAGCGAATATAATAGAACATCCGCGGGGAAGATACGGTATGGATGGACGTGAAACAGGATGAAGAGTTCAGGAAGGTTGGGTGGTTGATATTTTGTTTAGACTGGTGAGGGGAAGGGCTCTTGGATGTAGGAACAATTGAGGAAGACCGAGAACCATGGGGGAGGGGGAGAGAAGAGAGTTCCTCCTGTCAGGAAGGCATCCCCAGGTGTGGAGGGGCATCCCACCAGGAGCCTGGATGGGGGCTGGGCGGGTGCCCCGGAGCTCACCTGGTGCCACAGCGTCCTTTTATTACTAATGTGATATTGATTTTTATTTTTATATTGCCAGTGCCATTGGTACAATAAAGGCTTTGAAGCACACGACTGCCATTCAAATTTTGGTTCCTATGGAAATTGTAAATCTACTGAAATATAGATATAATTGGAAATACACACACATTTACATCTATTTAAATTGCTTTCTTTTTCATGGAGAAACCAGGCCCTGGCGTAGCCTCTGATAAGAAAAAGCCCCAGAAATGAATGGAATCAAAAGCTGGCTTCATGTTGTTTCTGGAAAAGCAGACTTTCCTCAATGAAGAAGTGGTGGTCTTGAAATTTCCATGATAGCAGAGAGGAAATGAAACACAGGCAAGGGAAGGCGATTAGAATGGACTCGGGGCTCCGTGTAGTTCAAGGTGCTTCTCTCACACTTTCCCACGTAAGGCCAGGAGGAGCTGGTTTCTTATCGTCTTTTCATTCTTTAATGTTATTGAAGTTCCATTTTCTCATTATTTTGACTATCCTGTTGCTTTCCTGTTATTTAAGCCCTCTCTCTCTCTCTCTCTCTCTCTCTTGCTTTTTCTCCACGCCCCATCCCCCCGCCCCTTCCCTCTCCTTTTCTAGAAAGCTGGCTGTTTATTTTTCTAAGTCTAGTGAAAAGAAACCAAAACACCACCCAGATCAGTTTATCTAAGAAGTTCCAAGTTCCTGGTGTCTTGTGTTGTTATTTTGGTTTCTTTTGATGGCAATAATAGCAGTCATAAAGTAGGTTTAGATTTTTTTTTTTAACTTCAAATACATCCGGAATATAAAGTGGCACAAATATGATAATAGAAGGGACCCAAGAAATGTTAATGTTATTTAAAACGGATTTAATTCTACTTGAAGGCTGACTTCCTGGGCAACGTGCCGTGAGGCGGGGAGCCTAAATTCCTGGCTCCATGGTTTAAGTGGGTTGGCATGCTAAGCATTTAACGTTAGTCACCTCTCTACCAAGGACTTGTCCGCCTGTCACCTCCCTGGACATGCCACTTGGAACCGAGATGAATTCGATGTATGAAAAATGTAAAAGGGCTGGTGAAAGTCTGAGCGGCTGCATGTTCAATGCTTAAAGCACTTCATCTGCAGTCTGACTTTGAAAAGATTGAATAATAAGAGGAGAAAGCAAAGGGGGTGAAGCGGTTTGTAGTAGGCAGTTGCTAGCGTTTTGGAAACCTAGCAGGTCTGCGACCGATAATTTCATTTCATGCGTCTTTAGTTTTATGTTGCTTGTTAGCCATGGCTGGAAATCTTACTAAACAACTTTTATCCTATAAGCAGCATGATCAACCACCTTGTTGAATGAATGAGTATAATGCAAGGTATTGGAACAGCCTATAAACAACCAAGAAAATAATTAAATCCCTTTTCTTCCCTGATCCCCATCTCAATTGTTTGTGCTTCACAATTTTACATCTAGAACAACCATTTTGATATGGAAAGCCTCGTGCGTATGTGTGTATCAGCATTTTAAAGGGTTCTATTTAAACGGAATCCATTCTTATAGAAATTCTTATATATGTACATATACATATAAATTCTTGCCTCTCTCATCTCTCTCTCTCTCTCTCTCTTTCTCTCTCTCTCTCTCATCTGTCTCACTCCCCTGTATTCCTTTGCTAGAGCTGCTATAACAAAGTACCACAAACTTGGTGACTTAGGACAATAGAAAGTTATTCTCTCACAGTTCCGGAGACCAGAGGTTTGAAACCAACGTGTTGGGGAGGGCTGTGCTGTCTCTGAAGGCTTAGTAGGAGGTCCTTCCTTGCCTCTGTTCTCCTGGTAGTTGCTGGCAGTCCTTGGCATTCCTTGATTTATATATGTATCACCCACTTCGTTGTCATATGATAGTTTCCTTGTGTGTGTCTCTGTGTCTGTTTTCTCTTCCTATAAGGAGAGCAGTCATAGGTTAGGGCCCGCCTAATTCTGTATGACCTCACCTTAAGGCAACTAATTAAATCAGCAAAGTCCCTATTTCTAAATAAGGTGCACATGGTGAGGTCCAGGTAGACATGAATTTTTTCGGGGACACTATTTAGCCCAGTAGCTCCCCCATCTCACTAGATGATAAACCTTTTTGAAAGATATGACCATACTTTATTTGTTTATACATATCTACAGTGGTACTTGGAATGCAGATGCTTAATACACGGTTGTTCAATAAGATGATGCTTTTACTTGGAACATTCGAATGTGCTATAAGGAAAAAATAAACAGATTCAAATGGTACCTAAGAGCAATTCTATATATATAATACACACATGTATATGCATGTATTTGTTTATATGTGATTTTCTAAAGATGGTAGGCACCATGGAATATTGTTACTGTTTTGTCTTTTCAAGATAGAAAATAGTTTAAGCCTGAAGGAAATGACTAAGTAGATTCTTTTTTCTCCCGCTCTCTTAGCTTTTCCTGTAACAGCATATTTAACATAAGGGTATGGAAAGTGTGAACAAACACTCAAATATTTAAAGAGTATCACCACCATGTTCTTGATGAAATCGTTTCTTATGAAATAAAAATTGAGAACTGGGTGTTTAACCTACTTTACTCTCTTCTGAGAATCGTCTCCTACTCTGAAAGTTACAACCCTAAGACTGGAGAGAGGCAAAGTACTCCTTTAGTTAGATACCTGTGACTAAGGACTCAGTCATGGGTACAAAGGTAGTCATCTTATTTCTGTAAGATGACCTACCAAGAGGAGAAGCAGAAGACACGCAATCCATTCTGTCCTGGAATGGCCCTGATCACTTTTCTGACATCAGTCTGTTGCCACAGAAACAAAGATGGTGACACAAATTTAGCATTATGACTTCACGGTGGAAAGTATAGTTTACCTCCTTTACAGAGTAGGTGGACAAGATTGGCTGCAAAGGGAAAAAAAGCATCATGTTTGAGTACAAAGCCAGCAATTTATACAAATGGAGAATATTAGTACCAACCTACAGAAGAAAAATGGGGTTTTCTGCCATAGGCTTTCACTTATCCATTAAAGCAGGATATCTAAAATATCTTGATATATGTCTCCAAACAATACACCTGATTTGTAATAAAGAAAAATGCATAGAAAATGAAGCTAATGCATATGTATTCTCTCTCTATATAAATTATGTATATATAATTAAGCTAACATTTGCCTAGCTTACTTACCTAATTTGTCTTCATAAGGTTAAAAATCTGATGACAACTAAATGCCTGCACAAAGATGTCAAATTTGTTTTCCTCATCACAGCTCACGTTTAATAGAATGAGTAGCATGAAAGGTAATTGTTTTGTTAAACTGAAAATTATGAGTGGCATAATAGATTCATATCTGCATAGCTTTTGTTAAAATAACATTCTATTTTAGAACAGCTTTGGATTTACAGAAGAATTATGAGGGAATACAGAATTTCCGTGGACTCCACACCCAGCTTCTCTTATCGATATCTTACATCAGTGTGGTACATTTGCTAAGGTTCGTGAACCAATATTGATTCATTATTATTAACTAAGTGCATAGTTTGTTTAGATTTCCTTAGTTTTTATCTAATGTTCTTTTTCTGTTCCAAAACCCAATCCAGGAGTACATTTTCACTGTAATGTCTCCTTTGGCTCCTCTTGGCTGTGACAATTTTCTCAGAGGTTACTTGTTTTTGACGACCTTGACAGCTTTAAGGAGTACTAGCTGGGTGTATTGCAAGAGGCGCTTCTGTTGGAATTTGATGTTTTCTCATTCGACAGAGTTTGTGGGTTCTTGGGAGGAACACCACAGAAGATGCATTTTCATGACATCCTCTCAGGGCTTCATACTCTCCACCTGTGCTATTAATGTTGAGGTGAACCGCGATCACTTGGTGAGGTAGTGTTTGTCAGATTTCTGTACCGTAAGTTACCTCCTCTCTGTTTTTCATCCTATACTCCATGGAATGGAGTTACGACACACAGTCCACACGTAAGGAGTCCTGGGGAATGGGGTATGTTCCATCTCCTTGCAGGTGGAGTATCTACATACATCATTTGGAATTCTGCACAGAATTGTCCCTTCTCTCTATACCGATTTATTCAATTATTTATTCATGTTAGCATGGATTTATGAATATTTATTTTATGCTTTGGATTTTTAATTCTATACTACTTTATGAGTTTTATTGCTAAAATTCTTCCAGCTTTGGCCACTGCAAACTCCTTCAGTTGCTTCCCGTGTCCTGTGTTTAGTTTTTGGGTCGGCCGAATTGAGTTTTGTTCCATGACTTTTGTTTCCTTCTTCATACAATAACTACATAAAATCATTGTAGAGAAGAGGGCAGATTATTTGACTATCATAGTTATAGGTTGCTTGACCAGAGAGTAATATCTATTTTCATCTTTGTTTTTATTTTCATCTCGATGTTTTGTTGACTTATACCGTCTCAAGAAAAATAGACTTACGTTTTACAGTTTATGTTAATATATACGTTTGCCAATTATTTCATGCTCTAAGTAGGTTTTTTAACCACTTGGGTTTCAGGAAAAAGCTGGCGATGTGGGTAGTGAGGGAACCTCCACCTGTCATCACAACTCCCTCGTCTTACACTAAGATTTTGCTTTTGCTTGAAGATATTGTGCTTAAACCATGACCTCTCCCGTAGAGAAGGAGGATGTGTGGTCCTTATTTGTTCCTCTCGCCTCCTTTCTTAGCGTTCCTCCCCTTTTGTCTTTTGCACAACGATGGGGGAACACCCTTCTGTTCACCAGCCACTGCCCCTTACCTGAGCACCCCTTCAGCGTGAGCCCCCCTTCAGCCCGTAGCTGAAAGCACATTCCAATGGGTACACATTTCTGGTGACTCTTTCTTCCTCTGAGGGACAACACTAAGTTGGGAACAGTCTGACGGTTCGGAGTGGAGTGTTTTTAGGGTTTATAGTGAAATTGGTATCATGATTTTTGAAGTAGTTACAACTACGTTTTATTTGGTATTAGAATTTCAGTTCAGAATATAAGTACCACCCAAAGGCACAAAATGCAGCTTCATGAAAGGAAGTGAACGATAAGAGGTGGAATTTTTCAGTCAGTTTATGATTTTATAGGATGTGAGACAAAGATATATTATAAATTATTGTTTAATATTCATTTGTTTTGTTCTTGGCACTATGATCTTTTAAAATGAAACTTTCTATTCACTTGGATTTATAATCTGTGTAAGTGGGAAGCATTGCCAAATTTTTTTATATATTATTGTTTATTTCTTTATCTTTTTATTGCCAGTGAGGGGCATAGAACAAAGCTCAAGTGAATAACACAAAACACCATTACATGGCTTAGTAACACAGGGGTGAAGGAAAGACATGAAGAAATTGATATTAGAGAAACACTGTATTATGCTTACTGTATTAACTCAACTGGCTCCTACAAGTAAAGAGATTTTTTTTAGCTCCATGTGATGATTTGTCTGAAGAGGTTTTCCATACAAGACCCACTGGCTTCTCTTTACCTTTTACCAAATGAATGGTAAGGAACAACAGAACAGGTTTCGATAAGAATGTTCAGAAAAAGATGTTAATTTTCTTTCTGAAATGACATGATGTTTATGAATAGTTTGTAAGGTTGCAAGGTAGTATTGTTTTTACTTATTATTATCCTAGGTTATGAATAGTACATGGATTAAGTCTCCTTGCTGGGTTTAAGGAGGGCTTAAATGGCACTGCAGTGAATGGAAAAAACTCCCTCTGCAGTGAGACTTTTTAAATTTCACTTTCAAGAATTTTAGGAGTTAGATCATGAACACTTGAGAAGCTGAGGCAGGGCATATGGCATTAAATAACTGTATGTGCCTTATGGATATAAATTTGATGTCGATCATAGCATTTTTTGGCATTTAAGGAAAGGTGAAAATCCTCCATCTGTGACTGGTGGGATGTTCCAGAAGGGTGTTCTTCTAATAATTATAAAGAATTGTCATGCTTTTACATATACAACCTGTCAAATTCATATAACTGAAGAAATTGGAAATAGTCTATGGAAGCTACAAGTCCTTTTTGCTCAAAAATATTTCACTAAAATCGGAAGTTCTGATGTCTCTTTTTTACCTTTTTTTTTTTTTTTTTATAAATAAGTATATATACCAGTGAGATAATATAACTATTTCTATTTTTCTTCTGTGGTAGGCTAGTTATTGTTTAAACCCTTTAAGCATCCATGTTGTTTGCTTCTCAAAATGGACAGCATGCGTGCACATTTGTCACCATGCATTAGGCAAGAAGACCCAACATGTTTGCAAGGATGGGACTAAATGGAATTTAGTGAAATTAATAAAACATCTATATTTACTAAAAATGAGTAATGTTATTTTCTAACTTAAAAGGAAGGAAAACAAAGCAACAATGAGAAAGTTGCTCATAAAGCAGGTGTCATGCCTATTGAGCCAGAAAGTGCAATTTCGTCTTCATTTGACAACTGTAACTATGAGGGAGCAGTACTTCCAGGGCAATGTAGGACAGGCACAGTTCTGAAATCCCAAACCCTTTGTCCACTGTCCAGGCTAGACTCCCACAGGTGTGTGGCCCTGTGCATGCTGTTAGGTATATTGTTTCCTGAAGAACTTGCTGTCATTAGTAGAGATTTTCATTTTTATCAAGAAGCTCTATTTCTCATTAGACTTCACATTGTCTGGGAGCAGAGACTGGGGTTCATCTTTATACCCTCCACAGAAGTTCCGTGGCGCCTTACGCTTAGTAGGTTCTCAATAATATTTTTGTGAAATTGAATTGATGTCCTTTTATTTAGGGGGAATTGGGACATTAAAACTGCTGGTTGAGTATATATTTTTATTCAACTATTTAATCATTTATTGGATAATATTTTGAGGCCTATTATATACCAGCACCATATTTCTCTTTGGGGATATATTGGTAAACAAATATAGATGTAGAGCAGGGGTGATGGGAGTAAAATGAAAAAAATAATATTCAAAATGTTATTAACTAGATGATCAGATAAATTAATATATAATTCAATGCACAAGAAAAAATTTAAAAATAATTTTATATTCTAACAACTAATGTGTTATCATCAGACAGCTTACCAAGCGTTATAAGTTGCACTTTAAAGTCATTTAAATTTCTCAAATCATTCCAACAATTTCCCAGTCATTGGTTGTTTTTTAAATAGCGTCAATGTGACATTTCGTTTGAGGAGGTTAATAGCTATGATGCCCCTTTTGCAATCATGACATAGTGAATCATGGCAGACTTTTCCAGCGACTCCTCTTTACATCTCGTGTAGTCAGCACCAAACCATGATATGGTAGGAAGGCAGCTGGCACGATCCTTTGGCTGTGATGTCAGTGATTCCCTTATGGCCTGGACCAAAGGAGACTCTGGGTCTGTCAACACCACCTCCACCAGTGCTGCCTGCCCTGCCATCCACACCCCCACCATGCCTGTGTTGTCCTGCTCTAGGACAGTGACAGCCATTGCCCATGACTCCACCAGATGGCCACCCCTTGGTACACTAGGTAGATGTGCAGGTAGAGGTAGAGGCTCATGTTCACCGACACTGCACCTGGCCCCATGCCCAGCCTCTACTCCCACTGTGCCA
The DNA here is from genome assembly GCF_000325575.1 of Pteropus alecto. Classification (NCBI taxonomy): domain Eukaryota; kingdom Metazoa; phylum Chordata; class Mammalia; order Chiroptera; family Pteropodidae; genus Pteropus; species Pteropus alecto. Next base: position 3,007,287 of record NW_006431918.1, on the reverse strand, counting down.
TGGCGGCCTCCTTAGGCACCTCCTGATAAGACAGTAAGGGTAGAATGCAGCAACCAGACTCAAAGCAGAATAGTAGTTTAACAACCAGTGCAGAAAAATGTCAGCCTTGTATGCTGGTACCTGTATAATATCTTTAATGTTTAAATTGCTAGAAGAGAGCCCTCTTCTGTCTGGGAGTGTAAAATTAGTAAAACCGGGAAGAAATACTGTTAAACTAATGTATCTTTGTTAAATGACACTTTGTATGCAAAGCATTTTTTTTTTTCCTTTTTGGCCAAGAATATTAGGGGTCAGATATACATATAAGATACATATGATAACAACAAGATTTGGTCTTAGAAAATTTCCAGAGTGACTTTGGGGTTAATAACAATCTTACACATGAATAGACCTATAGTATGAGTGTAAAGCGTATGAGCTAGTCAACTGTATATTAAGATGACAATAAAAATGGCAAAGTCCTTTGAGTTCTATAGGAATTCACTAGATGTAAGTTGAGCTGATTCTATGAAACCGCAGTACTGAAAATATGGTTGTATATATTAGCTGGTGCCTTATAACTGAAATGTTAATCTAAATATATTAGTGCTCATATTTATGACAGTGAAGACTTTATATTCTATATCCATGAATAATAGATAATGCCGATGGGTGTAGTTCAGGTTTATGAATAAAAGAAGCTAATACAATAGGAACAAAACTTTATGTGTGGACACATAGTGAACGAATGTGTAATATATTATTTTATTATTTTGATGATAAATTATTTTTTAAATTTGTGGTAAAGTATGCATAACAAATTTGACCATTTTAACCATTTTTAAATGTGGCATGGAGTACTTTTGCATTGTTGATGATAAATTTTTATTAAGACCAAGGTCATGTATATCTTTTTTTTTTTTTTTTTTTTTTTTTTTTTTTTTTTATCATGGGAGAACCAAATCTTTTCAGGAGTCACTGACTGGAGTGTAACTGAGTCCTATTGACACCAGGAAGTCAGGTATAAGGAGAGAGGATACAGGGGCAAAATACAAGTACCTTGGTGCAAACTTTACTTGTTTGAAATAAATCCTAGTATATATATTCTAGGATATTTATACTTTTTTTTTTTTTGCATTTGAGTCAGTACCTACTTAATGATGACAGAATATTATTAATAGTTTTTAATGGGAATTCAGTCTATAAATTCATCCTCAGTAATCTGCATTTACACCAAATGGCCACTGCCTGGTACCTATTACCAGGTACCTGGTACCTATCTCTATATATTAGAGATATATGGAGATGGGTAGGAAATGTATTCAAGGATCAAATATTTGTCCTCAATATGACATTGAAGGTGTTAGAGACAAGTGGAATTCTGCAGTGCTTCTTGGAACAGCTGGATTTTTAGAAGAACGTTGTTTTTCAAAGAGTAAAATGAACATTAACTACTACGTATAAGGCAATATGCAAGATCATGATTAAAATTTAGCACTGATAATCGCTTTTCAGCCTTTTGGCTGAGGTCAAGTGTAAAATTTAGCATTACTATTTAGTTCTATTAAACATCTTTTTTTATATTACATGAATAGAAATTAAATGTGAAGGAATATGATTATATTTTTAAATCCTAAAAGTTTTACTTCTTTTTTCTTGAAATGCAACTGTTGATCATTTTTGTTTTTGTGATTTTTTTTACATTAAAATTTCTTCAACATGCACTGGATTTCAGAACATATTTCTTTAATAAAAACCTATTTACTGATAGGATTAAACTTTTCTTCTTTATTAATAGGATTTTAATCCAGGACAACTGGTGAAATCGCTTCATATGCAAATATTTCTGAAAAGTAAAAAAATTAAAATTCTTTGTGTCCTCTTTACTAACCAATCTGAACATTTGGTTCTTAATTTTCAAATACTGTATTATAATATTAACAAATTTGCAAATATTTAGGATAAGAGTATTAGCTATTTAAACTTTGTAGCCTCATATTAAAAGATATTGGCTTTCATTCTTCAATGTTTTGGCTTTTCAAAATCTTTGCTATTTTAAATAGTTATATAAAAACATTCTAACAACATTAAAAAGAAAATATTCTAAAAAATATTTCTTATGTGGCAGTTTCTGTTGATGTTCAGATCAAGAATAGTTGGATAAACATAGAGAATGATAGGGATTTACATTTTTATTTTCAGAGGCTATTTCTGATTAAAATATCTCTAATTTCTAGCTTCTCTGGCATTACTGACCCCACATGTACTCTGTTTATATTCTTATTAATTACTTATGTATATTATGTGACTACAGTAGTCTATTTGCACTGAAAAAAAAAAAGATGAGTACAGTTGGGATTAGGTTCTATTTCTAATTAAAGGTTGTGCATTGCTTTCCTCCTGACTGCATGATTCTGTAAGTTTTAAAACAAGGTATATTGTAAATCCCTGGAGAGACTTTGTGTCGTTTTCTTATGTATCTTTCTCCAACTTTTCGATTTGAGAAGTCTTGTGAATTCTCTGCATTTTTACTTTCCATTTAAAAACCTTCAAGTGAGAGTCCTAGAAAGTTTCACCTATTGTGGAAACCCTATTTGGTAATTATTTTCAACATTTATTTGGTAAAATAAAACAAGAGAAACTACTCTCCACTGAAGGAAGAATCTAGTTGGTAGGTGGATGGCTTGTTTTCCTGTGTGTGTGTGTGTGTGTGTGTGTGTGTGTGTGTGTGTGTGTGTGATCACGAAGGTGAGCAACAGGACTCCTTTCCTGGATAAATAGCAAGAACCTAGTAAAGTCTTTTATTTTAGGTAGTAATGAGAGATAATAGAACTTGGCAACTTAAGTATTTATAACAGAGTTGAAGAATCAAAACACCATCTCTGGTACCTGTAAAATCCAAACACGGCCTAATGAATTTTAAATAACATATAAGACAAGTCTTGGTTTTCACATAATTCTATTATAAATGTTAACATATTTAGATAAAATGTTATTCCAAAATGCTAGAGCAGCCAAAAGTATCTTCTTTTTATTGGAGAATGGTATTAGAAACCAAGATCTTGGATGCTAGGTATGTTTGTTTCATTTAGGCCCTCTCTATTGACATAGCAAAGATATATGTGTGTATACTGACCCGTGTACACACACACACACACACACGCACACATTTCTATACATAAACTAAATGTAATTTCTTATGACTCCAGCTCTAATCCATTGCCATATGAATCATTCTAGCCTCTTCCCCTTGCTTATCTGTAAATTTCCACTCCATCATCTGCCACCCATCCACATGTATACTGTGCCAGAATTGTTAACTTGTACCCCTTTGAGAAACAACTGTATTAGCTAGAGTACAGTGCTGATATATACTTCCTTTTGCCTTTAGTCTCACAGACTCCACTCACTTCTAAAATCACTTAGCATCATTTCCCCAACCGTATTCAGTGAATGTTTTAAATATTTCTAATACATTTAGTCTCCCCTCACAGTCCGTATTATTTCCTTGAATCTCCGGATCTATAAATGATTTATTAAAAAAAATTGTGTACGTTAAAGTTTGCTCTTTGTGCTATATGTTATGTGGGTTTTGAAGAAATGTGCACTGTCATAAATCTACCATTATAATATCATACGGAATAGTTTAATTGCCCTAAAAATTCTAGGTACTTCACTGATTTATCCCTCCCTATTCCCTCCCTGACAACCACTGATTTTTAAAAATATTTTTGCCTTTTCCAGAATATCACATAATTGGAATCATATAGTATATAGCCTTTTCAGACTGGCTTCTTTCACTTAGTGATATTCATTTAAGGTGTTTCTAGCAGCTTATGGCTTCAGCATCTTTTACTCTAGGTAAGCTGTTCTTGGCTATGATTCTTTATATATGCCTGTCTTTACAGATTTTGGGTGGTGATTTGCCCTGTGACCTCAATTCTCTGATTGGTCCAAGAATAGTTGTTGATTTTTAGTTTGTTAAACTATTCTCTTGCTGTAATCATGGGGAATCATGACTTCTAAGCTCTTTAGAAACAAAAGCTAAACCCAAAAGTCTCTGGCCTTTTTCTTAAAATCTTGACATCTCTTCTTCTTAGAAAGCAGTTTGTCTCTTATTCTTTAGAGTCGGCTGATGCCCCTTTACCTGCTCTCAACCGTTCTGCAATTCCTCTCACCCCACTCTCTATTGATTATATACCACCCAGACCCAAGCACTTTAGGTGCTAAGCCCTCCTCTGTAACAGGTGAGAAAGAGCTGGGGAAGATTGGAAGAAAGCAGATAACGTGCTGCATGAAGTGTTGTTCACTCTATTCTTTCTAATGCATATTTTCTATCATTTTAATGTTTTTAAGAGTATACAGAGGATTCTATATTTCTGTTTATCATAATCTCAATGCAGCAAAATGTGATGTTTAAAAAAATTAATCTTCCACAAGGGATGCATAAACATGAGACTAGGAACTAAAAACTGAGAAGAGGAGAAAGGAAGCCAAGTCAATAAAAATCGTCTGTGCGTGGTGCTTCGGTCCTCCCTCGAGCATAAATATTACTAATATGGACGATATCCAACTTAATTTAAAATAACACTGCTTTAAAAAAGGGTAGCAAGGCAAAAGAAAAAGGAATACGTCATTCCAGCCGAACCACTGACTAGCAAGTATGACCTTCCTGTAGTAATTCTTTAAAGAACAATAATAATTCTTATTGTTAATGCTTATTTTCTTATGGGAAGTTCATTTTCATGAGGTTTTCTTTTATTTTACGGTAATATTTAATGTTTAAGATGGTAATGCCAATGGTACACAACTTAAATGAAGATTATATCCTAATTTATAAAGATTCATTCTCAGTGAATCTATAGATTATTCAAAATCTTTCATCTAATCTGAATTTTCACCTTTGATTTTCTTTATACGTCTCAAATTTCATTAAATCATAGATGGGAAACGTTTATCTAATCTAACCACTGCCATCCACTTCATATTTGCATCTTCTCTGTGTCAGTGAATGGCTTGGGTGTTTCTGATGGTGTGAAAATCACCTCCTGCTAAGACGACTAGTTTCCTTATGTCACGGGAGGTTCCTTTATGTAATGACTGAAAGGTGTTGCCTCCTGTGTCTATCCAGGCAGAGTGAGGGTCTCTTTAGGGAAGGTCAGCCAGTGGGGAAGAGGTGAGCCCTGCCTGTGGGCATGAGATCAACAGTAGGAAGATGAGTCATCAGCTGAGAAGCACTCCTGAGCAAAAGGCGGAGCGCAAGGTTTTTTTTTTTGTTTGTTTGTTTGTTTTTAATGATTTGGAGGGAAGCGTGCCCACCTAGTCATCCCTATAGGTTAAATCCCTAATGAACACCCTCACCCCACTTCCGCTTTCCTAATGACCTATCTCACACCAACACCCAACCCATCTGACACCAACACCCAACCCTACCACTGTCTTGTGGAAAATCTGCTGAGCTTTAAGAATGTCTCACATGCACGTAAAGAACCACGACGATGATACTGTGCATTTTTAAAGCACTTTTTAGCTCATGAATTCAGTTAGTATTATGAGACCGATTTCTCTAAAGCTTCCAAGATCTTGAGATAAATGAACGCATAGGCACTCTGTATAGTCTCCTTAATTTTATATTCGCAACCAAAAAAGAAACCATCATGTAGCCTCTGACACCTTTATGAGAAGTGCGTTAAGATCAGATTCAGTCTAGACAGAATCGAATTTGGCTTTAAATGGAAAATTGTTTTTCTGGAGTTTATTAATGACTTAATGCCTTAGTGCTACATGTACATGCCCTCGGCATGTATCAAGTCAAACATAATTTTGCTATTTTGTCCTAGTCCCTTCACCATTTGTTTTTTGAATATGCCCTATTGATCCTACCCCTGAAAAGGCATTTGAATACACGCCCCCCCCGCCCGCCCCCATTCCCTCTGTGGTTCAACCTTAGTTAAAACTCTCATTACCACTCCTCCAGAGTTTTGTTGAAGGTCAGAGATGAGAAATGCTATCGGATTTTATCATATGTGAGGCTGCAGATAGTTAGCTTCTTGGAATTGACATTAATAAACTGCGAAAATAGTGTTCACTTTACAGAAAAGATGTAATTCTCTCTAAATTGAACCTGAACCTGTTTAAGCTGTCACCGAGGTGCCAGCAGTTGCCCTGTTCTTTCTGTGTACGTCAAAGTAATGAGATTTATTTAATGAACATGAGCTCATTTCTGTAAGGAGCACCGCGAGTTGTGGACACCTCTCCTCGGCCCTGCTGCAGGCGCAGCTGCTGGCCCAGCTCCCCCATGTCCAGATTCTTCTGTTTTACTCCCTTCCGTGCTGTCTGCCACTGGGACCCGGCGTCACCACATGGTTTTAATAGTGTTCCAGCTTGAGTTTCATCCTTCCTGCTTGCCTTCTTCCATTCTTTCCCCTCTATTTGTTCATTGTCATCTCATTATAGACAAAGTCTACTTTTCTCTTCTTTAAAAGCCAAAGGTGGCCTCCTAATCTCTTAGGTGGAACATGGACCAGCCTCTCATGGTTTCAGCCACTGTTTTTATTCTATGAACATGAAATATAGGAGAAGAGGGAGGGATGGATGACACACCGATATTGACTTCATGTACTATAGTTATTAATAATAATAATAGCTGGAAATTATAGATTCATAGGAAAAATAGAAAGGAAAACTTTTTGATAGGATGGTAAACATATATCACTAATGCATCATTGTCTTTTTTTTATAAGCTTCTTTGGTCTGTACTATTGATGGTTTTAAATGTTATAGATTCCTGTGGAGCCCGAATTATGTGGAGTTTGTATTCCAAAAGTTTGTTTATAATTACTTGCTTGGGACCTTATATAATTAAAACACTGTTATCAGTGTTTAGGGTGCTAGGTTAGCCCACAAAATAACCATTCAATCCATTATAATGAATCTAAGTTATAATTTTCATAATTTTAATACTTATAACTAGCATTTATAAAGTTGTCTCAGAAGAAAAAACATTCCAAATTTCATCTTAAGATACCTTGAACATTTGGCTGTGATTCTGTTAGTGACTGAATTGGAATGGGCTATTACAGTGGTCACCTAAAAATCAGGGGTATATTAACTCTACTTATGCATATGGAAAGTTACCTTTCCTGTTTGCCTACAGTGAAATGAGTTGGTAAGTCAGCTTACTCCTGAGCTGCACTGGTTCTTACACTCACGGATGGGCAAGTGTGATTACTCTGAATTTAGACCTTCACTTATCTTTTTGCATGTTTGAACAGATCTGTCATCCAATGTTAAGAATCGTATATTACCTGAAGAAAAATTTATGTGATGGAGAGGTTAGGGAGCAGCTATTCGTAAAAGGCTATAGATCTGGAAAAAAATTATATAGAAAACAAACGTAACCCTGTACATCCCTAAAATGCAAACCATATGGGAATCTTTTCTGAAATGATGATTCTGAACAAAGCAATGGTGGCGAGTTGTGTACTTGTCAGGATCACAAGAGAGTCTTTTTCAGTCTTCCTAGCTGCTTGAATTCTTATAGCTCCTCCTTCCAACCCTGCAACACTTCCCCAGCTGAGTACCTCCATTGTGGTGTCTCTGATACTGGGTGGAGTACGCCATATTGCTCGGGAGCGCTGGGTGGGAGAAAGCTCTCTAACTACTGGCTTATAAGAGTAGATAGCAGAGATCTGAAAAACTTTGAGATATTTGTGAATCTGTGGTGTAAATTTTAATGTGACTTGCCAATTTTTTAAAATAATAGAGCAGGAAGAAGTATCTGAAAACAAGTAATAAGTCTCAAAAGAAATCACCTTTTGGTTTTACCTGTGACCAGTGTGTCGTTGGACCACTAAAGTTACCGTGTTATCTGTGTTCTGAGAATAAAAAAGAATATGGAAGGATATGTGTGTATGAGGCTGATGGTTCAATAATAAGTGGACCAAAAAGCAGATAAAAAAGCGAGCATTTCCTAAGTACCTAATCTAGACCAGGAGCTTCTACATATACACATTCCACACTATTATATGCTGCTGGATACTGCATACCTTTTTCTACAGATGAGTATATTGAGGCTCAGTTTAAATAATTTGCTCAGGACACATCTAATGTAGTAGTAAGATCCAGCGTCACGAGCAGTTGCACAGGGCCTCATTCTTAGATGGGCCCCCATGCTTGGTTTAATGCTCTGCTGTTATCATCCTGAAATTCTTAAAAAAGTTTGAACAAGAGACCTCAACTTTTCATTTTGTGCTGGGTCTTAAAAATTGCATAGCAAGTCGTGCTGGTAGGTTATGCCTGTGTCTTCCATGGAGGCCCCTAAAGTAAAGACATGCACTGAAAACTCCTAGGCCTGGTAAGGCAGACAGAGAGAAGTGGCGGGTAGCTCTAGGGGCTTGGACAGCAAGAACTCTGTGTTCTGGAATCAGGATATTAGGCTGGGGGGGATGCCACCCTCAGAAGAAGAACCAGAGAAGTGGCGGGTAGCTCTAGGGGCTTGGGCAGCAACAACTCTGTGTTCTGGAATCAGGATATTAGGCTGGCGGGGATGCCACCCTCAGAAGAAGAACGATTGCCTCGTATGATGGTTTAAGTGGTTTCTGGTTGCCATTGTGGGTTGATGCTTTATATTCATTTCCTCTTGCTGTGTAACAAATTACCACAAACTTAATGGCTTAAGTCAACACACATTTATTATCTCATAGTTTCTGTGGGTCAGGAGTCTGGGCATGGCTTAGCTGGGTCCTCTGCTCAGTGTCACCAAGGTGTAATCAAGGTATTGGTTAGGCTGCATTCCTATCTGGACCTCGGGGTCCTCTTCCAATCTCACGTGATTGTTGGAGAAATTCAGTTCTTTTGGATTGTAGGACTGAGGCCCTGGAGACTAGACTAGACTAGGCCTCCCAGAGGCCACCCACAGTTCCTTGATGTGCGTCGCTGTCCATAGGCAATTCAACATGACTGCTTCTTCAAGGGCAGTGGGGGAATCTGTCTTTCTCTACCTAGTCAGCTGTAATATAATTATGAGTGACGTTCTATTACCTTTGCCATTTTCTGTTGATTAGAAGCAAGTCACAAGGGGAGGAGTTTACACAAGGACCTTAATACTAAGGCAGTGAGGAATATTGAGAGTATCGTAGGGTCTGTCCATTACATATAAAAGTCTACGGTTGTCGGACACTTTGCCTAGGTGGGCCTTTTCCTTCACGTGGATTGCTAAGACCACCAAACTTTGTACGTACACTCATGAGATACAAGGAAGGCATTGTAGATATTCACTCTCCATCAATACTTGTATCTCGTGTATTTTTTTGCATTGCTTTTTGCTACTTCAAAATTAAGTCAGAGTAAAAGCAACCTTGAACTGAGTTACAATCACTATTCACGATCATCTTCAAACCCAAGCTACAATCAATGTCTGCCTCAGCTCACTATTAACTGGCAGATCTGGGTTTGTATGGCTCTGAATTTTATATTCTTTACTGGGATACAGTCACTGTCTTCTGGGTCTGAAATTTATATGTTTTGGGGGACCTATTTTGCGTAAGGGAATGCAAAATCATAATTTATAAGGTTAGGTACAGATTGAATATTTAGAATGAGAGATTAAACCACAACAAATTACTGAAATTTTGGAGGTCCAGGTCTCTTTTTTCTGAGATCTATCTCTAAGTACTTTGCCAGAAATGCTTATATAGAAATGCTTCTAATTGCAGTCTGGTTTCCTCCCATTAATCTAAAATATTCTATGGCTTCCAGCAACTTCTAATACCCAAAGGAAGCAGTACAAGTGATGGTCCTTGAAGCTTCATTAGCTTCCCAAGAAATTTGCCTCTGCTTCTCACTTATTCTCAGTACTCAACGTGTGGTTCCTGGACCAGCAGCATCACCACCTCTGATAGCTTGTTAAAAGGCAGAATCTCAGACCTCACCCATACTTTCTGAAGAAAATTCTGCTTTTTAGCAAGATCCTGGGGAATTTATATGCACATTAGTGTTTGAGAAACACCACAATATACCACATAATGAGCAGCACTGCTTCCTCTAGGGGCTCACACTTGTTTATTTCTTGGCCAGAGCAAGTGGGTAATAGACCTTAGCCCACAGTTGGTAACAATCTTGTCAAGAAATAGTAAGAGCCCGTCAAACCGCTTTAAATTAATACAAGTCTCCAGAGTCAGACAAATTAAATCCTTGGGGTACAGAAAAATTTATAGTCGTGATTAGAGAAGCACTGCCAGTAATCTCTGAAAAATCACAGAGAACGAGGGAGGTGCCATTCTTTTTAAAGAAACGAAAAGAAAAAATTCAGAATTACCGGTAGTGAGTCTGATTAGTTTCCTACATGTTTCTGGAAGGAAATATGTAACTTGTTTCAGGTAACTTGTAACTTGTCAGTTCTTAGGAATAAAATGGTGATCACCAGGAATCATGCCAAATTAACTTCATTTGATTTTCTTATAATATGTTTCCAAGATGGGGAGGCCCAGGCAAAGCTATAGGTATGATGGTTTTGATTTTGAATAGGAATTTACAAATCTAATAATATTCGTATAGACAATATGCAGAAATGTGGTACTGATAATAGCACAGCCAAACAAATTCATGGCTGGTTGAATGATTAGCTCCTCTAAGTTGAATCCCAAGTAAGATGAGGAAAGGAGTTGATCGTGGGTCCCTGTATCAATCAAGATTCAATTCCAGAACTGGAACCGCTAGGATTGATATGAAATGAGGCACTGATTGCAAGGATTTGACCTCGTGTGATCGTGGGAACTGGTTAGAGTGCTTATGGAAGGCTCCCGCTCTTGCTGGGCCTGAAGTCAGCGTAGCAGAAAGCCAGGAAGAAAAGACGAATGTGAAGGGGGAAAGCAAGGACAAACCGGAGCATGTAGGGAGGATGGTCTGGATCCTGCTTCTGCCTCCAAGGTTCCAGTTCCGAAGATGCAGGTATCTGGCAGAGACACTGAGGTCCAAACATGCACCTGACCTGGGAGTTCGAGAAGCTGAAGGGCTGTGGCCCTACCCTTTGCTGCATACCAGCCAGGTCAGCCGGCAGATTTACAGCTGATCCGTATGAGCTGCGAAAGTGCATGGCCCAGTGCCAGCCATCCAAGCTTACATGTGGCTGCTGCTTCGCTTTTGCCTTTTAATCTCACCTAAATTTCTCTTGTGGTCAGTCTTAACTCAGAACCATGAAGGAAAGGAATTCTGGGAAATGTAGTTTTTTCTCAGCTGAGTCGACACAGTTCAAAGCTAATATAGCCATAAAGTTCTATTCTTAGTCTTGTTCTGTTGATTATTTTTAATAATGCAGAGCTGCGAATGAGAACACAAACGTTCCATATTAATGAAAGATAATAATGGGGGAAACTGGGTATCATGGCATATGGAAACTCCCCTCTCTTTGCAGTTTTTCTGTGAGTCTAAATACTTAGAGAATTTATTTAAAAAGAGACACAGTACAGAAGACACAATCAATGAGTGACTTTGGCAACCAGGGTATAGATGGAATGGTTAATTAAAAAAATAGAGAATATTTATGAGGTACTTATAATTGAGTAAATGTTTATGAAGTAGTTGTAATTAGAGTACTTGTAATTCTTGCCTTCAGATATTTCAGATGTTGCATGTAAAGGCATCAGGCTCAGTGTAGTTTCCAGTAGCCGAACAAGAACAAACTGATCAAAGTTACATGGCAGCAAATTTCAACTCAGATGGCAAGAAGAATTTTATAACTATTAGAGCTCTCCAGATATGACTGATCTGCCTTTAGTGGAGGGCAGAGCTCTTCCTCCTACTGATCTTCAAGAAGAGGCGACAGCAATGTCACAGTGAAGAACAGTCGGAGGGAATGAGCCTGAAGGTGTCTTTATCTCGAAGCAGTGATTACATGGGCCTTATTCAACTCCACTGCCGTTGCCTTGGTTCAGGTGGCTGCAAGCAGACCTCAGAAGCTAGCTGTTTTCTTATGACATCCAGATGGCAAGTTTTTCTCTGATCATCTTGAAATTACACAGTCTAGATAGGAAGGGAGAAATAATGGTTGAGCACTGTGAAGAATGGGTTTAAGAAAAGCCTCTGAGATTATACACTCTTCTTTTCTCTTAAAAAGAACACTAAAAAACAGGAAAACAAAACGAAGACATGAAACAAAACCCCACAGAGCTTTTATACTGGATATTATCATCTCGGTTTTAAATACTATCTGGCATAATGATGCTTGAGGGCAACTCCAGTGATATGATTAACTTTTGGAGGGCAGGCATCCATGACTGTATCCATAGGACCAGATGTCTCTTACCCTCTGGAAATCCAGATCAATTTCATTTTCTAGGGAAACAACACTAGCAGAAATTTTGCCCACCGCCCTTCTGCTCCTACTGGCAAAATAATATTTTGCTTACGTGTTTCCATGCGCGTGCATTTCCTCTTCACACATCTCTACTTTGTGTTTCATGCTCTAAAAATTATGGCAGCTGAAGAATACAGAAATGAATATGAAATGCTGGTATCTTCTATCATGTTTAACAAGTGTATATACATCAAAGCTCAGGCAAATTTTAGCCCTTCCAGTAAAAAATAGTTTAGTTGGTAGATCTCGGATCAAGAAATATCTCAGTATATTTAATATAGCAAAGGTAATAAACTACATATATACATTTGTGTGCATGTGTATGTGTAGCTTGTTATTTTTAATAAAAAATGTATATTCAAATGGAGAGTTCTGCCACCTTGAACTATAAGTATGTAAGTACATGATAAGTAGATAATCTGTCATTTGTAGGCTCTGTATTCTTAGGCAATGGTTTACATGCAATAGTAAATTTAAATAAGGTAACTTTTCAGTAGAAGATCCTGACTTTTGGAATTTATGTCTACTCTCATACCACACCTGTGTTCTAATTTCTTCGCTGATATTAATTATAATCAAATTAAGCTATGAGTTATGACAAAGTGCAAGAAACAGCATAGACCTGTTTTTTACTGAGAATTTGCAGGCCTAACAGCCTAGTCTTCCTGGCCCATCTCTTTCTTGTCTCTGGTCTAAGAGAAGGCCCATAATTTCTACTCTCCAGCATCAGTTTCTCAGAGTATCCATTTCCTGGATTCAGACCCTTAGAGCCATCGTGGAAGAGGTCTTTAAAGCATCAGCTTTCATAGTTTGCTTTGTGTTCTTATGCTTCATCCGCACTTTTCTCTGGCCTCTTGGATAGCCACTGTTATTATTTATGTACTCGTGGGTCTCCTCACACCCCTTTCCTGTTGGGGACCGTGTTGTGTTTATTTGTTCATTTCTTCCCGCTCCGCAGTGTGGTTTTGTGTTTGCTGTTGCCCACACTGGACCTTCAACCCTTTCCCTCTTCATCTCCCTACTAATATCAACACGTTATTTCAGGGTCACCTGAAATGTCATAGCCTCGGAGAAATAGATTGTTCAGTTGGAATTAATCACATCTTTCGCTGTATTCCCACTCCACTTAGCTTGGGTCTCTTTTATAGCTCTTTCCTTCTGCTGTGTATTTTACTTATTTATGTCTCGTGGCCACCCCAGAGACATACACATGCACACACTCTGTCGTAAGCTCCTTAAAGACTGACATCCTATTTATCCCGGCGCAAGGGCTGATTAGTATTTGCTTTACACATTGCGGATGCCTCAGAAATGTTAGTTGAATGACACATCTCAGGGTCTTGTTAAGATCATTTCAGAACCATGTATTCTCTGATGGCTTACAAATTTATATCCCCAGCCTGGACCTCCCTTTTCCTCTCTCGTACTCATATATCCAGTTATCTGCTTATCTCTAGTTGGCTTTCTAATTAGAATCTCAAACTTAGCAAGGCCAGAAAACCCTCTTTTTGCTCCATAACCCTCACTAAGCCTTCCTCACGTCAGTAAAATGAGTATGGTTTACAGCGCTGCTGAGGCCAAAACCTGCGAGTAAGCCTTGATGTCCCTTTTCCTCACATTCCATATCCAATTCATCAACAGACTTTGTTAGTTCATTACCAAAACATATCCATTTTCACTATCTTTGTATTCGTAGCCCTGTTCCAAGCCACCTTCGTATCACCCCTGGATTAGCGACACTGTCATTTTACCTGAACTACAGCCACAAGCTCCGCATCAGTCTTCTGGCCTCCATTATTGCTCCCCGAACATCAGTTCTCTACACCGTTGCCAGAGGAAACTGTACGATTCACATCAGACCATCGCATTCTCACGTTACAGCTCCCCAATGGCTTCTACTTACAATTAAATGTGAATTTCTAACCATATCATCCGAAAGCCCATGTAATCTGACCCCTGAGTAACCTGTGACTTTCTTTCTTTCTCTTACCCCTGTGTTCACTGAGTGACAGTGACATTGACCCCCTTCCCATCTCTCAAACATGGCAGGCTGGTTTGTTCCTGCCAGGAATTTTGTTTTTGCCATAGTTTCAGCTCAGAACTTCTCATGATCATCTCTTTCCAGTCCTAAATGAAGCCTTCCCTGACCACTTGGCTCATGAGCATCCTCAGTCATCCTCTTTCATGATTTCTTCTTCTTTCTGGACTTTCTAGGTGTAGGATGCATTTGTCCCCTCACATCCCAACTAGAGCGTGATCTCTAGCATCTAAAATAACACCTGCCTTTTAGGTATTTCTTGGCCAACTGATTTGACTAATGCCATCTTGCTGGCCACGTGGCTTGCTCCCCGAGGCTATTGGTTTTGTTTTCTGTGGTTGAGGATCTTTGCCCTGTCTTAACTGACAGCTGTTCCTTAAGCTTCCCTGGAGCTCCTTACAAGTAGGCACCATGCCTGTATCACCGCTGCTTCTCAGAGGACTTGGCTCAGGGTAGTACTGAATAGATGAGCATGTGTGTTTTCTCTTTAATTCTG
>NW_006431918.1:2972957-2992268 GCF_000325575.1 Pteropus alecto | reverse complement strand
AGAGTGTGGTAGGAGAGCAGTGGGAATAGTTTCACGTAATGGAAGAGATGAAGATTTGATGCTCATGGTACCAGCTTATTAGGCAGGAAAACCGATGCTATTAATTCACTGAAAAGACGATTGTCAGAAAAGTTCATTTGCTCTCCAAGCTGAGAGACTGGATTAGGTTTTCTCACAGGTTACAGCCCCTTTACTTAGGTTAATATGATTAAATAAAAATTTATCTTTATTATAAAATTTTATCTTATATAACTTAGTATTCTCAACTAATCATTGGTATTGGACCTAGGTTGCTGGCTTCACTTGCAACCAATGAGATGCTTCAGGTTCCTTGGCAAATTCTCATGATCAAGAAATAGTCTGATTCTATAAAAACAAACAAACAAACAAACAGTTATCAGTATTCTGCAAGCATGACTCAGACTGTTTTCAATGTTTCCAATATAGTTTTTTTCATACCGTACACTGTACCAGATTTTGAAAGTTGAGCCCAAAGAATTAAAATAATGAAGTCCATTTCCTATGAACCCCTCCTCAACCAAGTCTGCTTGCACTCCAGACAGAAGCTGGACCTCTTGATGATGACTTGTGATCCCAAAGAAAAACTAGTCTCTTTCCATCCTGTTCTCCCCATTTGGGCTTCAAATGACCCCTTGTCTCTGCCCCCATATCAAATTCCCCATTTCCTTAGTGCTTTTTTCCCAACTAGATTAATGAAGAAAAACAGATTTGTCATGAATAACAGTACCTCGATGTGTGGATCCAAAGGTATTTGAACTTTAAAATTAAAAATTCCTGGAGAGAATATCTAAAGACTAATAAATCATCAGTGGTAGAATTTTAAACACAACTTTAATCCACATCATATTCTAAAACACCCCTCATGTGCCTAATGTCTACACTACTGATGATACAGCAAATTAGTAGAATTAAAAAATGGCGTGTGTAGCTTCTATTTTACTAAAATATCATGGGTTTACTTATTAAGGTCTAGTTTCAGTTTGAGATCCAGAAGCATCCTCAGCATGCCCTGCAGAGTGTCATGGAGACCTCGCTGTGCCTCTCTCCCTTCGGCTGGTCCCTCTGGCTGACTTCACAATGGAAAAAGCAAGAGCTTGGCAGACCCCTCAGAGTCAACATACCCCAAATGAACTTATTTTTTCTTTCTTTTTCAAGATACAGTCACTTCTTTATTTCCTGTCTTGGTTGAAAACATTACTAAACAATCAATTATTTAAACCAAAACCTGGAGGTCAACTTAGAAACATTATTTTCCCTCAATTTCCATATATATCCAGGTACCAAAACTTATATATTCTACCTCTTATCTGCACTGCCAGTCTTCTAGATTAGTTTTGGCCTTCATCATATTTATCTCAGACAAATCACGTGCAATAGCCTCCCATGTGATTCTTTCAGTATCTAGTGTAGTTCATCTTCTATACTTCTAAAACAGTTCATCTTCTATACTTCTAAAACATGAAGCCTTCCATCATTCCCCACTGCCTGTAGAATTAATTCCAAAGTAAGGCAAATGCATTATCCTTCATGACCGAGCTTTGCCTCTTCACGATACAGCCTTGTTTCTTGACATTCACCCACAGAATTCTATATTCCAGCCACCTAGAGCCCCTTGCCATTTTTTAAGAGCTTCATGTTTTCTTGCCCCTGTGACAAGCTTCTTTATCCGTTACTCTCACTTCTTGAATTGCTTCCCCAACCTGAGGCCATTCCTTCTTATCTGTCAAGATTCTATGCACACATAACATCCTCTGTGAGATCTTTCTGATTGCTATGATCTTTAGGCAGAGTGTCCTTCTCCCTACTTTGTGGAACAATTAGACCAAATGTATAGCTTTATCCTAAAATCTATTGCTTTGGTTGACAAATGCTTCAGTCTTTGCTCTCTCTAGTTGACTGAAGACATTGAGAGCAGAGTCTGCATTATTTATTGTTATTTTCGTATCACCCGGTAGAGTATATACGGCATCTGGTAGGCATTCAATAAATATTAAAAGAACAATGATCACGACTAACACGAATCGATCCCTTATTATATGCCAGTTTGGTTCTAACCACTTTAACTTGAATTGTTTTATTAAATCGCTACAACAATGCTTTTAAGTAAATAATTTAGCAAATGCTTTCAGTGCCCCGTGTCATTGTCCTTTAACGCAGCTCTGATCTCAGTCGTCTCTGTGGCAAATAGTTTCGTGCAAGCTCAGAATCATGCTGAGTTTATCACCTCAAACATACTGTGCCAATCTGCTTTCTGTCTCAGTTCTTCTCCAGAGGTGTAGGAAGTCACTAGATCTGTTTGTGAGCCTAGCGCAAAGTGAAGATTTAACATTCTCAGAGCAACCCTCAACCGAAGGTGCACAACAGCTGCTGGGTTAATGCTCCAGCCTCCCCTCCTTTGAATCGACAATTCTAAGAGGCATTCTCTGCATTCTCAGAGGTCCCAGATGAATCAGCCTGCCATCGCTTATAGAAACAGCTTTGATAGTTTATACCTGTGTTGCCCTGTCACACTCTTGTCATTCTTCCTTCCTTTTGGAGGTGTCTTCCAAGTAAACTATATACACACAAAGTCCCATCAGATTCTGTTTTGGGAAACTCAAATTAAGACAAGTACTACCATTATCCCCATTGTATTGGAAACAGAGGAACAGGAGTGGGAAAATGTTGCCTCAGGTCTTACAGTTGGAAAGTAAGGGAGACTGGGCTTGAATTCAGTCTGGCTGCAGAGCCTATTTTTTTGACTGTCACTTCATGCTGAATAAAGGTTATACCAGATGTAGGGGCCTCAGAGTGCATAGGATAAGCTACCTACCCTAATTGTGTTTAAGACTTGTATTTAACCGATTAAAATTCATATTCCTCCCTGAGGTTTAGAATACAAAGGCTTTTGCATCTTTGAATTTTTCCCCCTCCAATTAAATTCCAATTTTAAGTTCTAAAGTGTTTGTTCCAGAGGAAGAAAAGTTTAGAAGAGTGACAGGGGAGACATTAAAGTGTTATAACTTCCCATGCTTACGAGCTCTTTTTTTTAAGATTTCACAGTGGAGGCATCTGAATAGTGGTGATGTGGGAAGAAGAATGGGAGACCAGTGTCGTCCGAACCACTAACTAGTTCCATGGCTCTTCCCCAGTCTGGGTCTCAACTTCCAAATGGTAGAATAAAGAGTTTATACTACATGTATAGAATCTAGACCGTAAATCTAATGTATAAGTAAAGAAAAAGGAGATATTTTTGATTTCTTTTAGGGTTATTGAATCACTTCAGAATCTGCTGAAACCTTTGTATATCCTCCTCCACTGTCTCTCCCTCGCCCCAAATACACAAGCATACCCATGATTTCCCATGTAATTTCAGGGGCTCGTGTCATCGTGGACCTTCTAGGCTTAAGAACCCATGAACGTGATCTCTAAATTCTATTCCAACTCTAGCCTTCCATGGTCTTAGGTAAGGAAGCACTCGTTGAATTCATTCTGCTTAAGATTTTTTAGAAGAAGAGAATTTATACCTTTTGCTAACTACCAGACTCACCATGAATGAATTATTTCATGATTCCAGATGATTTTTATATAGGTATTAGTGAGAAGAAGCAAACATATTTTACTTCGATCTTATTCTTTTATTATTCTATGTTTAAATATCTTTTTAAACCAGAGCAATGGATTATGTAAATGATTGATAAGCTATGCCCTATTCATAATGTTTGCTATAATATATAAATAAAATTAAAAATATTAAGAACAGGGTTAATTAAATGAATAAGTATTACCATATATTTTGATTACTGATTCGAGTGTCTATAATTAGGATGTTTTATGCAGATGTTAAACTGCTCTGTACTTTTCTACAGGAGGCTATATTGATTTAATATCTATTTTCTTCAAAGAAAAAAATTATTAAGTGAGAATCTAATGGGCTAGAAAAAGCTAACAGACCAGCTTCAATGAACTAATATAATATATTTATTGAAAAAAAAGTAGAGCACCTCGTCTGCTGGAAAATAATGGTAGCTTTGATTGATATTATAGTCATACTATATTATCATAAAACCAGTACCTTTTGCTGACAGTTTCCTCTACATTTTTTATGCGTTGAAATCCTAGCTTATAAAAGAGAGATAATGATGATCAAAACAACCAGTGCTCACCTTTAATCCAGGTTACATAAATAAAAGAAAGATGTCGGCACACTATGCTGTTGTACTGGTTCGGCTAATATTTTTCTTAGGAATTATAGGAATTATGGTGGCAAGAGCAATGAAAACCCAGTACGGTTCTCTAAATCTAACCAAAGCTAACTAGATTTTGTTAATTTGTTTTGAACCAAACTGGCTGCCCAGTGACTGACTGGAGGAAGGTGAGGCGATACACCTACAGCCTACTGATGCCCTTTCTCCAAATACAGTCAAAGTGATTGGTCCAGCCTGACGTTCCGTGCTGTTTTTGGAGAGAGTGTTTTGGTGCAATCTGTCACTCAGCGTGCCTTAGGACTCAGGACATAATTTAGGTGACCGTTACTCTTAAGTTGTATTTCACTGCCTTACAGATCCAACCCTTCAGCCCATTCCCTCCAGTATCACCTTGGCTCATAAGCATTTTCTAGATTTCACTTGTCTTACTTGTCCCTCCGAGCTCATCGTTAGTCAGTTCAGCCCTTCCATTGCCCTGCTAATCTCTAATGGGTTACCCCATTATCCACTTTTTTTTCCCACTATCAGGCAACCAAGCTTGATAGTGGGAAAAAAAGTGGATAATGGGGTAACCCATTATCCATGAAAACTTTTGACGCGAGGTCTGTGCGGCACCACGCTCTTTCCTCACCGCCGTGACCTCCCTGTGGCTTAATCTCCTATTTTATCTCTTACAGACTTCCTAGAATCTTCTTGAGAGTCATTGCATCAAGTATTTTTCACCATTTTTAAGTACTTGATTACTCACCCCCCCCCAGAGCAGATGACTTACTCTCCTTTATTGAGGACACATACTTCCCTTGCTCTAAAGAGTTAGTAGTCCCCTGAGGCCTTTCCAAGCAAGTCTAACTCTTAGGCTCATATTCCAGACCCTTCGTGCTCCGGCCCCAACCTCCAGGCTCCTGTGTGTATCCGAAGGTCTCCAGATTCTTCAGTTTCCTGAGGAGCTCTTGTTCTCAGAGTAGATTCTGATCATTGTTGATGGTGAGAGGCGAGAATAGAGAGGATGAGTATGACTCTGGGTGTTGCATAATCAAGAGACCCTCAGAGATCTAGGATGTCTCTCAAGAACCTTGCTTGAGGAATCATGGCTCTCTGGATTCTATTATGATTCTAGGAGAACAGCTGGTTCCTCTTTGTTTTTGTCAACATAAGATGGTTATGTTCACAGGGTAGCATCTCAGTATTATCAGAGCCCCAATTCAGTTATTTTTTGTTTGTTTGACAATAGTTAGAACATCAACAGCTTCTTTGATGTAAGCTCAGTATGGTGCTGGGCCCGCTATTTTCTGCCAGTTGCCTTGAATTTTCCATTACTATGTAAAGCCAGAAATGACTTTTGAGAGTTTCAGTATCTGTTCGATGTGTGTGTTTATCGATACACCTTTTCAACAACCATTTTAAAACGGTCAAGAAATGAAAATGGTTTTAGTCAGAAAATAGCTTTTATTGTTGTTTTCGGTTTATTGATAAGTTTTTAGCTACAAAGCACAGATGAAATGCAGTTTATATTTTGGATGTAAATTATATGTGTTTTTTATTGCATACACATGTGTGATTTTTGTCTGACATTAAAAATGGAGAGAGAATATCTTGAGGATGTGATAAAACTTTTTTTAGGAAAAAATTTATGCTCTCATAAATTAAATAATAAAGTTAGCATTTTATCCTAACTTTTTGAACCTGAAACTTGAAATAAAACATCTTGAAACTAGCTAAGTTCAAAAAATTTAAAATAGCAGATTAGAGATTTTAGGAAGCTGTCAATGAATATGTGTAATCATTAATTTCCTACAGAATTTTCTGTTTCTTTCTTGTAAGAGTTGGAATAATTTCATCTGTCTTGACTATTTACGTTGCTTTTTAAAAATGTTATTTTATTTTTTAAATTAATTATTTTTTTTTTATGGCAACATTGATTAACGAAATTCGATAAGTTTCAGCTGTATATTTTAACGGTAAGGCATATACATATTTACATTGTGTATTCACCTCCCATAGTTAGATTTCTTTCTGTCTCCACATATCTGACCCCCTTTACCCCAACAACCTCCCCCGTCCCCCCTTACATTGCTTTCTTGCTTTTTTTTTTTCCCGTTTAAAATGTTCCTTTTAGTAAGCAAAAGTTCTTGTCTTTGGAAAATTTTCTAGCTGCAGCGAGGTGTAAGCATAACAATTGAACCTTAGTTAAAATTGGTCTGGTATCACTTTTACTCTGGTGGCATAGCTAGCACATTGATTTCTGGTTACTAGTTTCTTATTTCCTCATGATATTTTAATTCTTGCTTTAGAAAAGCAACAGGTCCAAGTTGAATATATTTATGGTTTCTGAGTTCTTCCCTAAGATGTGATATTATAATGTATTGTAATTCTCAAGCTTAGTTTGCCTCCTCAACCATGCCAGTTTCTCTGGTGAAACTCTTCCATCTGTGTTTACCAGGGCAATATCTTGGTGTTTTCTAATGTATTCTGTTGTTTGTTTCTTAGTATTATATCTTGCTACTGAGGGTTAAATCCAGAAGGGGAAAATTAATTAATATATGTTGAGGTATTCCTCTTGAATCTATCATAAGTAAAATGTGTTAATGAGTTTTATAAAATTATGAAAAACTTCCATTAGTGCTGACAAGTTAACATATTTGGAAAAAGACTTTACTACATTTAATTATAAGCTTTTAACCAAAATTCACAGTATTTACGTAAGGTTCAAGTAAGAATGTCATTACAAGCAGGCGAAATGTATGCTTAGAGAATTTGGATGACTTTTCCAAGAAGACACGGCTAGAGGCTAAGATATTCTTATATTCGATATTCTTTCCTCTGGCTCACACCTCTTCAAATGTATGGGGCCCTCCCCACCCCCACCCCCATATATATTGCCCTCTATCGCAGAGATTAAAGATATCTTGCTCTCAGAACAGTATGCTGCAGTGGATTAGATCTAGGCTAATCAGACAAGGAAAATCATTGAAAAATTTGGGCTGGTTTACTGCACAGTGATTCTGTAGGGTTAATTTACTGCTGACAATGTGCCATGAGCCAGCTTTAACTAGAGGAGGGTTAGCTCAGGGCAGAAATTTTTAACTCTTGAATAAATTTACCTCACAGGATTATGGCGTCTCTCAGAGTAAAATCTCTGTGAGATCTAAATGACTAAGATAACCTACCTTCCCAAGGTACTTCTCCCGGACTTTAACAAACTCTGTGCCTATGTGTTTGAGTGTGGGTGGGTGGGGAGAGCTGAGGTGAACGTGGTCATGGATTTCTAGTATTTCCAGGAGCCCTGCAGGCTCTAAACTGCTTCCAGAATGCCAGGGGCATGTAGAATGAGGGGCAGAGTACCTAACACAGAAATATCGAGTGCATCAGAACAAACAAACAAACAAACAAACAAACGAAAGTATGGGTGTGCATGTGTGCACTTGGTGTATCGATACAGGCCATCTTTCTTCATGAGACCATAAAGGGCATTAACCCCTAAGCCATGGGCTCACGTTATGTAACATGTTTTTGTTTTAAATTCAATTGTGTCAGGGTTTTGTGTTGCATCTAAAAAATCAGAAATGTCCATTTTTGGTTAGCAAGCTGAGTTTGGCTGGTTTCCATGTCTATGCAGTTGGCCTTGTGTTCTCAAAGATTTTGAAATGATTTATGTTCCACCCTTGGCTAAGACTGTTATCATGTCTTAACATGTGACTTATCGTGTGACTGATTCATATTCGGATGGACAAAAGGTCAGAGGTACCCCAATGTTCCGTTGTAACAGGGAATCCATAATGCAACTCACTTAATAATGTCTGGCAGAACAGGCTGTGCAATCCTTCTACCTCCGTCAATGTGTGAAAAACAGAAAATAACAAATATCACACGTTTATTTGGTTGGCTTGATGATGACTTTCAAGTGAATTTATCTAACGTGGAATAGGCTTTAAAAATCTCTTCCAACAATAATTATAACGAGATCCAGTGTTAACTTTTTTTAAATCCAAAATTCATTGAAAAAAGATGACCCAGTCACCTGAAAATATTCTTATGAATGCTAAAATGGTCACATTTCTCAATCTTGACCATGTGCCATTGTGATATTTCTGTGTAGAAAGGCTTTCATAGTAATGATTTAAAATAAATTATATGATATTATACATTTTCTCTGTTTTCAAAGTGGGAAATCAATATGCAAAAATATCAAAAGGGAACCATGAAGAAAACTTCCACCAGTTTTCCAACTTGTGGAAGGAATGAGGACTCTTACTCCCATGGCCAGGAGACAGAATGGTGAATATTGCAGAATACAATCAGAAATGTTCAAGATTTGGATGTTTTGCAGCTAACAGCAAAAAAAAATTACTTCTTTTTATGACAGTGTATTCATTCATGAAAAGTATGTTAGGTTTGTACTGTGTTCTTGGAAAGATACTAGATGCTGTGTCCCAGCCTAGAAGGAACTTACAGCAGTCTGTGTGTGTGTGTGTGTGTGTGTATGAGTGTGTGTGCGTGCGCACATGCTGCAAGGTGGAGGGAGTACAAATACGTAAGAATGATGAGCATATGCTGTATTAGGGATCTGCACAGGGTGCTAGGGCTAAAAACTCATGTTCAGTGGTTTTACACCAAATGTATTATAAGAAGAGTTGAAATAATTAAAATGATAAGATTCACTTTTATTTTTTAAAATGAACAGTTCTTATATATGTTGAGCTTCTTTATGACATGACTATTTCATGTTTTTGAGTCAATCGTTGAAAAAATTCTCAGTATAATTTATTGTCCCTTAGGAGTACCTTAGCTCTTCAGCATAATTGATTTTCTCTCTGGAACTGACTGTGAACTGGCCTTTATAAACGTTGACTCTAACTTCAGGTGTATTGTTGGTTATTCACATAGATTGCCAGTGTGTACGAAACAATAATCTTTCATAATATACAGAGCTGTGGTTTTCTACCAAGTTATCTGATTTTATATTCTTTTCCATGTACCTTTTTTTGTGAATTGGAAGACATCGTCTATTTCACTAAGACATGGCAGAGAAGATTTTAAAATGATTTATTGCATTTCTTAATATGGTGGCCTAAGAATAGCATTTTTCAGATTTATTTGTTCAGAGAATGTGTACTCAACTTCATGATACTATCTACTTAATTAGAAAGGTACGCTTCTAGATATTCATGAACTTTGGCAGTTGACTATTTAGTGACTGCCCTGACATAGCTCAGTTTGAGATACTTGAGTTTGGCTTTAATTATTTGCCATATTATTAAAAAATATGACAATAAATAGACTTTTCTGGTTTCTTTCTCCAGAAAGCAGATTTTTTTCTTAAAAATTTTGCCTGCTTTTTTACTTCCCCTTGGAAAAGCTGAATCAAAAGTTCACATGTTCTTTTCTTGTTTCTAGTTATCTAAGTTTGTAGCAGAATCACTTCATAATATAATTAAATAACAATGACAACAACAACAACAACAGAAAGCTATATAAGATATAGGCTCAAGTTCTGATTGAGATACAAATTACTTTTGTGATCCTGGGCAACTCACTTAAATACTTGGTGGCTCAAGTTTTTTCATTCATTTATTTGATCAAAAGGTATTGACTATATACCATGTGCATGGTGGTGCATTCAATTTTGGGGCAATTCAGTGGAGAGATTTCAGAAACAAGTAGGAAAAATTAAATGTACAAAAGTTGTTATCATGCAAATCACACACACACATACACAGACACACAAATGCAAAGCAAAAACATTAACACTACATTGAAAGCAGTGGAGCTTCTCAGGGTAGAAAACTTACTTTGAGTTGATGAGGAAGGAGACTTGAGGAGGAAGTATTTGAACTGATCCTTGAATAGAATTTGAGTTTAGAGAGGTAAGGAGAATAGAAGAAATGGTGTTAGAATTAGAAGGAACAGCTTTAATATAAGGCATATAGTCAGAAGACTTTGGACTCAGAAGGAAACAAGTAGTTCAATTTAATTGGACTATACATTGAATTAAGGATAATGGTGAAAGATAAGGTTAAAAGTACAGATTGGTGAAAGATCATAGGAGTTCTTGAGTGCAAAACAAGGACTTTAATAGTTTTGTAGACCTTGAGAAGTCATTTGGGGTCATCATTAAAAATAGGAGAGAGGCTTTGGCAAAGTTTACTTTTAAGTCCCGTCTCTTCCACTTACTATTTAAATGCTTAAGTTAGAGACCTCAGAAAGTTGGTTTCCTCATCTTTAAATAAGACTAACAATGTGATCTTTCTGGGTTGCTGTAAGAATTAGGGATAATGTGGATGAAGTGTCTGTCCTGTAGAAATAATTCGCTGTGTTAGCAGTTGTTATCTATAGAATGAAGAACCTTTAACTGGTGAATTCCAGAGTTGCTTTCTGTGCTGTGTTGCTGTGATCTTAGTTAAACATGATATATTTGCTCAGAGTATTATAAAATCTTAGTCCAAAGTAACCTCAAAGGTGTTCTAGTTCACTCCCTATCGAGGGCAAGTGTCCCCATTACAGCCTTCTTCATTGTGTTCCAGAAAGTCATCCATCTCCCTTCTTGGGGGAACTTGCAATTATGAGAAAATGGCTACTTTTCAAAGCAGTCCTTTGCTTTGCTGAACCCTTAATGTCATGAAAAGTTTTCTTTATATTAATCTAAAATCTGTCACCTTCTAACTTCACAGATTAGTCTTCTAACCCTTTATTTCAGATCTATTAAACAGTAGTACCTCCTTCACATGGCAAATCTTAAATATCCAACATGCTTAAATAGTTTCTTTTCATGGATTTCTTCTGAGTACTTTCATTTCTAGATCAAATATCCTTGGGTCTTTTATCTACTCATCATATGACGTAATTACAAGAGTTCTTACCCTCTTGATCGGCTTTCTATGTGTGAATCCCAACTTTTAAATGTCGTTTTGAATCTGTGGTTCCCAAAACTAAATAGAGTCACACCGATAAGACCTGTTTAGAGGCAAGTTGATCAGATCTTGTTTGATTTAGAGTTCGGACCAATTCATTAGCCATTGCTTTATAAAATACACACAGCCAAGTCCAACTCCAAAACATTCTGATTGACTAGGTCTGGAATTGAGCCCATATATTTGCATTCTTAAAAGGACTCAGATGATATTTGCCTGAGGCTGAAAATTACCTATTTAGACACTATACTCAATTAGCAAAGGAAGACATAATGTACATGGTGGCCACATAACACTATTTGTATGTGCCAAATCTAAGAACAGTTAAAACCTCTAGAGTTTCTTTTTAGCCCTTTCCTAAATTTGTACACTGCATTTTTCTAGGACCTAGAACTAAGACTTTATATTTATTCCTATTACATCTCATCTTTGCCATTTCTGACCATCATCCTATTTGGTAGAATCTCATATTGTTTTCAATCTCACATACCTTATTTAGATAACCTTTAAGGATTTATTTGTTCAAGGTAGGCATACCTGAATGATAAATACAACTAAAGCTTCAGATTCAGGTCTGTCCTTTATTTATCACCACTCTTCTCTGGTGAGGGTTATGTATTGCTCTCTCTTTTTCTTACTTGAAGTATTTGTTATTTCGTCTAATGCTTTGAGTCACTTTCCCCTTCTCTGTTATAATGACACATGCCTATAGAGTTGGAGGCTGAGATAGAATAGGTCTTAGAATGCTATAAAATAAGAGCAGAGCCTCCTGGCCTAACACTTAAGTGATGGACATCTTTTAGCCCTTTGCAAGCATCCCATAAAATAATAATGGTGTAGCTTAGGCTGATTTTGGCTGCCAGTATCAGGAACCCCAACTTGAAATGTCTTAAATAATAAGGAATTCATTATCTCACATAGCAAAAACTCCAGAGGTAGGACAGTACCGAGGTGAGTTAATTCAATAGTTTTCTAATGTCGAAAAAAATCCTACTTTATGTTCACCTTTCTGTTCTGCCACCCTCAGCATCTCCTCTCAGGCTAACATTCTTCAAGGTCCCAAGGTGGGTGCTGCAGTTTTATAATGACATGCAGACATGACAACATCCAGGAGTGGACAAGGGGCCCTTTCTTCTTCTTCTTCATCTCTTTTTAGAATCCTCTCATCAACATCCTTTCCTATCTCCTTTGCTTGAGCTCTGTCACATGTCCCAGCTTAAAGCAATCACTGGCAAAGGGAACTGGACAAATTATGAATCACCCTCAGGTCTAGTGCTAGAGCTAGATCTAGAAATAGGGGCCACCTCCCCTGAAGCCATTGGAGGGTTTGATACCTGGTAAAAATTGGGGGTTCACGAGCCAGACCTAAACAAAATTGGGATTTTGCAAGTGAGGAAAAAGGTAAGTGTAGGAATCACTTCTGGGTAGACAACTACCAGTGTTTATTATCCTACTAAAGCTCAACAGCATTTTCTTTCTTCAGAGAGTAGATATTGTTATTACGCCACTGAAAATGTTATCAAAATAGTGAGATTCTGTGAGGAGTGGCTGGTTGCTGAAGATCAAGCAACAATTTTATAGGGCAAAGATAACAGTATAAACTATTCTGCTGATCCCAGGGTAACGTTTTATTTCTCTCTAAAGCAGATTAATTAAAGCCTAAGTTTTAAAAAAAAAATTTGTGCATGACTCCAGATGGATCTTCTGGTTGTGTTTGTTGGCCCTATCTTCGAGTGTTCTATCCGTGATGAGAAAGGAGAACTCAGCTTCTAGAAGCAACAGATTCTTTATTTTTAATTCTTTTCCTTCTGTCTGACAATCTTACAACAACTCATTTAAAAAGAGTTAACATTATGGCTTTGCAATCAGGAAGTAACGGGAAAAAAGGATTAATTAAGATCACTGGCACAGGAGAAAGTATCTGGGAGAGAAAATACAATCTTCGAAGAGCTGGATAATTAAACAAACACAAATTAAAAATTTGTTTGAAAAAGTTCATAAAATGTCAATGTAATATCATTTCTAATTGATCCCAGAGAAGTCTAGAGTTAGGAAACTGAGAGAAGTTGGAATAGATATAGAATATATTCATAGTGTTACAAATTACTCAATGCCTTTCAGAAAGAAAACCTGGGATAAATGAAAGTCTGTGACTATTACTTGATTTCAATGGTAACTTGAAGAAAAGACTAACAGATTTATGAAAACATATAGAATAGAAATGTGTGTCATCCACAGAAGGAAATGAAATCAGTGACAGGAGCGAGAGTTGCTGTTATTTTGACCTACAAATGTGTCAAGAATTCACCTGCATTATTTCACTTAATCCTTACAGCCCTTTGAGGCAGTTGCCGTATGAGGAAGGTATAATCATGAAGAATTATGTGATTTTAAATTATAATGTGCCATGCAAATACAAGCTATTTTTAGTCCATGTTTTTCTGCATCCGTGTCAATCTATTGTTGGGTATACTGGCTCGTCTCAATTCAAAGGCGAATATGCAGAAGCCCGTGCTTGGGTCAGAGTTGAGCTATATGGGAATTATTAAGCAATTTTACTTGATACGTATTCTCAAAGCCTCATTGAGCTTTATAAATTCAGTAAAACACTAAAGAGTTATAAAATCAAATTCACCAGCCATCTACCATGAGACTGAATCTTTTCATATTGTAGATATACATATATTTTTAGGTTGACAAAATATATGTATCTGTATATCTTCAATATGTAGTAGAAGAACTCCCCCCAGGTATGCATATGCATATGTACAGTACGTAGTAGAACCCTACCCCACAGGATCGAGTCAATAACTTTGAAGTTTAAAAAAAATTCTTTCGGTTTTGGAAAAGGGTACATCTTGCTGATTACCATAGAACTGCATTTGAAATACTGCTGCAAGAATTTTTAAGCCTGGATCTGGCATAACTGTGAAAAAAGATACAACCTGATGATAAATATTGGTGTGGACAAGGAGGGGATGCAGAAGGAAAGAAAAAGCAGGTATATACCTCAACGTGTACTTGGCTTATTCACATACAAAGTCACTGTTTGTGTTCCAAGCAATTATTTTCACTGCTTGTCAGCACTCAGGGTCACCATTGCTTCAACCCAAATAAAGAAGCTCATTAGTAAATGATGTCTTAGAGAACAGCATGACTCATTTACTTGAGAAATAGCAGGCAAAAGAAACCCCTAGCTAATAATATTTTGGAGTTATTTTTGAGAGGGGAAGAGATGCAGGGGAATTATTAAAAGTATAAAGAGGAATTCTGAATGAAAAATTCACACTCTTCTTTATTCCAGATCAGCTAGTTTGGAAATGAGCACAATTTCCATGTGTGCCATTAAATATGACCTTATGTGGAATTGTACTGTTGTTATTCTTCTTATTTTTCAATTGCTGAAAGTGGAAATCAGTCATCAAGGTAATGCTTTCTAGTGTTTTCTTAAAAATCAGTAAGACCTGGACTGGGCATTTGTGGAAAAAAAAGAAGGAAATGAAAACAGAGAATTATACTTGGGATTTCAGGCAGGTGTAACAAGCCATCTTCAGAATTTTTCAGTAATGTTACACATAATAAGCATCTTAAGTTGTTTTGCTAGCAATTTACTCAAAAAATAATATTGATAAATTTCTTAAAATTTTTTTATTTGTTGTAGACATACTGACATAAAGCTCATCTCTTTCTTCCATGGGGCAATTTATTGAAAAATGTTTAATTTCCTCTTTGAGAAGCATAGTCTATGATAGATGAGCTTTCGACAGTAAAATTCATCCTAAAAACAAATTTGTGAGAGATTCGAAGTTTTCTGTCTTTGAAAGGACATAGATTCCCAGTGTCCCTAGATTACAACAATCCTCAAATATAGTCAAAAAGGGCTAAGAAGAGAGGAATCGATATGCAAATTTGTTTTGAGAGGTTCTCCTGGGCCAACCTGGTCTTCATCATGCCAGCTGGACTGCTGATGTCAGGACGATAATCAGCAGGTTGACAACAAATCAATTTTGTCTTTACTCCGAAGTGGGTGCCAAAGTAATTAGATGACCTCAAGCCAGCTACCAAGTGATGTCTGGTATGCTGAAATATTTTACGACAACAAGAATGACCAAGGCATACTGCATCATCATGTTTGCACCCCCACGTACTGTTAAAAGTTGAATTTTGAAAAAAAGTAAGGATTTGAAATAAAAATTGATGTCATTTTTTTAGAACAAGATCTAAACTGATATTAGGCCAAATCTGTTTATTGTAATATAGTCGCTGTTTGTATTTTGTAATCATTCCATCTCAGTAAAATGTTTATTCTGCCTGAAAAATCCTGACTTTGACATTTCTCAGTCCGACAGAGCAAAGGGCCTGTCACGTGCTCTGAGGCTTCACTGTCCTCCACGTAGAGCCGGGTCCACCTGGGGACGGCGTGCCGGGGGTTCTTTGTAGTCTTCTGAGCCAGGTCTGTGGAACTTAGCTCAGTGCCAGGCTCAAAGGAGATGCTCAGAAAGCACTTCCAGGTCCCTGGGTCCTATAATTGTCCATTCATACCTGCTGCCCCTTCCTTTTTTCATAGGAAAAAAAATAAAAAAGAAAATTTGCTTTTTTTTCAAAGACTTCTCAGGATGTGCAGGTGAATGGGGCTAATAAAGAAGACACGTCTGGTCCTCCTTTGCTGGGGAATTTATAAGAGGTAGAGTCTCAGCTGTCAGGCTGTCTGTCGGTAACTGATAACGTAAAATACGATGTTATCTGAAGAATGACAGAAGATCAGTGAGACTCCTGTGTAACTCTTGCTGCCCGGCAGATGCACTCTGTGACTCTTCCAAGGGCGAGAGGAGGGCTCATTAAGCCCAGAATTTCCCCAGCTAGTTGCTTAAAATCAAACAGTAAAACTGTGGAAGGGCAAAGCCTCTTTTCCCTCCTCCAGCAACCAGCAGGGTGTTCGCTTCTGACACAGGAGAGGCAGATAGTTCCAGTCTCAGGGAAAGGGGGCTCGGCTCGGGCAGCAGTTCTGGCTCTGTTGGGTGGTTACAGCAGGAGAAAAGACCTTTGAATAGGGAAACTGAGGAAAACAAGTGGGCGTGGACCCTGCACGTGAGGTTTAATGCTGATCTTTATACCAGGGCAGCCTCCTCCTGATTAGAATGCCATCTCCCAGGCCCTCATCCCCCTGACCACAAAGCACCTTGGGCCTCCTAAGTCTCAGCTCTCCACATGGAACAATTGAATTTTCTTTTCAGCTGCCTGTGATGTGATTCAGTGATCTTTGCCTTAACGTGGCTGGCTTCCATTCTACAGCTCTGAAAAATGTCTGTTTCTTTAAGCGGGTCTTAGAAGAAACCTCAGCTTTGATGTCTGTAGGCTTGTAGTTTTTGTGTTTTAGCCATATATATTATGAGACAGGCCCCCAGCTAGGAATAAATCAGAATTTTACATCCTAAAAATGTTAGGTTGTTTAAAATGGATTTTTTTTTTTTTTTTAAGCAGACGTGTGTTCAGACTGCTATAACAGAGTTCCAGAAACTGGATAGCTTATAAACAATGGAAAATTTATTTTCACGGTTCTGGAGGCTGAAAGTCTGAGATTGGGTGCCAGCGTGGTTGGGCTCCGGTGAGGGCCCTCGTCTGGCTGCAGACTGGCAACTTCCTATTTCTTCACATGGCAGAAAGAGAGTGAGCTAGGTCTTGGGCTTTTTCTTATAAGGGCACTGGTCCCATTCATGACAACTCCGCCATCATGACCTAAGCACCCCCCAGAGGCCCTGCTCCCAGATACCATCGCATTGTGGCTATAAGTCAACATCTGGATTTTGGAGGGACGCAAACATTCAGTCCATAACAGGATGTATATGGGATATGATATGCCTTGTGGAGAGCGAAATAAATAACTTCTGAAGTAGATGGGAAAATGTTAAAGTGGAAACATGGAAAATAGAAAGTGGAGTGAATCAGCACCTCGATCAGGAATGAGGCAACCTGCGTTTCCAATCATTGTCTCTCTCGGACAGTGCGCCTGACGCCCCAGGTCTCAGGAGCTGTTTCGTAGGAAGGTGTCTGTTCCCTATGCCTGAGGGACATGGTTTAATGATTTTAAAGAGTCAGAGTGATGAGACTGTAACGTCTGTTGCCCTTACTCGCTGGTCGGAGGGACATGGTTTAATGATTTTAAAGAGTCAGAGTCAAATACGACATGAGTGATGAGACTGTAACGTCTGTTGCCCTTACTCATTGGTCACTGGTTCGATCTTTCCAGCTGACTTCAGCGGGCTTCTCTCCCTCCCCAGCTCCATGTACTGCAGGCCCAGGCCATGCGCCCAGAAGAGACACTTAACAGATGGGGCAGCAGGAGGAATCATGGAATCATGGAATGAAAGCTGTCTCGGGAGGTTTTTGAGGAATGTAAATTCGTAAAGTACTTAGAGTGTTACTGCTCCTTAAAAATTTTCGTGGAATTGGGGTGAAAGGGAGTGAAAGGATGGAAGGCAGGTGTTGGGAGCTGCTTTATTGCTTCCAGGGGAAATATATCTTGGTTTCGTATTTCAGCCTGTTTTCTATTGTGCTGTCCGCAGATTGACCACTGAGCTGTTCGTCCGTAGCCCTCTCTGTACTCGAGGGCCATTGTCATTTCTGGGCTTGTTCTTTGACTCTGTTGGGCCCCCTTACTTTGGCTCTTTTGAAAAACAACAAAACACTTCTATTTTTGCCCCTTTATTTACTTTACTATTCCTGTGTCTCATTTTTAACACCGATGAAGGAAACTAACCTACAAAGTTCTGATTATGTAGCATGTACTGGCTTTTTTGGGTCGTGTTCCCTTTTGATATTTCTTTACATTATGCTATTTTAACAGTTATACTCTAAATATGGCATGTGTCTACAGAGTCTCTGGGTCTTTCTATAATATTTATATTTAGGTTTTTTTTTTGGATACAGCATTAATTCCCGACTTCTGTTTGAAAAAGACTTCCCATTAAGTTCTCTCCTCTGATATGTTGCGTTCTATCTTCCTGTTCCTGGACTCTCCCACGTGTGTCACATTAAATGATCTAAAAGACAACAGCATGGGTCATAAGCCTTCCTTCAACAGAAACTTTGAAGCTTTCCGCGACCTGTAAAGATACCGTTTAAATTCCTTCACTTGGCATCCCTGCTCGTCACCCGACCTAGCAGTTCCCCCTCATTCACTGTGTCCCCCAAAGGATCCCAGAACTTACTCCCCAGGGCCCCTCATGATCGAATCCCTCAGCCTGTCCCGTGTCTACGCATCTCTCACCACCAGCTCTCAGATCTCTTCCCATTGCTTCCCAGTGACCTGAAGCCCGCCCATGCTTTGGCATGGCTCACGTAGCACCCCTTCTTGGTGAGACCTCCTCTGACTCCCCTCGAGGGGTTCATCCTACCCTGTCATAGTGGGTGAGACCCCTGTCTCCCCTAGCTCTGCATCCGCCCTACAGAGCCATGCTCGTTTAGAAAGTCTCGTAAAATGATGCAGAGCAGGACTTCTGTCTTTTTTTTTCACCGCATTCCTATTGAACTGTATTTTTTAAAAATAGAACTGTTTATTTTGTCTCGTCAAGGTCATTTTAAAATGAGTTTCATTTTTCCTGAGTGGTGCAATCATGAATGACTAATTTTCTTCTCTACATACTTTTGTATTTTTCAAATATTCTTTACTAAAAAATATTGCAGTTAGTATTTATGATGAAAACGACAAGCCCTTATTATTTGACAACAACCATATAGCATAGGTATTACAGTCCCCATTATACGTGGCAGGTGATTTCTTGCCCCAAGTCTGACTCCAAAGCTGAAGCTCTTAACCATTATTTTCCTTTTAATTATCAAACAATAAAAGAAGCTTTAATGTTTTTTTTTTTTTTTTTACATTTTTGAAGCATTAGTAATCTCTCCTAGATATATCAGTTACAAGATTATGTATTTGCTGTTCTTTTATTCGGGGTTCATAGCAGATTATATTTTGGCCACAGCAATATATTGCTTGGTCATATACCCGGTTCTCTCTCTCTCTGTCTCTGTCTCCCTCCCTCTCTCCCTCCCTCTCTCCCTCCCTTCTTCCTTCCCTCTCTTGTAACCCAGTCACAATGGATAAAAACTAAGAGAGGATTCACTCTGACAATAGAGCAGGGGAGACAGGATTTTAAGAAAGAAGTGAATTGTAGAATTTCATGTTAAAATACATT
>NW_006431918.1:2939161-2972888 GCF_000325575.1 Pteropus alecto | reverse complement strand
AGGAATGAGAAAAATCTGGAACAAGAAAGAGTTAGGGAGTACTCTTGAAGACATGTTTATTTAGGCAGCACACAAAGACACTTTGGTTTATAGCATGTCCCAGATGATGAGTGTGAGTGAATTGTGGGTATCAGTGCTAAGCAGAAAGATGCATCGTTCCTGACACTTGTCATTTAAAAAAAATAATATATGCCATCAACTTGATAAATGACAACACCCTTAATCATTCCTTTCATCGGGCAGTTGAGTTATTTCTGAATACTTTTAATTTTAATGGTGTTGTACACACGATTTACTTACTCTGAGGTGATTTCCTTTTTTATAGTTTTCGGTCAGTTTATCTGCTTTGTTACTTATCTGGAGATATCTGGCCATCGATCATTTACAGATTCCCTAAATATTTGGCAAAATAACTTTTTCCACATATGTATTGGCATTCTATTTATTATAGTTTTTTATTTTATTACAGTTTAGATGCAATATTAAAATGTATTTAGTTAGTCTCTCTGGTGTCTAATGATTTTTCTTCATCTCTAATAGTCAATCGATTTTTTTTATCTCACTCTTGGAAAGAAAAGCTGTCTTTTATATTAAAATACTTTCAAATTATTTGATCTTTTTGAAATGTAAAGCTACGAAGTTGTGAATTATGGATTTATATAATTCTTTTCCACACTGCCATCTTCATTAGTAGTTATTAATGACAGTTCTTTCATCCATTATTGTGTTACTGTGATTTGGCATTTATTAAAGTCTTATAATAATTAGATTCCTTTTCTTGACTTTCTTTTCTATTATATTGATTTACTTTTCTGTGCTAATTACTTTATGATTTCACTAATTTTCACTTTATAACATAGGTTAGCAATTCATAAGGTAAGAACATCGGAGCTTGAATCTTATTCTAATATAATTTTATCTTGCTTATTCCAACTAAATTGTATTGTCGCTTTGAAATATTGTCATTGTGGGACAATGCAAGTCTTTACATCTATTTCTATGTTTTTTTTTTTGTTGTTATGATTTTTACCATGTGTTTCAATAACTCTTTTGTATTATAAACAGAGTTAACACCTGTAGGCTGAATATATTTGGGTTGTAAGGAATTATTCTCTTATGGTATATTTCTAGCTGTTTGTCACTACTATATGATAATGGCAGCTGCCATCTATTGTATTTGATTTACCTTAAGTACTTTACATCATCTTAATCCTCAGGACGGCGCTACAGGGTAGGCCCATTATCCTCATTTTATAGTCAAAGCTGCTACATCTCAGAGATTAAGCCAGTTCCTCAAAGATATATGGGTGGTCAACACTAGATGCCTGTATTCAAGTGCAAGTCTGTGTGCCTCCAAGGTGAAATTCTTTATCTTGTCTCTCTTAGACGCACTGTTTGTAGTTCTGATGTATCTCACATGTTACAACTTTTCTGAACTCAATTACAGTTAGTGGGTAATGTCTAGGTTTTCCATGTATAAAATTTATGAATTCAGATTTTTCTACATTTTTTTTTTTATCTCAAACTCCTTTTCTTTTATTGAATAAGTATCACTCTCATTTCTTGTAATGTGTTAAATTGAAGTGGTAGTGAAGAAAGCTACTTCATCTCTTGTTCTCTCTCTTTAAAAATTCTTTATTTTGAAATCGTATAGAAAAGTTGCTCCCAAAAGTAAAATATATATACACACCACGACTCTCCTTTACCTAAATGCGCTTTTAAATATCGTTTTTATTTCAAGTTTTAAAACATTTGTCATAATTCCTTTGTTATTACACACACGCATTTGTGCACGTGTGTGCCTGCACACACACAGTGTGTTTTGTTTTCTCAGATGTTTGAGATAAGTTGCATACATCATGGCCCTTCACTTCATGATGCTTCAGTGAGAATTTCCTAAGAACTAGAATATTGTTATATGTCTATAGTGCAATTATCAAATTCATGAAATTTAGTATTGACATTTTTCTTTAATCTGCAATCCTCATTTCAATTTAAGAGTCCCAATAATGTCCTTGAAAGCATTTTTTTCCCCTTTTGGAAGAAGATCTAGTCCAGAATCACATTCTAGGTTTAAGGTTCTTGTCTTCTCACTCTCTTCCTCTCTTCTCATTCTTTATTGCTACAGCATCCTTTTATCATTATTAATATTTGCCGTACATGCAAATAGTTTAACATGATGCCAAGAAGAAATCAGTGGTAAGCCACATGATCAAAGGATTTTTCTTTTTGAAATGGTACACAAATCGAAATCTGTTTTGGAGACTCTCCTTAATTGTTTGGATATCTTTATGACTGACCTCTATTTTTATTATGATTAGTTCAATTGTCTAAAAAAACTTAATATTTAGTCACCTGTGGTAAATATTTTGCATATATTTAAGAAGAATGTTTTCTCTTTTGTTGGATAGAGGGTTCTATCATTTTTATCATTTATATATTATTAAATATGCATATGTATTATATACTTCTATTTACATTTAAATATTTGGCATATTTGTTAATTTTTGTTTATTTGCTATATTAAGATCCCCTCAATATTTTAAAAATATGTCAAGTGTATCAAAATCTCCTATTAGGATGGTGTGATGGGAAATATTTCATTTTGTCCTTGTAATCCTATCAATTTTTATTTTATATAGCAATGCTAACACAATTTTAGAATTGTTCATTGTTATATTTTCAGGTGAATTGAATGTTTTATTATTGGGTAGAGACTTCTTTATCCCCCATTTTTTTTTTTTTTTGGCTTAAAATGTGTTTTGTCTGATATCAGGTAGCAATATTGATACATTTTCTTTTACTTCATTTAATAGCTTTTACTCTTTTCACCCATCCTTTTATATCCAGTATTCCATTGTAAGTTTGTATCTTTTAAAGACCATATTGTTAGATTTATTTGGTTATTTTTATCTAGTCAGATACTTGATTTTTAATTGAGACATTTAGTTTATTTTTATGTATTGTTTTTCTTAATATATTTGAAATTCCTACTGCTTTTATTTTGTGCTTCCTATTTTCTTTTTTTCCCCTCTTCTATTTTTTCCCTCTTTTTATACCTTCTCTTTGTGGGAAAGTTTCTGATTTTGAATTCAAATTCTTTAACAGAGGGAGGAATACCATTCCATATTTTTTCCTCCTTAATTCTGTTTTGGTAAGTTGAATTGTTCCGGGTATATGTCTATTTCTTCTAAGTTATTGATTTAATTGGTATAAAGTTGTTCGTAATAGTTACTTTTTTTTCACTTAATATCTATAGGATCTCTAGCAATATCTATTATTTCATTACTAATTTTCTTCATTTGCATTTCCCCTTTTTTTTCCTGAGTAGTTTGCTAGGAGTTGTATCAATTTTGTTAAACCTTTCGAAGAACCAACTTGTGTTTTAAAATTTTTTTTGTTTGTCTAATGTTTCCTTGATTTCTTTTCTGGTTTTTAATATTTCTTTCCTTTTCCTTTAGTTTAATTTGCTCTTGCTTTTTCAGGTATAAGTCAAAAGCTTAGATCTTAATTTCTAACGTAGGCATTTTAAGCTATAAATCTCTTTCAAATCACTGCTTTAGTTATGTCCCATAAATATTGCCATTTTATATTCTTATTGTCATACAATTTGAAACATTTTCTTATTTTCCTTACAGTTTTTTTCTTTGGCCCATGGGTTATTTAAGAATGAGTTAATTTCCAATAATTTCTTTTCCTATATATCTAATTGTTATAGATTTTTAATTTAATTACAATTTGAGAAGAGAACATACTCTGTGAGATTTCAGTCTCTCAAAATATATTGAGGCTTATTTCATGGTGAGCATAGGTTTATCATGATGACTGTTCCGTACGTTTTTGAAAAGACTGTGTGTACCGCAGTGGCTGGATATATAGTAGTCTATAAACGCCAATTAGATCAAGATGGTTGGGTAGTGCTATTAAAATTACCTTTTTCTGTATTGACTTTTTTTCCTTTTATATCAATTACTGAAGAATATTAAAAATCAACAATGATTGTGGATTTGCAAATTTCTCCCTCTGGTTCTATCAGTTTTTGCTTCATGAACTTTGAACTTCTGTTATTAGGTACATACACTTTTAAGATTGTTATGTCTTCCTGATGAATAGACCCTTTTATCGTTATGAAAAGTCCATTTTTATCTCTTGGAATATATTTTGTCCTTATCTACTTTGACAAAGACACATCTGCTTTGTCTCATATTAATATAGCCACTCCAGCTTTTTTATGCTTCCTGCTTACATTGTATAACTTTCCTCACTCTTTTACTTTTGACTTATTTGTTCCTTTAAATTTAAATAGAATCTTTTGTTGCATATAATTGGATCTGGCTGTTTAATTCAGTCTCATAAAATCTGTATAATTGGTGTTTAGTTGGCAAACTTTTTCTGTTAAGGGCCAGATAGTAAACATTTTAGGCTGTGCAAGGCGTATGGTCTTTGTTGCAACTACTGAATGCTATCGTTGTAGCACTAAAGTAGCCACAGACAATAAATATTTACAAAATAAATGGGCAAGATTTGGCCTGTAGGTCATATTTTCTCAACCCCTTGTTTAATCTCTTTGCTTTTCATACTTTCTCTTTGTTTACATTTCATATAATTATTGATATTATTGTATTTAAGTCTCTCTTCATCTTATTTGTTTTTCATTATTCTCTTACTTTTTTGTTTGTTTTTTGTTGGCCCTTTCCTGACTATTCCGGGTGAGTTGATATTAATATTCTGTTTTATCTTGTTCCTTGACCTCTTGGCTTTTTTGCTTTTTTAAATTTGTGTAGTGTTTGCTCTAGTATTAACATTATCCAATCCTCAATTTATTAGTGTATTTAGAGTAAATATTATTCTTTTTAGCACCCGACTCTTTACAATTCCACTTTAATACTTCACATTTTATGCTTTTCATTTCCCAGTTTCCATTTCCCATTTCCAAAGCATTATATCCATTCAATGGTAGAATTCCATTAACTTGCCCCTTATTTATTGTGCTGTTGTTCACACATCCTCTATTTTTTCATATATTATAAACTCTACCTTACAATTTTATTATCATTGCTTTTATAAAAGCAGTTATTTTTGTAAGAATTTAGGAGAAAAATATAATCTCTTATATTACCCACAATTTACTTTTTCTAGTTTTTCTTTCCTTCCTGTAGAGCTGCCTTTCCATGTGGTATGATTTCCCTTTTTTCTTTAACCTGTCTTGTAGTTTGTTTGCTCCAAATAATTTTCACTTCTGTTTATAATAAAATGCCTTTATTTTTGAAGTATATTTTTGCTAGATATAAAATTCTTAAATAATATTTCTCTTTTCTTTCAGCATGTTAAAGATGCTGTTCCATTCTTGTCTGGACTACCTCGTTCAGATGAGAAGTCAGCAGTTATTTTTACCATTGTTTCCTGTAGTAATGTGCCTTCTTCTCTGACTGTTTATCTTTTGTTTTCAGCAGTTTGGCTGTGATGTGCTTTGGTGTAGTTTTCTTTAATTTTATCTTTTGAGGGGTTTCCTCAAATTTTTGACTCTATAGGTTTATTTTTTTCTGATCAAATGAACATACTTCTAGCCATTATTTTGAAAACTACTTTAATGTCTTTTTCTTTCTGAGACTCTTGTTATTTTATGCTTGCTTATTCGATATGGTCATATACGTCTCTGGAACTTTAATCATTTTTCTTCAAACATTTTGTTTCTCTGTTCCTCAGACTGCATACTTTCTATTCATTTCTCTTCAACTTCACTGACTCTTCTACCACCTCCGATTTTCTCTTAAGCCCATCTAGTGAATTTAAAATTTTATTTATTATTATTTCTAGTTCTTTTCTGTTTGCTTTTTAAAATAGCTTTCATTTCTCTTTAGAGATTCACTATCTGTTCTCTCATTATGACCATATGTTCCTTAATTTCTCTGAACACTTTTTTTTTTTTTTTTTTGGTTCTTTGAGTAGATTTATTATAGCTACTTTAAAGTCATTATCTGCTAAATGCAAGAACTGGGTCATCTCTGGATCAATTTATTTTGATGTATTTTCTTTCCTATGTGTTATATTTCTTGCTTTCTTTGTATATCTTATAATTAATGTACACTGGCATTTTGTAAAAGGTTACAATATTAGGAGATGTTAATCTCCATTCTGACTGGCATGGACTCTAATATCCACTGTCACTGTCAACGAATACCAGTGACTCTAAAAAGCCTCATGCATCCTTGCCCTGCACGTGTATAACCCAGTTCTTGCGTGAGAACTTACAGGGAATGACACACAGACATCTGAGACTTCTCTTCTGCAAAACTTCCTTTCTGACTCCTTGCCTTGCATATTCCATCTGCTTCAGCTTCCTTGTACTCTCATCTCTGCCTCCTAAGTAAAACAGGACCATGTGCTTTGCTTGGATCCCAGCTGACTTTACTGAGGTTGGAAAATTTGTCCTAAGGAGAGAGTTGGGGAGACTGTGGTGCTTTCTCTTTTCTCATTAAGTACAGTTTTGTGCTGCATGTGTTTAATGCCCTTATTTATTTTGTTCAACTTTATGATTCTTTATAGTGAGTAATCTAGGATCAGTCACTCCATTGTAGCTAGAAGTAAGTTTTTCAAGCCTTCTTTCTGATTGAGGTTTTCTATTTTTTTCTCCCTTCTTTGCTAGTTTGAAGTTCATATATCTGATTTCTGTTTCTTAGAAATTGACCTTAAAATCTTTGTTTGCATACTTAAAGTCTAAAATTAATAAATATAATTTATTAATTATATTTCCTCCTCACTAATTCAAGATGTTACAACTTAAATTCAACTGCCTCCTTGCTTTTTATATAAAATAACATAGTTCAATATGATTTTGTTATCCACTGAATTAAGAATTATTATTTTAAATAAAGTTATTATTAAGTTT
Organism: Pteropus alecto; assembly: GCF_000325575.1. NCBI lineage: Eukaryota > Metazoa > Chordata > Mammalia > Chiroptera > Pteropodidae > Pteropus > Pteropus alecto. Next base: position 2,965,999 of record NW_006431918.1, on the reverse strand, counting down.
ACCCATGTGATCACTAATCCCACCACCCCCCACCCCCTTGCCAGCCCCTAGTTTCTTTTGTGTCTCAGACTTCTCCCATCTTGGATAATTTTCTTTCTGTTCAAAATTCTTAAAAAAAGTTTTTTGGGTGTGGGTCTGTTGGTAGTAAACTCTCTCTTGATAGATTTAAATAGATATTTATTTCATTTCTGCCTCAAATTATAGTTTGGGAATAGAAATCTTAACAGACAGTTATTTTTCTCAGCACTTAGGATATATTATTCAAAGTCTTCTGGCATTCATTGTTGTTTTGAGAATCTGCTGCAAATCTATTTGTCATTGCTCATTGGTAACTGCACTTTCTAGAGTCAAACCCAAGATGGGGACCCCCAGCTTTCTTCGGTGAGATCAGAAAAAGAAAATTAGGAAGGCTATGTGGGATAGCAAAAGCAGTTAGTCAAAGATTTGGACTTAGTGAAAGATCAGCTTGATTCCATAAGAAGCTCTGCATCCTGAGGATACCACAGAAAAGTCTCACATTGGTGCACGGGGACTTGCCTTTGGTATCCTTTTATTAATTATTCTTTGGCAGTAGGCTGTCCCCAGAGGGAGTATAGAAATTCAGAGACATTTTCAATAAGCTGAAGACAATTATCAAGAGAAGGGTAGATGAGAGTACATTGGTAAAGAGGATATGGGCAGGGCACCAAAAGTATCTACCAAAGTAGTCAATCATTTATTTCCGGCTGCTTTTAAGACCTCTTTGTCGTTGATATTTTATAGTTTTATTATTGTCTCTAGATGTAAATTTCTTTTTATTTATCCTGCTTGGAAAACATTGTACTTCCTGGATTGCAAGTTTCAATTCTGGAAAACGTTTAGCCAATATTTTTCTTGATTTTGCCTCTTCAAGGTGGTATAATTTATAAAGAGTAAATCTTAACTTTTTTCCTAGCTGCCTCACTTGCCTCACGGTAGGCCTGGCCCTGGCCTCTCCATTCTCTCTTCTCTCTCCTTTGAGGACTCTGATTGGTCACATCATATAACTTTCCATTCTGTCCTCTGTCTTACATATTTTTCATCACCTTTTCTTTCTTCGTTGTATTTTCTGTGTATTTCAAGTGTATCTTTCAGTTATTCTCTCTGAAATTGTACCGATTTTTCTATTCTGTGCATCTACTGTGATTGTAATTTTATTTATTTTTTTCTAGAAGTTACCTTTGATCTTTTAAAATTGGTTTTTATATCCTAGTGTTCCTTCCTTATATTTTTTAGTTCCTTTTTTTTTTTATAGTTAGAGATTTTTAGCATATTTATTTTATGTTGTGTATATGACAGTTATAAAGACTGAAGTCCGTGGCAGTCTAATTCTGCTGTTTGTTGCTTTTTTGGACTCTCCTTTAGGCAGGCCTGTTTGCTTGTATATTGTGTAATTTTGGATTGTGAGCTCATTTTTGGCTTTTTGAACATTCTAGGGATCTTGAGAGGTTTGAGATGAGGTTGTGTTACTTTGAAATGGATTTAATTTGTTTCAAGTTAATTTCTCTGCTTGAAGCGTTTACGATTTGTAATCAGTGTATAAAACCAAGCCCAAAGGCATGAGGAAGAGCTATGGTTTATGAATTTTTAGAAGATATATTTCTTTTTTCTGTATTTAAAGTTACAGATGTCACCAGTAATTTTTCCCTTGTTACTTCCCCTTAGTAGAAGTCTTATTTAAAAAATCGCTCAACTTTTGGACTTGTAGAGGTTCTTATTCCCAACTTCTCATCTTTTTGAAGCCTAGAATCTTATCTGCTGATTTCTGTGAGGCTATTAAAATTCAAAACTTCAAGATTCTAGTAAACTCTACCTAGTATTAGTAGATGCTCGACAATGCGTTTTAAAGTATGTTTGTTATATTTTATTAAGTGTTTATACATGTTTTGAAGCAGAGAGGTCTTTAGATTTACTAGTGTCTATGTTATTGGAGCAGAAATTCCCTGACTGAATTCCCCGTTCCCATACAGTTTTTATTTTTGTCCCCTTTTTCTGTCATACTTTGGTAGTGAGCTACGGAGTCATTCAACCTATTTTCTTAGGTTGTTTATATTTCTTGCATTTAAATACTGTGTGGATTTTTCGTGCTCGTATACTTTTAGCATTAAAAAAAGTATTTTTTTTGCTGTGTTAGCTTTGTTGTTTATATCCTCCATCAAATTGTACGTTCTTAGAATGGGGGCGAAAAGTAAGAGTTAATGTAGTTAAAAAAATTTTGAATGTTAGTTAATTTCCAAATTTTTGGACTAAGTTTTATACTTGCTCTAATGCATTTCAGCACAGAAACCACCTACTAATAAAATATGGCTATCTGACTAATCAAATTATCTTTCTTTATTCTTTGGGGTGGAGTAAGTATGATAGAATGGAAAGGCTGTAAAGGGTACAAACTCTCTTTCTTGGGCCAAGCCAAAAATGTTATGAAAGTGGGCAAAGTATTCTTCATTTCTCTCTAAAATAGTTATTTTAAAGATTAAAAGCAATTTCATAAATAAGAGTTATCATAGGAATTAGCTTGAACAAGAGGGTTCATAAAATGTTCCATAGCATTTTTCAAGCATAGCGTTAGTTCAGTGACATTATGACTATTAAAAAAATATTTTTTCTTCAATCTCTTAATCTAATGGACTAATAGCTTATTTAATCCTCCTATACCAATATTAAAATTTTTCTATTATTGATGTCTTTTCTGGATTGCTAATATTCATTTTTCTCTCTGTTTTTATTAGTGGCATTTTATTTTATTTCATCTTTCGTGGCTGTGGTTTGTGCCGCTATGTCCTACTAGCAAATATTTTGACATTTCAGCTCAATTTACTTTAGTATACATTTCTAAAAGGATGTTTTTATTACATAACCACAATATTATTGTTGCACGTATCACAAACTTAAATACATTTTACTATCTAACACCCAGACCGTACTCATATATTCTTTATTTTTCTATTGGCAAAATTTAAAATAATTATCTTCTTGATATAACATGCTCAAGTAAATTAACTTTCTTCCCTCTTCATATGTTGGAAGTCCATTCAAGAGCCAATGCAAAGAGATAAAGAGGAAAAGAACTTCGATATATATTTTTGAGATGTGAATACTGGTATTTTATTAAAACAGTAAAAAGCATTTACCAGCAAAGAATTTTCTCTTACATTTTAAGATTGATTTTCTTTTGTATTAATTTTCTGTTTTTGAAGCTTATTTTGATGGTTTTTAATATGGATATTTCTCCTTATTTGAGAATTTTTTTAGTTATTATGTTTAGTTTTGGTTGTTGCTGACTGTAGTTGTTTTAGCCAGAAGCAAAACCCTGTATTACTGCTAAGATATCTTTCTGGAACCTTTTCAGGTCAACTCATATAAAAAGCCAGAACACCATAGGGCAACTTATAAGTGAATACCAGACAACTAAGAAATCTGAGAATTCACAAAGGAATTGAGATCAGCATTATGCTATAATATAGCATAAAGTTTCCCAAGATTTTGAGAAAACAGTAGCTAGCAACTCTGCTATTAATCTTTTAACTTAGAAACTCTCATAGACATTTACAAGGCTACATGCCAGAGCTAAAGCATGTCAGCTTTGCCTTTTTCCAATTGATGGCATTTGTAGTCACTTGTGGAGGATACAGCAGCTCGCAAACGAATAGCTTTTTAGACAGCTCTAGAAGAGAAGCTTCTGTTTTAAATCCTTAATAGTTAATTCAATAAAATTAAGTAACGCGACATGCAGTAAATCTCACAGAGATAGTGAAACACTCCATAATAATTTTAACAAACCAAAACATTTCATGGTAAAATTGATAAGAATATCTTTCACGGAACCTATGGAAATAAATTAGCTCAAGCAAGGATTAAGAAAGCCTTTAGTTTAGAGGAATATATCATTAAAGCAGGTTTCTTAAACTTTAATATGCCTGCAGATCACCTGAGGTTCTTGTTAAAATGAAGATTCTGGCTCTGTTGACCTAGCATGGGGCCTGGAATTCTATATTTCTAACAAGCTCCCAGGTAATGGTGATGCTACTGGTTTATGGACCACTCTGTGAAAGTAAAGGGTCTAGACTCCGACTTTGAGAACAGCAGGAGATAGAAGATGAGAACATATACAATGAACTATATAAAAATCAACTCAGAGACTAGTGCTACATGAGTACTTGTGTTTAAATGTAAATGGCATGATATATGTAAATTGCTTTAAACTCTCAGGATATAGAGCCCACTCTAAATTTCAAATATGGTGTGCTTAACGATTCCAATGACTACATGAGAAATATAGAATATAGCAAAGACATACACAGAATAGAATTTTAAAAATAAAACATACACTTAAAGTAAAATGGGAGACTTCACAGTAAGAATTAAGTAATATATTTAACTAAGACATAAGGATAGGGTATGTCCTATAGGAACATGTTCTCACATGGAATAGCAGAGGCATGGTAGCTCTGCAGGAGAGTCACGGGAATGGGCCAGGGACAGGTACTCGCCTGCAAATCCTGCCTTTGCTCCCTGACTCTATGGCCCAGGGAACTTTGGTGATGACTATGCTTCAGTTTCCTCATCTATAAAATAGGACAATAGTGCACCCAGCTGTTAAGGCAGTTATGAGTATTTAAGGTGTAAGATGGCAGCTCAGAACAATACCTGGTTCATATTTGGCAATACTAAATGTTTATTTTTATTACAATGATAACAATAAGGAAATTCTAAAATAATTTAGATTAAGAAATTTAAAAAATAAGTTTCAAAAAGTAGAAGTTTTTTCGAGTCCATTTTATTGCTAAATTTCCTATGGGAAAATGTTTCGATGATGTATCTGAATAAACAACATAGTATGAAAACTTATGATTAAGTAAATAAAATTATCAGTGAAATTAGAGTATGTCATTTAGAGAAGATTGTTTTTATCAACTGAGTAAAAGGTTTGATTCTAAAAAATAAAGTGGTAGAGATTAATTATTCCAAGTATTCAGGTTTTAGTATGCTTTAAACATGGGATGTGGCTTTTTTGTTGTTAATTTATTTCTTCCTTTCCTCTGGCATAGATTATGCATACATTTCAAAATGCCTGAGTCTTAATTATTAAGTTACCTTTGTGATTTTTTTATTATTAATGCTTAATGTAGGTATAATTATAACTCAGAGAAGAAAAAGTTTTTTTTTATCTTGTTGCTGCAGACAGAGATAAATAGATGTTTATTGTATTTCTTTTTGCTATTTGTATTTTCTTTCCAAAGTTTAAATGCAGACAGTTATAGAAGCCTACAATTTTAAACCTTTGTTTTGTTTGTGTTTTATTTTTTGAGATAATTGTTTCATAAAATAATAAACAGAGGAAATTAGAAAGGAATTCAATTGGTAGCAATTTTAGTATTTGCAAAAGGAAATAATTTCGAAGGTCAGGCATATTACTTTAAGTGTTTTCTGGCTAATGTAGCCTAAATTTTTAAAATTTCTCAAACATGTGTACTGTTAAATATACAAATATGCTTTAAAATGGAATACACATGCATTTCTTGCTAGATTTCCTTTTATTAAACAAAGCCAACAATGAATAAGTAATTTGAGGAAAAACGTTATATGTTGAAAATATGGAAAATGGTTTGTGTCTCAGGAAAACACTAATGTGCTGTCTCTAGGTGCTGTCCTGAATGATCTCACCTGTAGATGCTGAGGAAGAACATCTGCTGATTGAAATTTGCTTTTTAAAAAAATTTCTTCCTGATTATCTTTCAAACCTGAGATCATCTTTAAAATCAATCTGTGCCTTTTTTCAAGTGGTACATACAGATGGGTGAGGACCCCAATGCCACTTAAAAAAAATAAACTGTTGGAGTATAAAATGCATATGGACAATGAGCAAATCTGAAGTGTACAGCTTGGTAAATTTTTGTAAAATGAACACCCCTGAAGATTCAATAGCCAGATCAAGAAAGAATAGTATTAGTACCTTAAAAGCTCCCCTTATGTCCTCTCCCAGTCACTTATTCCCAGCAAGTGGTACCACCCCTCCCCCCACATTTATATAAATGCCGTCACGTAATATGTACTTTTTTGCATATCACTTCTTACTCTAAACATTGTTTGTGATATTGGTCCATGTTGTTGATGTAACTGGTTTGTTCATTCTCATTAATGTATAGCATTTCATTGGTTGAATAGATCTTAATTTATTAATCAGTTTTACTGTTCGTGGGTATTTGGACTGTTTCTAGTTTGTTCTTACCGTGAAGAGTGCTACTATGAGCCTTCTTGTACACGGTTTTTGTCAACCATCCTATGCCTTTTTAGGGTTTTTAAACCTAGGAATGGAATTTGGCCAGCCATACACAGTACATATGTCCACCTTTAATAGATAACTGCCAAACTGTTTTCTAAAATTATACCAGTTTGCACCATTTGCCCCTCTCAAACAGGGAATGATAATACCATTACTCTGTATCCTTACCAACTCTTGATATTATCTGTTTTTTTTGTTTGTTTGTTTTTAATTTTAGCCACATTTGTTTGTGTGTAGTGGTATCTCATTGTGATTTTAATCTACATTTCCAAAGGATTAATAAAGTTGAGGAAATTTTAATAGGTTTATTGAAAATTTGAATGCCTCTGTGAAATTTCTATTTATGTCTTTTGCCCATTTTCCTCCTGAATTGTCTGCTTTGTTCTTATTAATTTGTACGAGTTTATTTAAATATTCTGAATACGAGTCATTATCTCATATATGTATTGCAAGTTTCTTCTTACATTTTGTGGCTTTTCATTCTTTCTTTGGCAACTTCTGATAAAGAGACGTTCTTAATTTAAATATGGCCAAACTTATAATTTCTTTGTGGTTACCACTTCTATGCTGGTTAAGGAATTACAGCTTACCTTAAAGGGAAAGATAGTCTTTTCTAAAAGCTTTATTGTTTTATCCACATTTAGATATACAACCCTCTGAAACTGATTTTTGTATGTATTGGAATTAAGATTCACCATTTTATCACAAATGGATATTTAATTCATTCAGGATCATGTACTAGATTGGTCTTTTCCAACGGCTTTGCATTGTCAAACTTGCCATAATTGACTTAGTGATCAGTTGTCATGATTTGTGTGGATTTTGTTCCTGGACTCTTTGTTTCATTCCATATATCTGTCCGTCTGTTTTTCTACCAGTTATACACTGTGTTAATTACAAAAGCATTATAATAAGTTTAATATCTGATCATTGAAAACCTCTGGCTTTGATCTTCTTTAATATCTCTTTGGCTAATCTTGGCCCTTTGAGTCCCTGTATAAATGTTAACTTGTTAACTTAAAATGAAAAAACAAACTACTGGGATTTTTCTTGTGATTGCCCTGAATATATGAATCAATTTGAGGAGAAATGACATCTCTATAATATTGAGTCTTCCAATTTATGAGCATGATATGTCTCTTTCCATTTATTTGTCTGCTTTATTTTCTCTAATTAATATTTCGTAGGTTTTTGGTGTAGAAGTCATGAACATCTTTTGTTAGATTTATTCCAGAGTATCTGATATTTTTTATTTTATTTTAAATTTATAATTTCCATTTTTAATTTGTTTGTTGTTATATGTAGCACATTCGATTTTTGTGCAATGACCCTAAACGCTATCTATTGGTATATATTGGTAACCTTGTTAAATTTACCAATTAAATAAAATGAATGGTTCTTCTGTGGACTCATTATTTATTTATGACTTTTAATTTTAAATGTGTTTCATTATTTCTTAAAAGAAATGGATTTAAAATTATTGTCTATTGGTATTTTTATTTAAAAATAAAATTGGAGTTTTTACTTTTAAATATTAAATAGCATTAGTTAATATTCATAATTAAAAGAAAATCTGGACTCTAGATGAGCATATAGAATAGCATGTTAGCATCTCAGTAGATGCTAGGAAAATCGGAATTATTACTTCACCTGTAGAATACTCGAGTAAATGAGTCTGCCACTCTGGTCTTTAGTTTCCTCATCTGTAAAATGACGAATTTAGACTAGATACGTTCTAGTTCCTTTTTATCAGAGATGGATGACTCAGACAACTTTTGGGTCAAGTGGTTTTGCTTTCAGATTTTTCCCCTTCCTTTTGCTCTTCCCCTTATGGTGTTGTGACTCTGGGGACAGTGGGCCTCATGGGATCTCCTTTGGAGGGAGGCTAATAGATGGGACCATGCACACTCAACACACATGTCTTCCGCTCAGGACACTTGGGAACTTCTGTTTTCCATGAACACCATGCACTGGCTCTGGGGATAATTGGATTCCATCTCTGGTTCACTTCTTTGGACGCTTCTCTCTCTCCTCTAATGTCCCCTAACTGCTCCTATGTCATATTAAATACCGATTGCTGGTTTTCTCAGACAGAAAATCTTGAGTTCTCTCCAGCGTATGCCCTGAAAGCAGTCTGCTAGTCCTAAAGCTCCTGTTCCCACGTTTGTGTGGGGATTTAACTTAGAGAAGGGAGGTGACGACTTCACGTTTGACGTCTTCGCCTCTGTCTGTCTTCTTACCCATCACAACCCTTAAGCCTGAGGTGGTTTTTCGTACCTTTTACATCATAACTGATATTTTCTTCAGTTTTGGGATAACAACACTCCGTGATTTGGTTCTCTAGGTCTGACTTCTAATACGTTAATGGAAACTAAGATCATGTTTTTAAAAATCCTTTTCTCTCTAAGGAAAGCCTAATATTCGAGACCATCGTCTCGCTATGGGTCCAGAAATTTTGCTGGATGTCAAGCTCTAGACTCTTCCTTATTTCGTTTATCTTGTAATGATCCTAATACACCTTGATGCAAGTGATACCCCTGGTAGAAAGGCCAAACAGAGAAATACAAAAGCATTGCATGTAGATATATTTCCAAATATGAGCATCCTTGTTAGATGGTGGCTTGTCACCTCTCTCATATTCTTTATCTCTGCCTCTTTACTGTCTGACATAGCAATTTGTTTCAATGTTCTTTACATTTTATGTGGTGACAGTAAAGACTTGGTATGCAATTTCTATTCTAGGTAAGATGTTTATGCCACATACGTTAGCTCTGTCTTATCTTTGTTAATAGCGATTTAATACATAGTGAGTGGATATGTACTTATTAGGAACCCTTTTCCTGTGTGCTAAGTACTGAAGTGGGTAGGTGAGAGACACAGGATACAATACCTCTCTTTGAGGAACTTAAAATATAGTTGAGGAGACATGACAGCATAAAGACAACCCAGGAAGGCAATATAAATTATAGGCATTAACTATAATTGCGATACAAGGTGAGAGAATGATAAATCAAGAGTCCAGAGTACCTGGGGATCACTTTGTGGGAAAGTTGGAATTAAAGCTTTGACAGGGTGGTTCATTTGGAAGGTGCTGAAAAGTAAGAACTGAACCATAACCAGGAGGAGTAGACATGGAGAATGGAACTTGGAGAGAACAAAAGGGAAGCCTTAGGCACTCTGCCTGCCTCAGTAAGAGAGAGTATTTTGAAGAACTATGTAAAATTCATGGAATGCTTAGGGAACTTAAGAAAATAATAGACCCAGTAGACATATTGTACAATTTTTGGCTGCTTCCCTCCAGGTCTCTTAAAGCTCATATTGTAAAAACTAACATCATAGGATGTAAAACTGAAAAGTTTTGACCTTTCATGGCGATAACTATCAGACACCAAAGTGATTTATGAAATAGATCACCTCGTAGAAATTCCTTAGTAAGAACATGAGAACTTTTAGGCAATTTTCATATTCCTACTCCAGAAGAAGTGGGATACCCTCATTGCTAGAAAGAGGTGCTTCGGGGAGACTCGATCAGAGTGTGATATGTATCCTTTGAAGAATTGCGGTGATAGTAGAAATGCTGGATTGGTTTCTGATGAATCCGAAGGCCAAGAGGTGAATTAGTGAGCAGTTTATGGTAGAGCAAGGTAGAAGTGCTGAACTGGAATTGGCCTGTTTTCCCAGAGTTAGAAAGTCCCCATGGAACAGATGTGTACCACGACTGAGCATGCTGGCCTGAGGCTGTCTAGCCTCCTGTCCCATGAGGCTGCCCAGGGACTGATCTGGTTTCTGCAGATAGAAGCCGAAGGTGTTGCTCAGAGCTGTGGCTGTATAAGCAATAAAGTCAGACAGTATGACTCATATCAGTGGTAGTGCAGACGAAATGTCACCAGTGATTGGAAACAGGGGGAAATCAATAAAGGACTGGAAAAGCAACCACTGGTTGAGAATCAGCTTTAAATATCTGTTCTCTGAGTTCAGTGACCAGAGTAATTTTCCTTCTCAGTTTACCCCTTCTTTTCCCACCTTTCCTCTTTCACTCCATCCCATATTCCAGAGGCATTGGAACCAAGGTAACTGACTGAGGAAGAAAGACCTGGGGAAAAAATATGGGGCCTTCTTCGTTGGCTGTTGGTTTTCACTTATATCAGATCCTAGCTATGGAGGGAAATGATTTAAACTTTAAATCTAAGTTGAGAATATGGTTGGTGACTTAAAGTAGCTACAATATATTTTTTAAAGCTCTGAATGTCAAGGTATGGGTAAGGACCTAATTCTTATTGACTTGAAGATGTTTCATTAGTTTCCTAGTACTACTGTAACAAATTGGCAAGAACTATGTAGCTAAGAACAAGAGACATTTATGTTCTCACAATTCTGGAGGCTGAAAGTCCAAAACGAAGACATTGACGGGAGCATGTGTTCTCTGATCGCTCCAGCAGATAATCTGGTCCATGACTTTCCTTTAGTTTCTGGTGTTGCCGGCAGTCCCAGACACCCCTTGGCTTGTAGACACACCACTACAATCTTTGCTTTCCTAGTTACATAGAAATCTTCCTCTGTGTCTTCGTCTTCACATGACGTTCTCAGTGTGTCTATATTCATGTCTCATATTGTAAGTACACAAGTCATATTGGATTAAGGGTCTACCCTAGCCCATAGAATGTCATCTTAATTTACATCTTAATTATATCTGGAAAGACTGTTTCCAAATAAGATCACAATCACAGGCACTAGGGTGGGCCTTCAACATATCTTTTGGGGGATACAATTCAACCCGTGACAGATATTACGCAGACATCGGTGGGCTCGATGTCTGTACCCTGGAGTTAGGGGCTGTTGTTGGTATGAATCATAGTTCCTTCCTAGTTTATTTCTAATCCTATATTCTATCTTCTTTCAAAATATACAGTATGAATTTTGAGTCTAAAGCAGCATTCTTTCATCATCCCTTTCAGGGATGCAACCATTAGGGATGCCTCTTTATATTTCATCCAGGTTTTCTCCCAGTGTCGCCATCCGCTGAGCATTTTAATGAGAGGTTGAGAAGTAGCACAGTGGGCACCGCAGGTCAGCCTCGTGTTAATCTGATCTCCATGTTATTTTGTGCTCCCAGTTCTTCGCGTGCATTGTCCCAGCTCTCTGGAAAGACATATCCCTACCTACCTGCCTGTCAGATTTAGTCTTTCAAAGACCTTCTCCTGTGAAACTTTTTTTAGACCAAACGACAGTCAGCCAATGTGCACAAGTTCAGCGATCCTGATTAATTTTTTAAGATTATTTTTTAAATCCCCATTTCCTGATTGCAAAATAGTTTTTCAATACTTCCTGTTGCTTCAACATATTATATATGGTTTGAAACATATTATGTATTGTGTATTATATATTGCTCACCGATTATTTGAAATAATTGTCTATAGATGGTTCCTTCACTAAACTGTTTTTCTTGAGTCATTTTTTGTTTACTATGGTTTCTCTAAAGTCCGTTACAGACCCTGGCTTGTAGTGGGGACTCAATAGATGTTTTCTGAGTTGGATTGTCTTCACAAGAGAAAAAGGGGGTCAGTTGCTTTAAGTGAATCTTGATATATATCATAGTTTCTCAGAGGGCTTCTTAGAATGAAAACCCTCAGCGAAATCAAGGGACCACTGCAGTGGAGTGCTTAGCAGCTTACTCACCTTCTTGAAATGCTATTCAGTCTTTTTCCTTCATCTGCCCAAAGACCTAAACTGACTCTTTATTTCTTTAGTCATTACAGAATCGGATTAATAAATAGGCAAATTATGTAATTTCCAGTATGAAACGTGGCTGACTAGGTTAGTGATTTTCAAGGGGGTGGCAAGATTTTTTTTAAGACAAGAGAATGATGATAAAAAGGAATAATAATGGTGTTGATAATTATATTAGCTAACATTCATTAGTTCTGTGTCATTTATATGTATTTATCTCATTTATCCTATCATCTCTGTGGAGTAGAAAGAGTTATTATCCTGATATTGCAGATGAAAAATGAAGACTCACAGAATTTAATTTACTTGCCTAAGTTTATACAACTAGTAAAATATTGCGATGATTGCATTTATATGACTATTCTTATAATGACTGTTATAGCCAATTAATCATTGCTGCTTTTAACTGTTAACATTTCTTCAAATAACTTTCTTAAGGGGTGAATTTTAAAATTTCACCTATCGACGTGACAGTTTTCTGGGAAGCTGTTGCTCAGACTTGAATTTCTTATCCTCCAATCTGAACATTTAGATAATGATGCAATAAAATTTTTTATGGGATACTCCTCAAGATTGTTATATGCTAAGGGAGGGAACAAGATATATTTTCCTAACTTTTGACTTCTATAAAGTACTTTTATCCTCACTGCAGCATGGAAAAGCTCTAAAATTGCATCTCGTGAGGAGAGTAATCTGCAATTATTTACAGAGTCATCTCACAATATTTCATTTTATTACTTTTGTGGAAAGACGGAATAGAAAAACATCCAAACTTTCATGAATATTTTAAAACCCATGCTCACTGGGGGAGGGAGGAAAGTAAGTTTAGATAATTGCAAATTCCATTTCAGTCAGTTGTATTCCAAGTAAATGTTCTGTCTCAACATGGCTTTCATCTTATCTTTTCAAATAATGGAAGCTAATGCCTTTCCTTGCTTGAGTAATAATCTCTTTCTCATGCGAGAAAAGGGAGAGAAGCAAAGAAAACTGGGCTGAGTGTCTGCCGCAGTCACCCATGTTCTCAGCGGCAGGAGAAAGGGGACATTTGGGGAAATTATTTGGCATTTAAGCAAGTGGTTCCCAAGGCAGCTGCTGAATATTTTGTTGAATGATTTTCTTCTCTGACCTTTATTACTAATGAATCTTCTTTAAGAAGAACTTAAAGAGTAAAAAGAAAGGTTGTTTATATTAATCTCTTTTTTCTTTGCCCACAGAACCCAAAGAAATGGTGTTACCTGGCAAGAGATCTGCTCTCTTTTATGAAAAATCAGACCAAGGTAATACTTATTTTTTAGTCCATTTAACTCTGATTTGTTAAACTAGTTGGCTTTCCTTGATTACTGGTTTTAACTATTAAATAAATAAGTCTTCGAAAAAGTAAATCATTATCTGAAAAGTAGTGGGAATTGTTCCTGATGATTACCATATTTATGCATTGAACATTGTGAATAATGGTTAATTTTCCGATATGACACTTTCATTTATGTTAATATGTGAATAAGATCTTGACTAGAAGATTCTATTCTCTTTGTTTGGAAATAACTCCAATTAGTGTTTTCTATTTATAAGAATAATAGACAGTAAGAGAATTAGATTCTTGTAAGGGTACAGTGATGATTTTCCTTTTATTTAAACATTAGATGGTTTCCCATATTATTTTTTGAATATGTAAAAAATTTCAATACAAATCTTTCTAAAACTTTGTTGAGTTTTTTGAAGACACCCTCATATAAAACATATATATGTTTTGAAAAGGTTGAATTGTATTATACAGTTGTTGAAAAGCATGCCTGATTATGCTTAACAGCTGCTTATTTAGTTGCTAAATTTTCAAATTGCTGTGTGATTTATTTACATATGTTGGCTTAAGAATATGAACAGTCATACAAATATTCTAATGATATATATGTATAAACAAAGTGTGAGTAAGATGCAGATATACAGTGTGTGCATATTTCATGAATAAGGCTAGTATCTAAAAGATTTTTTTCAGAAAAGCTTCTGAACGGTTAGAACTGTGATGGGAACTGGACCTAACTATTCCATACTATCTATTTATGTCTATGAAGATATAATGTCACTGTATATATATGAACACACATAACAGATTTACGGAAATGTATATAGACTGCATACTAATTGGAACTGACTGGGTTTTACTCTTGACAAATTGTTGAATTTCTAAAAACAAATGAGTGCTGAAACAAAGGTCGCATTGAAATTTAATGGACATCAGCAGAAAACTTGTTCCTGAACTTGAATTTGCAGTTGAACAAGAAAAAATCAGTTGAATTTCTGATTTCAGTTGATTCTTCAAAGGATGATAATCCCCTTAAGAAAGCAGCTTCTCTCCTCTAAGGGGTAGTTGGAATTATAGGCACTCTATTCAAGTTTTATCTCTACTAAAATGTTAATTGAAACTATAAAATATTGTAAATGGTTAATGACATCAATGGAGGGCTGCCTTTTGCATAAAACGATTAACTGTGATTCTCCAAAGAGAGATATTATACTGAGAACTAATACCTAGACAATATGCAGAAGAGGTTGAAGCTGAGCAATGTGATACAGGCATAGGGAGATGAGTGGTAATTTGGTTGGTGGTGGTAAGGGCTGGGGGAGAATCATTGGAAGGTGATACAAGAAAGAGAGTGAAAGAAAAACACTGCATGAGATGAAGCTGATGAGGACAGTCAAAGATCCATGCCCTTTAGAGTAAATGAATAAAGGATAAACAGAAACCAGACTATCTAGCATGCATTCATGTGCAATTACTTTTTTCAGAGGTATGTGCATACTAATATGTTCAATTTTATTAGGCTTTTTGTTTGTTTAAGATATAGGTAAACTTCCTTTGAACTGAATGTGTGAAAGGGAGAGTCGAGGTAGAAGGAGGGAAGTTTCCATTGACATAGTAGAAGTTTCAGCATCATGTCCCCAGAGTACAAAGTTTCTTTTCTCCCAACATGAGAATAAAGGAACAGTTCTGTAGCTTGCCAGAATCCAAGTGCTTTGGTCTGATAAAACTCCCAAAGACATTATGCTCTAGGATGGGTATGTTTGAGTGGGTGCTGGGAGAGGGGCGGTAGGCGTGACTTGGGTTGGGAGAAACGGTGTTTATGTCAGCATCTCTCTAGACTTTGGATTCTGTGAAAGAGGGGTGTCTGCCATCTGATAAACAGCGCCTGTTAATAAGACAAAGAGCACTAATGTTTGATGCTCTGTCCTATCTCAGATGCGATATGCCCATTTAAATTTCAGTGTTTACTTGAAGACATACTCGTGAAGGTTTTAGGCAAATAGGACCGTTCAGCTTTTCTCAGTGGCACGTGACGACTAACCCCCTCATTTCGTGTCAGATTAACTCTGGCGGTGGAGCTCAGAGAGCGGTCTTTTAGATTAACAGGCACTTCTGTGTGTGCAGATACTTGAAAGTTCTACATTTGACTCTTTTATAATGGGCATTTAAGTTACATTTTGTGTAGTGTTTTATTATGTTTTATTATTTATGTCTATTAGTCACAATAGTCTTAATTTTGTCATCCAAAAAGAGAGGCAACTTAAACTAGTCAGGTCAAAATATCCTTCTATAAACCTCATAAGATTATGAAGAAAAATAGAGACTGTTATTCTGTTCCATTTTTATATAGGTTTATATGTCCCGGAAATAGATTGAACTTCAATTAAGAAACTGTCATGTCTGTAATTTATTTTTATTATGTAGGAATATTTTTATTCACACATATATCTAACTTTTTCTGTAGGAAATTGTAATGACATATTAAAGATTCAGCAATTTTTTGACATATTCTAGGTTGAAATCTCGGCTTAGTATAAACGCAATTTTGAGAATTGAAAATAATTGGTCGTTAGGCTAGTGTAGCGTGTTACTTCTGTTCAAGAGCATTCAGGAATAAATTATAACCATGTCATTTAGAGATTTGTTTCATTGTCGTTTGTTATTACCGATCATGAGTTTAAAAAAGAGGTAAAAATACTACTACGGCACGCGAATAAAGGTGTGGTAGTGTAATCGTCACATTGCCTGAATTAGATTCCGTGTATAATACATGCGATGCTTTACAGAAGTATGGCCATAATATCAGGCAAAACATTCTCCAAAAGAGAATTTAAACTGCAAGTCAGAGAATAAATCTTGAACATCTTTACGGGGATGTGATTAAAAAGTAATTTTTAGAGGAATTTACATGAGAAAGTTATGATAATTTTTATGAATTTGCCTTTTTGGTATTTTTGATTTTTGTTATTTGCAAAAGTTTTTGGTATTCTTTACTCTTCTAAGTAGTAGAGTCTGTAGGATACTTCATCTTTTTAAAAATTAAAAAAAAAATCTCCAAGACTGTAAGCCATAGTATTATCTACAATTATCTTCTGCTGATACTCAAGTTCTTTCATCAATTCCCTACCTATGTTTTTTACCTTATTTGGTTCTCACCGGCTTCATTATATACCCTAAACATTCTTGTCTTTCCTTATGCTGAAAACTCCACTCAGAATGCCCTGTCTTCTCTCTCCCTTATTCTAAAACCTACACAACCTTAAAACTTCCCTTTACGGAAGCTTCTGAATTCCTCAGCATGCTACAGCCATTTCTCTTCCTTAACCTATATTCACTTAGTAAAGCCACCTATATGCAGTATCTGCCACAGTCATTGATTTGCATATATTGCTATGCAATAGTTTTCATATGCGTAAGTATTTATATGGGTATATCATGTTTTATTATATATGTATATATGTTTTATTACACATAAATGTATACATACAGACATGGGAATTTTTTTGTACAGTGTGATTGTAAAGATCCTTCTGTCATCTACTTTTATTCCCATTTCTGTGTGAAGTAGACAAATTTGAATGAATGAGCTCCTTCCAGCTCCAGGATTTCCACTGAAGGAATATTTAAAAGGCTAAAGATCCCTTTGTGCTATGAGAGTTATAATTTAACTGTTTTGTATTAATTGGGGCTACCTTGAGAACCCACTCACACTTTATCACATCTCTTCAATGAGAATAAAAGCTAAATTCAAATACTAATTTATAAAGGAAATAATTTTCAACTATTCACACTCCCTTCACCAAAGGAAGATTTCTAATTCTATCACCCATTGACTTTGTGCCACTTTGCACATGTCATTGGGGAAAAATCTAACCTGAGCTACTCATCAAAGCCATTTTTGCCTAAGAGCCTAACATTATGAGGACACTGCTTATTGCATATCTTACATCAAAACCAATAGGAAAAAAAGTTTTGTTGTAATTTGCCTCCTCATTATTTTATTGATTCATTCATTAGTTCAGTGTTTACCTAGTATATTCATAAGTACTCTGTCTGGAGTGGGATTACATGCAGAATTTGAGAGTCTCCCTTATTCTACACACACACACACACACACACACACACACACACACACACACACACACACACATGCACATGCATGCGCACGCGCACACGGACAAAGGCTACAAAATAAGTCTCTTTACATGTTTGTAGACATTACCTCCATGCTCCTTTATCATTTTTCACATCAATTTCAGTTTCTTCCATGTTGTGTAGGTTGTCATTCATGTAGATGGTTAGAAACCATTAAAGCAGTCTCTGACAGCTACTTTTGAGTTTTCAGTAATCTCACGCCGAAGGATTTTGTGTCCTTTTAGAATGTGTGTATGTGTTTGTGGATATGCAGTCTGAATAACGCATTTCCAGCTCTTCGGGCTAGGACCCTAAAAGTACCTAGGTGTGGAGGCTGAGGAAGGGCTATGGTTATTTGGGAAGTTGAGATGAAATTAGGACTACTGGGGTTGGGGCAGGGCCTTTGGGTGTTGGAGCTCCCAAGGAACTGGCAGTTCCTGGTAGAGGACTAAGGACTTTGAGGAAAATTATGCCTTTCAGGCTTTAGCAGTTGTTTTAGTTTTCATTTCTTTGGTTTTGCAGTACTAGCATTACTTTGGAAGGGAAGCAAGTCGTTGGAGGCTGAGTGGTGCGGGCAGAGGCAAATAATTTTGTAACATTAGATGGCCACTAGACTTTGCAAGTGTCTATATGTATGTTCTTTTATTTCTCTAGATAGAAGTATATATATATGTATTTTAATGCATTTGACATTTTAAAAATTATGCCACTAGATGTCACCAGCAACCTCCTAGGGTTCCTGTGGCCTTAATTTGTAAAAACAAACAAAATAATTTGATACTTTGTTAGAATATCTTATCTAAGAATAATAAGTACTTATTTTGAAAGTATGAGAAGTATTTTTTGAGATATGAGGAGGATTTCAAACATCATAAAATATTTTGAAGTTATTTTTTAACCTGAGGTTTCTGTTCATATGTAACAAGTTATTTTCACTTCCAGTATTCTGTGGACCAGTGAAATGGCATGAAGAAGTATGTGTGAGACTGTCACAGTTTACCTGACGCCAGAGCTCTAAACTTCAGCTTCAGGACTTTATGATTCATGTATGCCATGATTTCATGAGTATTTGTGCTTAGGGTTTGGTTTTTTTCATCTGTTTTTGTAGAAGAAGTGTTTTTGGTGCTGCAGCCTATCAAAAGATCGTGTGATATTAATTTTTCAGCATCCATATCTGTGTGCTATTTACGTAGAAATGTCTAAACTTTTCTGATCTGTGCTCTGTTGTTTCAAGATATTCAGAACATTTTGATAGATGCCAAAGAGTGTTATGGGTATTTGCTCACCGGCTGAGAAAGAAAACAATCTAGAAATGTGAAAAAAATTTTTTTCCATGAATTATAGTACATGTAATCATTTAGTCCTTAAAACATCAGGTAAAAATATTTCGAATTTTTTTTTTTCCCAGAAATGTATAAGAAAATTGTAGCATTGGCCAATGTTCAATACATACTAGTAATGTTATTTTAAATAATACAGTTACTATCTGGTCAAGTCAGATTTACACTAGCAGGAAGATTCAGACTAACCTGTTGGTTTTTAGTCATCTGCTAGAACTAGCTGTTAGGTGATTGATATGAGATGACCAATTACCAAGCGGATTTTTTAGGGGTTATTAAAAGGTTAAGTTGTTCCTATTTCTCTCCCTTGGAAAAATTGTGCTTTCAATGCATCGAAAAGTATCTTAGGAAAAGCTGAAAAAGAGAATTACAAATACATTTTTTTCCCGAAACCAGTTCCACCGAGGAAAATACTAATGTCAATGTTATACCTTCATCACTGAAGATTTTTAAAAGTTGTTTTAGTTGCTGCAGTGAAGTGGGGGCTAATTTAACTAGTGCCTATGCTAATGAAATATTTCCTTTCATACTGAAGTTGTTATATTAACCTTATAAGATTATCCTTAAATTTCTATTTTGCACATTTCTATTTTAGAACTATCAGTAAAAAGGACTTACCAATATTTTCCTCAAGACTGTGGTCGTTACTGTTTAGTTATGTTTGTAGGTAATGGGGCAAGCATTTGAAATCGCGCTGTGGTTGCTTGACCCGTGTAATCACCCTGGTGTGGAGAATGGGATGCAGTAAGTGCCGCTCGTCACTGGAAGGTGCTCTGTTAGCCAGATGTCCAGTCACTCTCAACACCGAACCTCGTGTGGGAGCACGCGGCTTGCTCGATCAGTGACAGTCCATCCTATGCTTCCAGTACGCAACTCCCTAGAAGGGGTCCGGCCTGGCATGTGACCGTGGCATCTAACTTCAGTCTGTCACTTACTTTATCATTTATAAATAGTTAAATGACACAGAGTTTCATGAAGTATTTTGAATCAGAGATGCCGATTTTGGGCAAAGTGCATTGACAATACATGATTTGCTTCCCACTAGAAAAATATGCTTACTTTTCTTATAAATTTATTAAAATTGCTAAAAATTTAATAGATCACTATTTTTTATCTCACGAAACTTGCGGTAGACATCTCATTTTTAATTTTGTTGTTTTTGGAGTTTAGTTTGCTAAACTTTTTTTTCTTTAGGAAGCTACCTCACTTACATTCTGGGCGGGACTGACAAATTATGGGTAATAATAATAGCAAATATCGATTGATTTCTTATTTGATGCCAGGCACTGTTCTAAATACAGTACTAAGAATTAGAGCTCACTGTTATCTCTGTTTCAGTTTTGTCATAATAATACGGTGTAACAAATACCCAATCAGCAAAATTTATTGGCACAAGTCTGCATATCGTCTGGGTGGTTTACACGGGTCTTAGCTGGTTTTGCTCAAGTATCTGCAGTCAGCTGGAAAGTCAGCTATAGGTTGGTTTTGGTGATTTTTGGCTCAGTCCTCTCATGGGTCTGTGACTTTAGCCGGAACAATTGGGCTGACTTGGCTTTGCTCTACATGGTCTCTCTTCTCCCAGCAGTCTAAATCGAGCTTGTCCTTATGGTGGTATCAGAGTTCTGAGAGAAAAAGAACAGAAACGCAGAAGGGTTCTTGAGGCCTAAGGTTAGAACTGGCACAAGGCACTTGTACCACATTCTCTGGGTCAATGCAAACCTCAAGGCTAGCCCGGAATCAAGGGGTAGGGAAGTAGATGCCACCATAGCGTGAAAGGAGCTGCGAAATCCCATTGTCATTGGTCGAATACGGGAGAGGGGAGAATTAGAGTCATTTTTGTAATCAATCTGCCCCAGAGCCCCATTGTTCAAGTGAGAAAGCTCAAATGCAATGAGATTAGATAACTTGCCGCTAGAGTGAACTTGTGAACTTGACCTGGCCTGCAGTGGAACTTCACTTCCTAGGCCCCTACATTTCATTTTCAGCCTCTGGACGTGTGGACAATGCTTTATTTTCTTGGCTACATTAGTTCTCTTTCTTCAATCTTGCCTGACTTTCGGAACAATTCAACTCACAGAAGTTATCCTACTAACAAAAGATGCTCTCTGAAAATACTTGGGGGCCCTGTTCTCCCAGCAGAGTCTTCATGAGCACACAGGGCTTCTGTTGACTTGAAAGTGAACTCTGGCTGTGGAGTGGGTATTACTCCCTTCAAAGAAAAAGAATAACTTCAAGGAAAAGGGGCCTTTATTCTCTCCCTGGGTATACGTTTCCTTGAAAGCTTGTTTATTGATTTTCCTTGTAACAACTGAGCTTGCACACTACAAAAGAAAAAAAAACACAAATAGAAGCAGGGAAATAATATCAATGATCAACAAGTTTATTCATTAGCTTTATCTCATTTGTAGTCAATCACACAGGGCTGTGAAATAAAAAGCATCCTATGCCCCATCCCAGCTTTTATCATGGAGTCCATTGAATTTAGCAGATCAGAAGGGAAAGCAACTTAAACTTTCAAGCAAGGGTCCATTCCCATTAAAAGTGATTGTGCCTTAATTAATGTCCTCGTGTGAGGAGAGCGCCGACAGCAGAGTGAACTGAAGAAAACATGCCTCTTCGATGCGATGACACCAGGTACAATCCAAGTGGCACTGATTCGGATCTCTCATCAGTTTGTCACATTGCCCAAAATAACCTTCATTAACATTGTTCCTATCGGAAGGCAGCTCCCTAAATTTCTGACTCATGTGATGACACTTAAAAAGTCCTATGATCCGATAATTTTGGAAAATGCTAAACTTTATATCTTTTGTGGTTTTATGATGCATATTAGACTATCAGTCTCTGAAATTTCTGCTGTAAAGAAACTTGTTTAACTTTGTTTAACCCAGTGTTCCCTAAAATTAATGGGCCATGAAACCTTTAATACTTCAGTATATTGCCATATAATACTCATTGCATCCAGTAGTACTAGGTTTCAGTGAAGCGCACTTTGTGAAATGCTGCTTTAGAATAAAATATTCCCAAGAGGGCTTGTTTTACAACACGAAAGTTACCTGGTAAGAGTAACACTTTGGCCTTTGGCATCCACCTATACAGATCAACTTTCCTAAATGAGCAGGAGCCTAAGACCTTGATGGTGTGGGAGAGGCCATAATGCGGAGTGTCTCCTAAAGAGGCCTGTTTTCAGGAGGGTTTCTAGGAAGTCGGAGGATGGCCAGTCATCTCCGGCAACAGTTTTCCTCGGACATGATTCTTTCAGGGCTATGTTTCTAGGAAGGTCAATTTTAGAAGGTGTCTAAAGGGAGATGATTATCTGAACAAAATTTTAATAGCCCCAGTGACTTCAAGATGGTGTTCAGTCACTCCCTTCCCCTTCACAAATTGCCATTTTCCTGAAGAGTAATTACTCTCACTGTTTCTGCTTCCTCACCAGCCAACTATTCATTCACTCTCTGACTTATCACATTCACTCTTTCATTCTAGGACAACTCTTCTATCTCAAATAAACAGTTAGTTTCTCTTTGCTATAGGTAGTGAACTCTTTGTGGGTGAATTTACTGGCCTCTGCACTTTTGAATTCTACCTAACTGTTTTTGAGTTCCACATTTCTATCTTTGGCCCAGGGCACAGTTCTAAGCTTCCAAATTGTGTTGCCACAGGCACCTTGAACTTACATCCAAAACTGATCTGACAAAATTGTACTCGAAACCACATTCTTCTATAGGTCATTGGAATAACCATCATTCATTGTCACCCGAGCCAGAAACCTGGGAGTCATCCTTTTTTTCTTTTTTGGCTCGTACCCCCTCATAATCAATCACATTTTTCAATATGTCTCCCCTAACCCATGATCCCCATCTCTTCCTTTTTTTATTAATTTTTATTTTTCAATTACAGTTGACATTCAATATCATTTTATATTAGTTTCATGTGTACAGCATAGTGGTTAGGCATTTATATAATTTATGAAGCGATCCCCCTGATTAGTATCCACCTGACACTATACTTAGTTGTTACAATATTGGTGACTATATTCTCTATGGTTTACTTCACATCCTCGTGACTATTTTGCAATTACAAATTTGTACTTAATCGCTTTACCTTTTTCACCCAGTCCCCCAAACCCCCTCCCATATGGCAATGACCAGTTTGTTTTCCATATCTATGAGTCTGTTTCCTTTCTGATTGTTTATGTTGTTCATTAGATTCCTCATGTCATTGAGATCCTATGGTATTTATCCTTCTCTGTCTGACTTAGCCATCTCCTTCCATTCCTTAGGTTGCAGAGTCAAATCCTAGCTCTTCTACCTGCTATCTGAGTGACCTTGAACAAATTTTCTAGTCTCTTAATGCCTCGGTTTCTCATCTGTATGGTGGGGATAATAGCAATACCTAAGTGAGAGAGTTATTGTGGATTTGTGAAAATTAAATAGGGATAAATTAGGAGAGTAGAGAAAAGATTAAGTTGACTTTTGTTTTTGCCTTCCTATGGAAGGAAAAATGTACATTTTTGTTTTCAGGGGAAAGATCTTAATGGATTAGTTAGTGTTTTCACAGGAGGAAATATCTTTCAAAATGCTATCATAGTGGATAAAAAACCCTAACATTAATATTTTTCTCTTTTTATTATGTAATTATGGGCTATTGAAAGAAAAATAAAGGAATAAAATTGAACTATCTTTACCACCCTTTAGGCCAACTGAAGTGATTGTGTGTACGCTGAAGTAGATAAAAAAAAAAAAGGACCCCAAAGCAGCATTCCTAAATCATTTGCATTATCTGTTCAACCAGGCCAATGTTTTGGTATCTGCGTCTTGCAGGGTTAGCCAGAAAGAACTCTGCTAACATAGGATTAAGACCTGGCTATGACTTTCAGACAATTTCATATAAAATCTCTTAGTTTTTGCTTAATAGATAAAAGCCCTTTTAAAAATTGTATTACACATAGAGCTGCATAGACTAGTGTGGGAGTTACATAGCCATGTGTACTCAAGCCTACTGTCATCATAAGAATACATGATTGATAACAATTATTCCTTCTTTCAATAATATTATTGGCCTCCTACTATGGGCCACCAATTCTGGATGCTGGGGATATAGTAGTCTACAAAATAGACAGAAATTCTTGTCCTGCTGGATCTAATGTCCCAGTAAGAAGAGTAGACACTAAATAAAATACATAATTGTATGATAATTTAGACAAGGACTATGGAGAAAAGTAATGCAGGAAAGGGAGGCAGGGCATCTTGCAGTGGAAGCAGAACTGTGTATTTAAAGAAGGAGGCCTGAAAGTTCTCACTAAGGTGCTATTTGAGTAAAGATATGAAGGAGGTCACAGGGTCAGTGAGTGGTTATGATCAAAGGGATGAGGTGATCTGGCTTTCCTTTTACCAAGGTCACTTGGGCCAGCCTTTGAGAATAGACAAAGGGGATACCAGTCACTAGCCTATTGCAGTGATTGAGGCCAGAGAGCTAGTAGCAGAGGTGATAAGTGGCAGGGATAAACTTCAGTCTCAATATACGTGGTATGTCTGAGGCCCGTAGTTGGATCTGCAGAAATCTGTCAGGATTTTAGGGGAAGGCTAAAGGAGAAGAACCAGAGATCAAAACCTAGAGAGAAACGCCATAGAGATAGCAGGAGAATCATCGGAAAGCGATGTCATAGAACCCGAAGGCAATGCCAGCTTTAAGGAGGTCTGAGCAGTGTTCAGCACTGCAGAGAATTCAACTACGAGCATGCCCGAAGAGGGGGTACATCAAATCTGACAAATAAAAGGCCCTCGGCGAGATTATCCGGAGCAATTGTAGTGGGTTTGCTGAAGCAGAAACAGTAGATTGAGGCAGGGAAGTGAAAAGGCAGAGACAGAGAATACAGATTACCCACTCGTGAAGCTTGATAAACACAGACTGGTGGTTCATTTTTTTTTTTTTAAACCACCATCCAGAGTAAGAAATAAATTTTATATTGTGATCCACACGTGCATACACACACCAGTATCCATAGTTTTTTTGTGTGTGATATGATTACTATTTTTTATACGTGCCACTCATTTTATTTTCTCTTCTATATAATTTCTTTTAAAAAATGCTCACCACAACCCACTAAATTGATTTCATAACCCACTCTGGGGTCTTGACTTGTGATTTGGGAAACATGATCATGGGCGCGATCAAGATGAAAGATGGCCTTAGAACCATGGCTCACATTCCCTACGTGCTGTCAGTCTCTTATTTTGACACTTGGGTTGAAACTTTCCCTTACATATGGAGTTTTTACCCTTCTGTCTGTATTCACAAACTGTAAATCAATAGAACAGCTAGTCCAAATTGATTTAAATATCATTAAGGCTCAGTGTGCAGCAGACATTGGCTGTGCTCACACAGAAGTGTGTCTCCTGCCAACTAAACAATATGGGCTCATTTCCCACTTTGATTTGATCCCATCTCTCTGACACGTGAGCTGGAGATCCGTGACCCATGGCAGAGTGGGTTAACTGTGGCGAGGAACTTTGACGTCAGTTGGGATTTAGAATGGACCAGTCTTGAACAGTCCTTTGTATATACTAGGCTCATAAGAATTTATCCAATGAGCAAAATGCATTAAGTAATACATTTTTTTGAAAACCAGAAAACTTAGAGTAAGTCAGCAAAACTGATTTATTCCTGTTGTATAAATCTGTGCCAATTTAATAGTAAAGCTTATAGGATGCTGTAAAAAATAAGCTTTACTCTAAAGGAAATTTAAAGGAGGAGACAATGAGCCTTAGGTCCCCTCATCTCCAAGATCGGGCTGTGATTAAGATGAGCAGAAGGACGAAGCTGAAGATCTTTGAGAGAAGAGGATAATTAAGGAGAGGATGTATGAGGGGAGATGGCGGGAGGGTTCCCCTTAAAGAAGAGAGGCCTGCGCCCTTTGATGTTGGATGCTTCCAGTTGCAGTTAAGTTCATAGGCTGAGAATGGGAAGATGAGGAGACCGTTCACCAATGTCTTCTTTTCTTTGTGAATTAGCAGTCAAAATCTTCAGCTGAGAGTGAGAGGGCGTGTGTTAGGAGGATGTTCGAGGACAGTACTGATGTTTTGGAGTTGTCATTGGTCAGAAGGAGTTGATCCAAAGTAAGAGGATTGATGGGCATGATGGATCAGTACTTATCTATTGGGAATCTCAAATTCTGTTTCTTTCTCATTGGCTTAAAGCCAAGATCATGAATCGATCATTCACAACAGCTGAGTAGAGCCCATAGCTTTGTTTTGTTTGTTTCCCATTATTTTAATAAGCCAGATTTAAAAACAAGTAGCCTCCCATGCAAATTTTAGATTTCCAGGTTGAAAACAAAAACAAAAACAAAAAACAACAATCAGAAGGTCTGATTATTCATTATTGATGAATAATGTCTGTTCCCTTTAGAAAAGGCCCTCATTCTTCTTTCAGTTCAGCCCCCATGGTCACAGAATATGCATTTACCCATGACCCTCACTTACAACGCTTATCTGGCCCCTGTGGGCCTATGAATGTGAAATCCCCACTTTAAATCTCAGCCTATGGGGTTTGTCTTTTAAATAAATAGTGTAGGTAGGCTTACTTATTTAGCTTCAGCCTAGGCTGGTTTTAGCTCAGTGAATTAATGGTTTTCAAGGTCTGGTCGCCAGCTCTGATGACTGAGCTCTGAGTATTGGTTCGTGTCAATAAAACATAGGAGACAGATTTATAAACAAGCACATACTCCTGACTGGACTAGATGATCAGGGCATCCTTTTCTGTGTGTAAGACTATTTAGCAGCCTAAATTATTTATTCAGTCTCTCAGAATTGTTATTAAGTACCCACCACGAGTCAAGAAGTCTGCTAGTTTCTGGATATACAAAGGCAAGTAAAATATATATGGATACATATGCTCCCTCACCCCAGTATAGCTTAAAACACAGAAGCGGGGCATGTACATTTTAACCACTACTACAGTGCCATGCTCTGAGTACGCTGTGGGTATTCAGAGCCAAGATAATGGCTGTGAGTGCTAGGGTCTGATCATGTTAG
>NW_006431918.1:2931397-2939134 GCF_000325575.1 Pteropus alecto | reverse complement strand
GTTCAAATGAGGGAAATTGCATTTGCAAGAGATGTGAGAGCATGAGATTTGATGGAGGGGTAGGGCTGAGGGGACTGACCTGTGACTGTAACAGAGAGGACAGGAATAAAGGCTGAGAGAGTACCAGAGGCCAGGTCATGCACCATCTGGCAAAATGTCTTAATGGATCTGGATTTTCTGCCACATGCAACAGGAGCCTCCAGATGCCACCAAATGGTTTTAATTTGAGAAGTGACTTCATTAGATTTGTACTTAGGAAGATCACTCAGATTGCACTGTGGAGAGTATACACCAAGGAACAAGACTGGCAGCTTGAAAGTACTTTCCAATACATACTGAATAGCTAACTCTTTGCCAGCACCGTGACAAGATCTCGTGCATTATCTTACTTGATTCTTAAAATAGTCCTATGAGGTTGGGCTTTATAATTACTCCAGTTGTAAAGATGAAGAAATGAAAGCCTAGAGAGATTAAATAAATTGTTGAAAGTGGCGCAATAAATAAATGGCAGAGTTAGGATTCAATTCCTGCCAAGAAAATTTATGCTCTTAACCATTAGGCTATATCACCTCCAGTCGCATCTATCCAAGAGTCTGTATATATATGGTCTAGGGCAGTAGAACAGGCTGCAGAGACGAAGTAGACCGCTTTTGGAAGTGAGGAGAATATGATTGACTTGTTTTTGTGTGAGGAGGGCAGCGGGGTTTGGATAGGGTTAAAAGGAGAGAAGGATAATATCTAGGCTTTTAACTACATCAGTTAAGTGAATGATGAGCCAGTTCATGGGAGATAATGATAAATTCATTTGAATATGTTAGATTCGAGGTGCTGTGGTAGGGCCTATAGGAGCTGTCCAGCACAGAAGTGTTAGCGATAGTCCTAAACGCCAAAGTCGCCACCAAATTAGAGGGATGTAGGACGCTGGCCAGGAAATGCATTTAGATGGAGAATACAAGATGATCTAGGAGAAGCAGGAGCAGGAATAGTCAGAGGGAGGAAGAACTAATAAAAGGCATCAAGAACAGGAGTTGGAGAGAAACCCAGGAGGGTAGGGTGACTTTGAAGAAGGAAACGAGGGACAGTAATATTAAACGTTTCTGAAATGCTAAATAACATAAGAACAAAAAAAATAGTAGATCAGCAATTAGTCAAGTAACAAAGTAACAGTGAGGAAGTCACTTTTTGTGGAAAGCAGGGGCAGAATCCAGATTACCATGGACTGAAGAATGAGTAGAGGGTGAAAAGTAATACAAAGAATGGACATTTATTTATTTAAAGAGGGTCGTGAGTGGAAAGAATGAGGGCTGTGACTATGAGGAACAGGGTTTTGAGAGAAAAAACAATCTTTAGCATGTTTACCTGCTGATAGTAAAACGTGAGTAGAGAAAAGTAGTTGAAAAGGAGGAGGGAGAAGATGCAGGGAAGGATATGCGAGTGATTCAATTTCTTGAGCAAATGGGAAGGGATCACACACAGTGCATTGGTGGAAGATGAATTTTAAATTTAATTGCCCATGGTAATTGTCTGAGTCTGCTTGGGCTGCTATAACAAAAATACCATAGACTGGTTGGCTTAAACAACAAACATTTCTTTCTCAGAGTTCTGGAGGATGGGAAGTCCAAGTTCACTGTGCCACTGATTTGGTTAATTGTAAGTGAGGGCCCTCTTCCTTCTCAAGTTTTATATGGTAGGAAAAGAGTGAGCGAGCGAGCGAGCTAGCGAGTACGCACACTCTCTGGTGTCCCTTCTCATAACGGCACTGATCCCATGATGAGGTCGCTGCGCTCATGACCTAGTTACCTCCCAAGACCCCACCCCCTAATACTATTGTATTAGGGATTAGGGTTTTAACATATGAATTCTGTGGGGACACAAACATTCAGTCCATTGCAGGAATAGAAGGAAAAAGTAAAAAAAATAATATTTGTAGGAGTCTATAGATGTGTAAGTTTTATGGCAAAAGTTAGGCTTTCGTTTGTTCTGTGAAGTCATGGAGGTCACAGATTTCTTAGTTATATAGGATTTAAATAGAAATGTCCCAAGGGATAGGTTTACCAAATTATATGTAATTTATACATCGTTGTACTTACCATCGTATAACTAAATGCAATTTCTTTCTTTCTTTCTTTCTTTTTTTTACTGCAACATTCTTATGGCACAAGTTTTCCACTGATTTATTGCTGAAAATGAGCTCTTTTGAAGTGTGTTCGCTGTGCTGTTCATTGCCCCTCCCGTACTCGTCCCCGTACCCTCATCATGGCAATTCCTTCTGTCACTGCTTTTTAAAGTTTCATGTGCGTTCTGGAATGGGTTCCTGTGGTTCGTTCATTCTGGCCTCCTTAGCCTGCTGTCCTGTTGCATCCTGTGTTGTGGATGAGGACTTGCGTCCCCTGCATTGTGAAGCACAGCTCCTTCTATTAGTCATTCCTTCTGATGCATCCTCGTTGGCTTTGAGCGGAGGAGGCACTACTGGTCTCCTTTTGCTCTAAGGGCTGTCGTTGCTCCTGGCTACTTAAGTCCTAGGTTTTGGATGCACTGTCTCCCTCCAGAACATGTTCTCATATTAAGCTGCCTTGAATGGTAGAACTCTGAAAATTGGCCACTCTTCTGCTTGGGTGCTGCAGGAAAAAAGCAGAGGCTGTGTGAGTCCACTCATTCCTAGCCCAGGATATCTCCCTTTCACTGCTGGAACTGTCCCAATGTCCTGTATGCTTCAGAGTTTGGTACCAATGCATTCTGTCCTCAAAGAGAAGAGCCACGTACATTTTCAGGATGAATTCTGAGGAAGGTTGACAGTTGCAACATTCATTATTTCAGGGATAATTTAGGAAATTAAACAGCTCCAGAGAATATTTATTTACCGTACCCATAGACACTAAACCCTATGTACCAAGCCCTACGCTGGTTTGTTTAATGGGACTCACTGAACTCGCAACTAAATTTGGGAGTTTGTTTTTACTTTTTTTTTTTTTTTGAAGCTCTGGTTCGCCCTAGCTTTCTTAACAATCTGTTTGAGGCTAATCCTGTCATTGCCCCTCAAGATGTCCCCTTAACCTATATCCTGTTTTCCCTGAGAATACTCACCGGCAGCACTTGTGGCCTTAGCGTTTACCCCAAGATAACTTGCAGATTACAGTCCTAACTTTACCCCCAAAGTTTGCCACAAAATATCTCGCCTGTATTATTATTTTTGCATCGCTTTGGAAATGACATCATGCTACTGATAGCATCCTGTTTTTAGTAGTGGTATTTCCATTTACAAAATATAGTAATTCTCGATCGCTGAAAATGTCAAACCCTAGAAAATGTAGCATTCCTATACATGATGATAACCTCATTCTCCAACAGTTGTTAGCCAAAGATTCATTTGATGAATCCAATTTATGTATGCATTTGTTACATTAGGATTAGAGACAAGTTCTGTTTAGAAATAACTCCAAGAACAGTTTTCATATTTTATTTTCACATTGAAAACCAGTCGGATTTGCTTCAGCCTCAAAGAGCGTGTTTATGTAAAATTAAATTAATGTTGGCAGTGATACACTTTTTTTTTTTTTTTTTCTAAACGGGAAATGGTTTAACAGTAAATCTGGCCACCATAGTATTGTGGCCTGACCACTGAACCCAACTAACTGCAAAAACATATTATTGTTTTCAAAGAGCGTGTTTATGTAAAATTAAATTAATGCTGGCAGTGATATACTTTTTTTTTTTTTCTAAAAGGGAGATGGTTTAACAGTAAATCTGGCCACCATAGTGTTGTGTCCTGACCATTGAATCCAACCAACTGCAAAAACATATTATTGTCATGGCAAGGTATTTACTCATCTTTTTAAAAAGTAAAAACCTTTTACTAATTTAAAATATCAGAATTCAAATACAGATTTGTTGTGTGTGAGTAGTGACTTTGTTTGGAAAGACCAATACCAGGGGTATTCATGAAACCTCTTGGACTCAAACTCATTGTCTCAGGGTGTGGAGCTGATGCAGTCCCTCCTGTCATTACTTTTTGGCAGTTGAGGACACGATGGCTAGCCCATGTGTGTTAATGAAAGGGTGGGAATGCCTTTGAAAGGCTCAAAGAAAACAGGAAAGAGAGTAATAGGTACTGTATCACGTTTCTTCCTAAGTTCTCCCTTTTCGTCACTATGTATTATTATCTGCATTTTGGAGATATGGGGGTCAATGCTAAAAGGGTTAATTAAGTGACTTCTCCAAAGTGACAATGCTAGCAAGTTTCTGAACCAGGCGTAAACCCACATCTTTATGATTCCAGAGCAAGTGCTCTAGCTATACTAGTCTTTCTTCAGTTTGTATAGATATAAACACTTATTTATAAAAAGACCTTCTTTGGTGTCATCTAACTTTATATGGAGCCAACACCGAGATCAGTAATTCTGTGGAAACAGAGTAGGAAAAAATTATTTGCAAAGATCAATCTTTATTCCCCCAAAATGTTATATTTCGTCAATCCAAAGTAAATCCAAATGCTATGCTTTTAAATAATCATCTGCTGAAAAAAAAAATGGTCTATTTATATATAGTTTGGAATAAGTAGCTTTCTGGATTAAGACAAAATTGGTATAAAGAAGAACAGATCGTTTTGAAGATTTCCTCATCATTAAGAATTCTGTGAACCGCACACATGAAATAAATTCCACCAACGCCAGTTTGGAGTTTCTCATGTCTTATGGTAATAGTTTGAATGTAAAAGGTTGCTTTTATTAAGAAACTAAAGCTTAAAGAGGCTGAGGCTATGAAAGCAGAGGAAAGGTGATGTGTGGAGTTATAAGTCAGGAAAATCTTGAACAGGCGGGACTGCAAACGCACCTCTCAGACTGAGCTGGGCCAGGCCTGGGTGGGCTTTCAATGGCCCGTTTTGGTGTAGTTCATTTTATGTTGAGTTCTCATAATATCTAGGTATTCCTCATATTTACTTACATTTGGAAAACTCATTGTCGACCTACGTAGGTGTTTATTATGCTAGCCATTTGGCAGGACCTATTATCCACAGTGCCAGACTTTCAGACTCCAAATAGTTGACTCTGTTCTCTGTGCATCAGGATGGAGGGACCAGCCCCTGACATTTGAATATACACAATAATTCACGAAGGCATGTGCTAGGAGAAATGGTAACTTTCCAGCTGGTGTTCAAAGCAAGGTCCCCAGTTTCACAGATGCCAATAAATATTTGGTGAACGAGAAGGCAGATCCCTTTTCCTTTCTTTGAAACCTTAACTTTTCCCTGGCTTAATGCTTCTTGTTACCATATTCCATTTGCGGGTGTTTCTGATGATCATTTCAGCCTAATGCACCTACTGGGGTGTGACTGCTCTTGATGTGATTGGATCTATGTGCCATTCCTTCAAGGCCGGACTAGAGTTGACCTTTGTGATTTTATTAGGCAAACCACACCCTTTTGGGCACAGCCTACTGTCCAGACAGACACTAGGTAGGAGGGCATGTCCCCTGAGCACCATGGTAACGGAACGGACGTGATGTCTTCTCCCCTCGTCATGCCTCAGTCAGAGGGCCGGTTAATCATGACACAGCTTGGCTCTTGTCCGCACGTTCCTCACACTTTCACGCAGAGGCTGTGCTAACAATAGCATGCAGACCAGATTGTTCTAGCTCTCTGACCCTGCTGCCTTCACGGGATGCCCTTATTCCCACCTGTTCTCTAAGACTGGCCTCTCATCAGCCCTGAAATCTTCCTAATAAATCTCTTTATGGTTGAAGGTAGCCAGAGCCAATGTGTTTTCCATTTGTAACTCTAACATATGATCTTAAAAATTTCTGAGATGACAAATGTTTAAATCATCTGAGTTTCAACATTTTGTAATATTTTAGGTACAACATTAAGTATTCTTGGCTCAGATAGTTTTTATATTGAAAATTGGCATGAACATATAAATTTAAGACATTTCGCTGATGCTTAAACACAAAACTGCACATAATTTCAGAGGAAGGTCATGTGACCTGATTCTAAGAAAAAATTATGATCTGAGGTAGGAAAAAGCACCTGCTGCAAGATTGAAGGTATCCATTCCAAGGGAATAACTTAAGACAAAAAGAAAGGATTAGTAAATTGGACAAATATGCAATGTCTAGCTTTTTTCTTAATGAGAATGCTCTTAAATTTTTCAAAAAGAAGTAATAAAGGGGTTAATAGAATTTGAAACATATTTAGAAGAAAAGAAATTCTCTGTCTTACAATGGGAGGAAACAGAGAAGTATAATTCTATAGAAATTTGACTGACAGGTCCCATCTTTGAAGATCTGATTCCCTATGGATTGAATTGAAGGAATACTGGATATACTACAGAGAAGAATTATTAAAACCAAATTCAACTCAGAATTGTGTTTGTATGAGGAAGAGAAACCACGCAGGCTCTCCATCTAGAGCATTTTTTAAGTTAAGAATGACAGCTCATAATTTGATGCCTTCATTTTAAATAATAAAAGGTTTATATAAATACCCATGACTGAAGTCAGATTCCTCATTTATTGAGCCTAATCTCCTCACCCTCTGCCCCACCCTTTGTAGCTTTTGAAATTACTGCTTGGCATCACCATAACCATAGACTAAAGACATCTTCCTCTGACTCTTGCATCCTATCTTAACTAGAGAGGCAAATCACTTTCAGTTGCCGGTAACTTTGATGATTGTTTAGCTATTGATCATGGTTACATGACCACTGGTTATGCAATGAAGATGCCATTGGTGATATGACAACAGAAGTTTTGATAGAATAATGAGGGCAAATGTTTGATTGCAATGGTTTCAAGGAAGGATGGAAAAGACAGTTTGAGGACCAAGAGTACAAGCAAATCTATTAAGATGTTTTACTGTATAGGGAGGGAGAGAAAGGGCATGGTTGCTAAATAAAGTTGTTTTTTTTTTTTTTAAGGTGGCAGATGTAACAACATGTTTTTATGCTGATGAAAAGACCCAGGGGAGAGGGAGAAACTGTGTAGGAAAGAAAAGGAAGAAATGCTGAAATGATGCCCTTGAGTAGTTGAGATCTAGTATGCAGTTAGAGGGTTGACTTTAGCCAAGTGCTAATAGAGTTTACTCTAAGGATAGGAGATGCAGAATATAGAGGCACAGATGAAGTTAAGATGGTGGATATGATATGGGAGCTTGCTTGCCTTCTAAGTGCTTGTATTTTCTTACTGAAATATGAAGCAAGGTCATCAGAGAAGCATAAGGATGGAGGAGAAGGTTTTGAACCTTTGTTAGGAGGCAAAGGTATTTAACAGTCCTTGAGGTAGGTGGAAGAATGAACAGACCAGGGATGCACAGTGTGAGTGCCAGGCTGTCTTAACCCAAATTCAGGACAGTGATCATAGATATAAACTGACACTGGACATGATGATTGTGGGTTTTTCTCCAGGCGCATTCATATGTACAGGAAAAATTTTATAGTAGGTGGGGAGATGTGTGTGGGTTCCCCAAGTGAGATGATGAAGTGTAAGAGAGTTCAGGTAGTTAGGGGTATAAATAAGAGGCTGGGTATAAGAACCAGCCATGAAATTTAAGCTGGGTAAAAAATGGAAGTGAGTACATGAGGAGACAAGGTACGCTGACAATGGATCGTTGATATCCGGGGCCCAGCTGAGATGGAGAGAGCTGAGCTGGGTTGCCAGGTGTCACACCAACTGATTAAGACAATAAGCCAAAATAAAAATGAACAGTCAGGGCTTTAATCACTTACTGTGATAACACAAGCAAGA
>NW_006431918.1:2921803-2931357 GCF_000325575.1 Pteropus alecto | reverse complement strand
ACAGTGCTGGAGGAGGGTCAGGTTGGTCAGCACGGATATGGGAATTGCTTTACTGCCAAGGGAGCTCCGACCGAAAGGTTCCTGCAGTTTCCCTGATAATTAGTGACATTCAATCACTGTAATTCTGCAATACTCATGGGCATAGATACTGATTTCATTTCCTTCAGATAAATACCCAGAAGTGGGTTGCTGGGTTATATGGTAGTTCTAGTTTCAATTGTTTTTTTGAAAAACCATCATATTCTTTTCCATAATGTTTGTACTAATTTTTATTTCTACCAACAGTATATAAGGTTTTTTTCTTTTTTCCTCCACATTCTGGACAATATTTGTTATCTATTATTAATATTAGCTATAATTCCATCCTAAAGGGGAAGAGGTGATATTTTGTCATGGTTTTGATGTGCATTTCCCTGATGATTAGTGATGTTAAGCACCTTTTCATGTACCTGTTGGCTGTTTGTATGTCTTCTTTGGAAAACATCAACTTCAAATCCTTTTCACATTTTTAAATTGGATTATTTCTTTTTTGCTGTTGAGTTGTATGAGTTCTTCATATATTTTGAATATTAACCCCTTATCAGATATATACTTTGTAAATATTTTCACTCATTCTGTAGGTTAGCCTGTGTATTTTATAAACATCAGAATTTTAAAAGAATACAATTTTCATCACACACTACCCTCTTTGTCAATTCGAGCAGGTGTTACATTTTTAGAACCTAGGCTTAAATTATATGGTCCTTAATTTTGTTAAATATTCAGTATTCTGGAAACTTGATATTCCAAATGGAATCTTTATCATTCTGGGTTTATTCGGTAAGGATATTATTATCATTATTGTTATTACTACTACTGTTTATGTATGAATGCAGGAGAAAAAGGGGATTTAAATAAGTCAGTGCCTAGAAAGTGATTTGCAATGTCTTCTCCCTCCAGAAGAACTTCTACCTACACCTAGTGATCTGAGATTTATACTTAATCTCAGTTTGGGGATCTGAATATGTTTAACTCATGATCCTGGGAAGTTCTGTTGGCTTCATTTTCTTCTGCTCCTTGCACATAATCTTACCGTCGTCTTCTGTTTTTCTTGGAGGTTCCCAGTATATACTCTAATCACATAACACGATGATAAGCAATAAACTTTTGTCATTTAATCATATAGAAAAGCTCAATATGTTGTCCAAACCTTTTTCAGTTGAGATCGATTGATAATTTTATCTAATGGGATAGGATTTTAAAGAGAAGATGAACAGAACATTATTGTGTGATTAAAACCTCCTGCCGGAAACGATAAACTTGGCTTCCCTATTTTATTAAGAGTAATATTTTGATTTATATGCTAATGTAAATATAAATAAATAATATAATAATTCACTTTTACAGCTGATACCAGATTCTTTCTTTCTATCTTTCTTTCTTTCTTTCTTTCTTTCTTTCTTTCTTTCTTTCTTTCTTTCTTTCTTTCTTTCTTTTAATTAATAGCAGCTTCATAAGTTTAGGCAGTTTTCAGGAGTGAGGTTGTTGGCATTGGTGCGGGGTGGGGAAAGCTTAACGGTATCAGAGGAGGGGGCATTATTAGGATTACTTATCCTATCTCTAGTGACAAATTTTTTTTTCATTAGAAGTCTATTATTCGAATGGCTCCTTTTCCTGGAAATTATGAAGCATTGTACAACAAATAACTTAATAACATAATTTAAGCTGCTTATGACAGACATCAACGTGTAGAAGATATAATTCCAAGTTTTTTTTTAAGTTGTCATTGGTATAATAAACTATAACTGACATACTTTTGAAGTAAAAGAAAGGGAAAGCTTGCCAACACCCCTATTGTGTTTCAGTCTCTCTGATTTACCATTCCAAGAATAAATGCATACAATGGAGTGTGCTGGGCTGCACACTGAGGTTTTGTCAATTTCCTTGCTGGAGGAAAGTACTTTCATAAAAACAAGTCAAACATGCAAAGGAAAGTAATATAATAAGTAATTTTACAATAAAAGAGGGGACCTGTAAGCCTACTTTTGCTTGGATATCCTTGGTGCTATCCAATTTGCCCCATCACGAGGCCCCTCAACTGGCTGGCTGGCAGAGGGGTTGGTGAATTGAGAGGCACAGAAGCGGATGGCTGTGTAATGCTTAGTCTTGAAATGTTCAGAGAGCTATGTGAGTAGTAGCTGATGGTAAGACAGGGGTACAGGGATTGGGGGTACACTGCAGATGCCAGGATAAGACAGTTTGACGGATTTAAGCACTGAGGTTAGTGACAAAGTTGGGTAGATACTAATGGTGTACTTTGCACAGGAGGTAGATTTAAGGCAATGTGGGGAAAGGAAGTGTTTATGCCACAAGGTTAAGCCCTGGGTCAATGAGTGCCTTGCACTGATATGTGTGTATAGCGTGTCCTCGAATGAGGCACAGAAGCGGATGGCTGTGTAATGCTTAGTCTTCAAATGTTCAGAGAGCTACGTGAGTAGTAGCTGACAGTAAGACAGGGGTACAGGGATTGGGAGTGCACTGCAGATGCCAGGATAAGATAGTTTGACTAGATTTAAGCATTGAGGTAAGTGACAAAGTCGGGTAGACACTAATGGTGTACTTTGTACAGGAGGTAGATTTAAGGCAATGTGGGGAAAGGGAGTGTTTATGCCACAAGGTTAAGCCCTGGGTCAGTGAGTGCCTTGCACTGATATGTGTGTATAGCATGTCCTCGAATGATGTTGTTTCATTCAACTCCATTTTGTTATAATGTTGATGAGATGTATTAGGAACTTAACGCTTGTTTGTATCAATTAGCCTACATAGAATTGGTTCATTATATGTCATTTCGCTTAAAGTCGCAGAACCTCTTAACAATATTAAGAGATCCGTGTATTTTTTCCCCTCAGCTAGATTTTATGCCCTCTGAGGGTGGCAGCCTCGTTTTATAATTGTCTCCTTGAGCTGCTGGGCACAGTTGCAGAATGAGGTTGATTGTTGCATGAGGGTCTCTTGCGAAGTTCTCTTGTGACTTTCCGACCTCTTCAGGACTACAATAAGTGCTCGTGGGCCCAGGGACTCTCTCTGTCACATCAGAGAACATGGTACAGCGCAGAGCGGAAGTGACTCACTTAAAGATCAGTGTGTACTTCAGTTTATTCATTACACGAGTGTCACCATCTGGCTCTCTGGACCCTAAACAGTGTCTTTCTAGACTCCTAGTATCTTTCTAACCTTTTCATCCTCCAAGGGTTCCTTTGATACCCAACATTTTCCTGCCAGACCTGGGGCACCTGTCTAATTCTCATAGTCCCAGCCCACTCTCCTGGAACTTGACCTCTGGCCTGGTAGATGGTGTCTAGTTTTTGGTTCTTTTGTACTCATCTTGTCTCTTGCAATCCAACATTCTGATAAAAAATATTGCCTTCATTTGAGTGAATGGCATGTATGTGACCACTGAGACCTATGCCTGACAATTAAGATTTGGTTGCAGTCGGCCCTATGGATGGATGACTTAAGGCTACTTAAGGCTCTGCTGTGTGGAGTACTGTAGCTGTCTTAGTGAGCATTATATAACTGATTTAAATTCTATTGCAGAGTTTATTAAATCATACGTGTTGGATAGGTTCCCACCTTTGAGGCATGCTGCTAACAACATGATGCAACATCTTATTTTTCCTTCAACCAGTTATTTTCAATCATAGACTTCAGCATACTATTTAAAAAATAAACTACTAATTTACAGATAATTGCATGAGGAAAGTGACAGCTGCATTATATTTGATCCTTTGCTTAAAAAACACATTAAGAACTAAGACTAATTCAGATCTTTTGCATGGGAAAGAATGTTTTCAGCATCGTTAAACTTTATTTCAGTGTATTAATTTTTTAAAATCGATTTTTAGAGAAACAAAATCGCTGTTCAGTTTAGCAGAATCATTCGTTTTGGGCTTCTTGGCTAACAGAACGCACACTTCGACTTTGCCTGTTTGAAATTAGCTCCACATTTGGAAGTCTCCCTTCCTGGTTCATTGTTGGACCTCAAATTCAGGACTTCATATCTTTGTGCAGTGATTTTGATGTCTCCTTAGTGGAGACTATTCTGCCAGTAATGCTTTGCACAATTTATATACCGCACAGGCATAGATGTTAACCTCAAAATAAATAGATGATTGAAAAAGTGTTCTAGGTACAGTAAATTGCATTGCAGTTTTTGCAGATTACTCCTCCCCTCTCAGCCTGCAAAGACTCTGGGTTATGACTGGACCAGTAGTGAAGTGGAGTTTTTAAATACGAAATTGGTTGCTTCTTAAGTTTTTACTCTTAATAGAGCAAAAGGTTTTCCTGAGGGGCTTTAGCTAGTTTCTCTATACATAGAATAAAAACAAATGTACTTTTCAAGAACATTAAGTAATTTAATCAGAGAACATTTTGGTAAATTTAAGCTGAGGACATTTTTAGGTTCACTGTAAATCTCATTGGCAAATAGAAGGAAGTGAATTATGAAATGGTGGGAGGCATATCTCCTATTAATATTCTATGTAGTTTTGCCTTTAATATTTATTTTTCTTCTAGTATTTTTTATTTGTCTGCTACTGGTTATTTATTTAAAGTAATGATAGGCCAGGTGAGAAGCTAACCTGATTTGTCCCATCTGTGGCTTCTGAATAGAAGTCTTTAATGAGACAGAAGAATCATTTCACATAGCTCTTAAGATTTCTTTTCTGTGTGAAGATCCAATATTAATCCATTTCAAGAACACTGGGTCATCTTCATTGATTTTAAGTCACAAGGGGATTCTTAGGTTATCTAATCCAGTGGTCCCCAACCTTTTTGGCATCAGGGACCGGTACTATAAGAATCTAATGGCTGATGATCTGAGGTGGAGCTGAGGCGGTGATGCTAGCGCTGGGGAGCGGCTGCAAATACAGATGAAGCTTCACTCTCTGGCCTGAACCTCCTGCTGTGTGGCCTGGTTTCTAACAGGCCACGGACTGGTATAGGTCCACGGACTGGGAGTTGGTGACCCCTGACTAATCCATCCCTTTCATTTCGGAGAAGACAACAAGAGCCAGAAAAGTGAAGGGCTTGCCTGATTCTGGTGAGAGGCTGAGACATAAATGGAACTCAAACCTTCTGGTTCTCCCCTACATTGGAGCTTCTGCATTGCTCCTGGAAGGAAAGGCGTGAACGAAGGGGTCTTTGTAACCTAAGATCAATAGCTTAGGGACTTTGTGGTTGAGAAGTATCTACTGGTTTTCTGAATTAGCCTGAGGAAGGATAGAGAAGAGAGAACACAAGTAAATTACTCAGGAGTCATGGAATAAAATGAGGGTCTCTGTGTCAGGTAACTAGGATGCTGAGAGCGTGTTGTTTTAAATCTGGATTGTCGATGGATACGCAAGTGCGATCTTATTAATGATTCTGAGACACAGGATACCTGTTCTGACATTTTCTTCAATGGCTTTCCTGCTCTGCCTGATTCTAATAAATGTATATCATGGTTTAACCTTAAAAGGTACAACCTGAGTATTACAGTATTAATTGGGAAATTTTTCTAGTAGCTTCAGTTTTCCAAACATGGACCTTGAGACATTGTTGTCTTATGTGGATCCTGAGAAACTAAAATCAAAAACAAAAAAGACTTCCCTTTTAGGTATTTTGGATCTACAATTTTTTTTTTTTTTCTTAATGCTTCAAAATCACATTGAGGTCTTGGTGTCAGAAGGCTATCATTCCCTTCTGACTTTTACAGTGGGGTTTTAGAGTTTGTTAGGAAATGTGATGACAGTTACAGCTAAAGATAATGTTCAGATGAGAAGGAAATGAGACCCGCTGGAAGGCCGAGGTGTGTGTGATTCATAGTCTCACGGTGATAGATTTAAACAGATGGTTCTCACTGAGTTCTTAGTTCTGTCAAGTCCTGCAGATCAGCTGGTCATCCAGACTGGATCGTACACTTTATGATAACTGAAAATTATATTCAGAACTTGAAACAGCAGAGCGAAAAAGAGCCCCGTTGCTGGCTATAAACAGCTTTTGGGATTGCTTTTCTAAAAATAGTTTCCAAGGACCCGGTTCTGGACCTGTGGTCACGATCTGGGTGGTGGGTGGGTGGGTGACGAGAGGAGCTGGGGGCTTCTAGACTCATTTCTCACCTCTTGCCGTGCTTTACAAAGAGGTCAATTTTACTATTCACTAGAATGGAAAAGTTGGTACTGGGAGCCATTGAAAAGTGTAAAGTGGCTTTTCTAACGAAGATGAAGGCGCCAGGGGACCCTCTCTTGGAGGAACAGGAGGTGACCATTTACAATTCCTTTTCTGGTCTTTTTTGCCACTTCTCCAGCAGTTCCTGGCAGGAGAGCCAG
This sequence comes from Pteropus alecto, assembly GCF_000325575.1. Lineage (NCBI taxonomy): Eukaryota > Metazoa > Chordata > Mammalia > Chiroptera > Pteropodidae > Pteropus > Pteropus alecto. The sequence continues at coordinate 2,925,010 of NW_006431918.1, read as the reverse complement.
GGTTCTTTCAAGATTATTTCAATGTTAAATTAACACTAAATCAAGGGCACAGTAAGCCCCCAACCTTGTCTTTTAAAGTGAAGGAAATTTTGCAGGCAGCCAGGTCTCCTGTGGGGAGCCGAAGCAGAAGTGAGGAGATAACAGGTAAAACCGCTGACGAAACTGGGGGGTGGGGAGTCAAAATTAAAAGGCTTTTGTATTTATTTCAAAATATGTCTTTCTTTCTTTGTATGTCTTTTCCTCACTGCATCCTCTTGTATTATGTGTTTTATAGGGGGAATATTTTTCTCTAGTCTAAAATAACAAAAATTACCTTTAAATATTTTTCTCTGTGTTGTATTTATGCCAAGACACTCCAGATCATCTTTTTCCTACCTGCATGACACCTTGTCGGCTCAAGCTCTTAGGCCGTGTCTTCGTGCTTTGCAACACACCTGAGTCATACTTTAATGGATCAATAAAAGATGCCCTATTGGGTTTTAAAAGGATATTAAAAACCAGATAGTGCTGAGGGTGACTAGATCTCTTTTCAGCAAAATATAGCTAGGAATGTCACTCATTTTCTTAATAAAACACCAAAGTGATATACAGGATAGTACATCATAGAAAAGATTATTAATATAAATATTAATAATTATAAATATATAAATGTCAATTTATTTTGTTATGCAGGTGGTAATTGCTATCCATCCATCTATCTATCTATCTATCTATCTATCTATCTATCTATCTATCTGTCTATCTATCATCTATCATCTATCTGTTTATATCTATCTATCTTTATAGTGATCTACTTACTTAGCAAGATAAAGAGAGTTTGACTTTTAGAATTGCAGGCAACCAAAACTTAGTACTTACTTGTGAACATAGCTCTATAGCAAAGGAGGAAGATAAACATTATTTTTCCAAAGAATTATTCAGCTGTGCATGAACATATGCATTTATGTAAACCAGAATTTGTTAACTCATGAATATTGATCTCTTACACCCATGAGGCTTTTTAGTGCTTCGATGTGAGCTGTGCTGTGACCATTCTGTGCCACCAGCTCAGGCTGCCCCTTTGAGAAAGTTACCATCACAGATCTTGAGAATTAACACCGCTAAATAGGAAAATGTCACTAGCTCTTAAAATATTTTGTGGCCTTTTTGTTCCAAAATGCTTGAAACAAAGAGTCTGTCTGGATAATTCTGTCGAAAGAATCATTGGTTTAAACATAACCAAATAGGTTATCATGAACAGCTTAGCACTGCCTATTGAAAACACCCTTGAATGTATTTTTGAGTGAGATTGTAATTTCAGAAAATTTCATTCGTTTCACAAATATTTATTGTCTATCAAGGTGCTGGGACCTTCACTGGGTCCTGGATACTAGTCCTCCTTCAAAGGAGTTTGGAAGAAACAGACCTGTAAATTAATTGCTGTGAGAGATTCATTTGCCTTAGTGTATACACGAGGTGCAACAGTGACACAGAGCAGGACTGACCATTGGCTAACTGAGAGGGCTCAGGACGTGCGCCAAAAACGAGGGGACTCTTAGAGGAGGGCTGTTTTCCAGAATGTTATGGGAAGACATTCTAAAATTAAACAAACAAACAAACAAACAAATAAGTAGAATAACATGTAGAATCGTGGAGGCAAGAAATATCATAGTGCATTTAGGGAATTTTATGTAGTTCTGCGATGTTTCCTGTCAAAATCTTGCTTTCGTTTTAGCATTCATAAAAAAAAGAAAATTAGATTTCCTGCACTAGATGTGAGATATGTAAGACAAGGACATAACCTTCAGTGAGCTACTAAAGAAGGTCACTTAGTATTGATCACATGGTTCATTCTGGTGATTAAATGAATCAGGAAAATGTTCTGAAGACAAACTTTTCTAAAATATAATTCTATAAGATAAGGAAAAACGATGGTGTGGAAGGTACAGGTGTCTGTAGGAGAGGGCTGAGTGCAGCCTTCGTATCCAGCCATGGACGGTGGGTCATGGGAGGGTGAGTGAGGCAGATGGTGCTGTCAGGCGAGGGTCGTGCTTCTTCGAGGCAAAGAGACACAGTGGGACAGGGGTGCCATTGGACAGGGTAGAAAGGACTTGGGGACAGAAACAAATGAAGGACGAGGAGAGGACGAGGCAGGCCATGGTATGCGGACAAGGACAAAGTCTTCCTGGCAGTGTAGGTGGTATCTGAGCATGAAAGGGATGAGAGTGTGGGACCTGGGGGTGTGTGTGTGTGTGGTGATCGGGAGTCCCATAACATCCCACTCTGTTTGGAGAGTCTCAGCAAATATCATCCATATTGTTCGTAGTCCCCAACTGTGTCTTCTATTCCTGGCAATTTAAATGAGGCAACCAACAGGCCCCGGTGTTCTCCCTGACTCCCACTTGCTTGCTATTTCTGCCTGTCATCTCCCCGCCTGGCTTTGCCTTGCAGAATCCTCACAGCTCATACTCCCTGGACTGGCCCAAGGCTTTTGTTTTTCCTGAAAGAGTTTTCCTGAGGAAGGGCGTAGGTATAAGAGAAAGAAGTGGCTCCCTCACTGTCCCTGCACCCTCTTTTGCTTTGAATCTTGGAAAAAAATTAAAGTTGAATTTGTTTCTCAGCTTAAGCAAGTCTAGAAGACCTTATGGCATGTATTTCTGTGTACAAACCCCAATCGGTGCTTTACTGGATTTTCTCCAGCAAAGTGTTTATTTTCTTTCTCAGTTTTCTTCATCGATTAGTTTTCTGCTTTGGTATTGTAGCTATTTTAGAAAGTGCTCTGAAGCCCGTTTGAAATGAATTGAAAATTAATAGTAAAAATAATCAAGTGCTCTTTCTAATCTCATATATCCTTTGACATAGTCCTCCCAGTTCTCTTCCTTGGGGCATGTTCTTAATTCCTTGTCAATGGGTCAATTTCACATCTATCTGATGTTATTTCTTAGTAACTCTCAGTACTCATAGCTTTCAATAATAATAATAATAATGATAATTAATAATAATAAAAAAAACTGCCATTTGTCGAACACCTACTATGTGCCAGGTATCATGTATCCATCCTCATGTGATCTTCATGATAACCTTTGTCAGTGGGCACTATCACCTTTATGTCACTGTTGAAGTTGCTCAGATTCAGAGGGGAGGTGGCCTGACCAAGGACTCTCAGATAAACTTTCAATCCACAAAGGGGACCCAATTCCTACCTCTCATAGGACTAGGTGTGAAGGG
>NW_006431918.1:2898101-2921789 GCF_000325575.1 Pteropus alecto | reverse complement strand
GTGTTTTAAAGGAAAGGAGAGTATGCAACAGAGAGGCTGCGGGGGTGGACCAGCCAGCTCTTATTCCTTTTCTTAAAAGATGCTTTTAATTTGCCATTTCTCAAATAGGACTAACAGTACTCATAGCTTTCAATAATAATAATAATAATGATAATTAATAATAATAATAATAAAAATCTTCCATCTTACTATTGGCAAAACTCTTTGTTTATTCCTAGTTTTCTCAAGAATCCTGACATTTCTCCCTCACTCAAATCATCACTGTTTCCAGCAAACAGGAAAGAAAACCTTGACATACAACTTCTTTTCTTCTCTAAATCTGCTTTATTCTTAGTAACAAGTTTTGGTCATCATCTCCTGTCTCCTATAGAATGGATATTTTTTGCTCTTCAATTTTTCTTGGGTTGGAGTGGCTTGCTTTCTAATTTCTAGAGAGTGGAGGTAAAGGGACACATAAGCTTTTCTCTGCTAGAGTTATTTTCTCCTAACAAAGGTTTAGTTTTTCCAAATTTTAAATCACATATGGAACCCAGGGATAAATGAAGATTATCATTTATAATCAAAGTTGTTTTTTGGGCACGTTACACAGTTTTTGAAATACGTCTTATACGAAACCAAAGGTCAGAATGGCTGATAAGAATGTCAAAGATGAGCAATTCTTGAGGATCGCTGATCTGTCCTCTGAATGCAAATGGTGTTTTATTGCTACTTTGACTTCACTTGTCCTCCAGCCTTCCTTATGAATCCTGCCCACTGAATGTCAGGGCAGCTCACACAGAGGGTCAACTAGACCCTTGGGTCTGGTTTTCAGCTTGGACTTTATTTCTTAGCTTTGGCTCAAGATACCACTATGTGTTGCCTATTCAAGTTGGCAGCTCAAGTTACTAGAATCGGCCTTTCTCCCTACCCTGGGTTCTTAACCTACAATTTGTGACTGCCGTTTCCTCCCTAAGCTTGTCTTAACCTTCACTTTCTGTTAATTGAAATATTATAATTGGAATATTAGCCTATAGCATGTACACATTTAAACTCTAGTATTCTGGAGCATTTAATAAATCCTCATGGGCTATCTAGGGAGTGGAAACCACAATCTTAGTGTCTTGAAAGCACTTCCAGTCTTGATTCCAATCCAATTATAGAGTTTAAAAAGTCTAATCAACAGTTTAGGGGTTTCGTTGTATCAAATGTTGAAAATAAGCCTCCTGGGGTTTGTATACCTGTGCCTTATAGTTTGGCTCTAACTTCAACAATCTAGTTTTTCAAATCGAATCTCTTTTATTAGTTTATATAGTCTATGTGGTTAATCTTTTGTTATTATATAGCACAGGATAATTTTTATAGTCTTACCTATTTAAGTCAGTTGTTTCGATAAATATTTTTAAATACTATGGATAAATTTGCACATAGAAACTGATTTGATTATAAAGAAAGTGTCATTGGTCTGGAAATTTAAAGACGACTTTAACTCAATAGGGAAATTCCTGACCATATGTGGTTTTAGAAATGATTGCAGATAGTAGATTTCAATGAAATGAAATCTACTATGCAGATAGTAGATTTCAATGAAATGAAATCTACTATCTAAAGGACACCGCATGAAAAACCATACTATGACATTTTCACCATGGAAATCACTGAAATGTTTATTGTTTATAAAACACTTTTTTCACCCTTGAACAAACAGTCTTTAAAATATCACTCACTAAAAATGTCTCCCCAATGAAGGATTGTTCTAAAGTTTTTTTTTTTTTTTTTTTTTTTTTTTTTATCTTCTCTGCAGCCAGGAGGAGCTATAAAATGGTAAATATTCAAATGTTCTTTTTGTAAAGTACTATATATTTTCCCATCTCAGGCAAGTAGAGGACGATGTTGGCAGAAGTCAGCGTCTGCTTATTAAGTAACATTCTATGGCTTGTAAAATTGGGAAGCTGCGTATCTAAAGCTGCAGCGTTCCTGTGATATATCACAGACTATTAGGCCTTTCAGAATTGTAGAAGACATACTTAAGTTTGAATCAGGGAATAATGTTAGAGAAAATAAATATCCACTTCTTTGGCAGCAGTTTAAAATATATTAAATTTTAGAAATGTTCAAAGTCACACATATGTTCTTTGATTTATTCCCTTTTGCTAATATACAATCAGTGTGCAATGTTCAAACTGACCTTTTGAGGTTTGAATTATCAACTCTGCCTAATTTTTTTGTAGTCTTATGCCAATTTAGTCCAATTATAATTTTGCCAAATAATTAGTAATGTAGAAGTGTCTTTTTTCTTTTCAGGGAATAATGTGACCGAGGTATATTTAATGAAATACACTTTGGCTCTTCATTTCAAGTTGAAATGGCTGTGGCTAAATATCAAGAATATACCTTTTCAAAAACAATGTCCCCGAATGCTCAGGGAAATGCATTAAAATGTTAAAGGCATATACTAAATCATAATTAGATGATTGGTTTTTTTATTTTTAAGTTATCAAATTCCCTTTCCACCACTCTTCTAAATTCTCAGGTCTTGCTCAGTTTTGTGGCCATTGAGCTGTGGGAGTTACTGGTCATGGAGCCCTCGTGCCTACGTAGGAGTTGGGGTGGAGGGGAGGGGTTTTTTGGTAGACTTCACAGTGTTTTAACTTAGGCTGATCTCAGGTTTGAGAATATGGCCATACACGTAGCTCGGCAAACGGCCAATCATATGCTCTTGGGCAAATTACATGAAACTTATTGGTATTAATATCTTGAGTCCCCACGAAGGGATCATATGTGTGAGGTCCTTTTGGGTAGAGCCATCCCTGAAGGTCCAGATTGCCTTCTCAGAACATCCCATTTTGTATTGTTTCTCAAAATCCACCTGCAATCTTGGCAAACCTATCCACCCGACAGCCGTGTTGGCTAGCAGCAACTCCCCCACCTGCAAGCATGCTAATCCCAAAGAAAGTTTTGTTATGTGTACAAACTGAAGGAGTTTTGCAATGGAAAAATCCAAGTTATACTTCTCGAGAATTATTGTCATTTCATCTCCATATCTACCCTATATTGTAGCCTCCCCAAATCATGGCCAGTCCTGCAACACACCTGGTTCTCTATTGTCTCTCTGTGATTGCCTGGAACCCCGTCTAGCCACTTGCTGCCTGGTAAATGTATACTGTTTTCCTGCCTTGATTTGAACACCAATTACTCTGTGATGCTTTTCCAAATTTACCACCCTTCCCTCAGCATAGATTGGTTTTGGTACGCCCTTTTAAAATCACCCTATACTTAAACCTGTTGTAATACTTAATAGACTGTATTAAGATTTGCTCGTTTGTTTACACGTGTAATTCATATATTCCCAGGTCTTCCCAGACTGGAGAGTAAATCGTAGGATCCCAATAACTTGACAAAATGGTTTTTGATTGGCTTATTTCCCCAACGTTTGTAGTCATGGGGTCATCTCAGGAACCTGTTATAATCCTGTTAGCTGCCAAGTGGTAGGTAGTATTTTTTCTCTTCTACAGAGTGTCCCACTGATGCCCCTAAGAAGTCCCCAAAGCCCAATACACTTAGCTTTATCTTTTGTCCTCCACGTGGCAGCTGGTCTGGTGTTCTGGTTAGATCACCATGCTCATCCTTTGCACCAGTGACCTCTGAAGGTCTCTCCAATGGGGAAAGTCCTTTCATTCATTCTTTCTGTGGCCTATCCCGCAGTCACCAAGAAGTCCTGTTGTGTGCTCTCAGTACCTTACAGAGTTTTGATAAAATAACTCTTTCACATCCTCCTGCACCATAGACACACAAACAAAGCACACTAAGACGCCCTTTTATTCCAGGGCTATAGCATTAAGTGTAGGAGGCTGTTTGCATGTGCGATATGCACGTGCTCTATTAAAAATGACTTAGGAGGTCAAGAACAGTTTTACCAGAGAACCGAATATGGACAAGAAAAAATTTAACTGAATTACCTTCCACTTACCTAGAAAAATCATCTATCTCAAATTTCAAGAGATAAACTCTTCAGAGAGGCTTTCCATTTATCACGTATGTATGTGTACATATATACGTAATATATAATCATTGAAATATATTTATTTTACAATATACGTTTTCTTGCCATCCCTCAAGGCTAAGATACTCTTGTTTTTGACTTTTTTTCCCAACCCTACTGATTGATATCTTATAAGTATCAATACTATTTCTGTTAAGTATTTTTACAACTTCAAACTTCTGAAACTTGTACAACTCAGTTCTTCTGGTGACGAAATGTCAAATATTAGCTCCTTTTCTGTCTTTTAGAATCCCACGGTCAGAGTCCCTGGGAGGAAGATATTTTTAACTTCACACAGCAGTACTCTATGGGGATATTTTCTAGTCTCTAATATAGAAAGAGATTGGTTGTTCAGAAATTGGTTGTTATAATCACTAAGTAAGCAAATTAAGAGTTTTGAAAATTGGTAAATTATGGATCCAAAAGGAAAAAGAATTCATCTTTTATAAATTAATCAAATTAATTAAAATTATTTAGAATGTTTTGAAAATAGTTCATAAAGGCTGCCAAATTGGTGTGGAAACACAACTTGAATAAAGAGAACATTTTAAAAATCTAGATTTATTCTAAATCACATTGTTTTACAAGTGCCTTTACATTGTCACTTTCATGTTGGGGATCCCCAAGACCACCCTCAGGTTTGATGATTCTTTAGAAGGACTCATAGAACTCAAGAAAAAACTGTTATACTCTCAGTTACAGCTTATTATAGCAGAAAGATACAGATTAAACTTAGTAAAGGTAAAAGGTACATAAGACAGTGTCCAGGACAGACCAGGCATGAGTTTCAATTTTCCTGTCATAGTAAAGTTATATGTATAACACTTAATTTTCCCAACAATGATATGTGACATGTACAAGCTATCGCCAACCAGAGAAGCTCACTTTAAACTTGTGTCCTGGGGTTTTTTGGAAGGTCATTCATGTGAGCACAGAGGGACCTTCACATAGCTGACCTTACTACTCAGTCTCCAGCTCTCGTAGGTGTCAAACTGATATGGTGGTCTTGGGCCCCAGATGATTAAAAAACAAAAGCAAACAAAAAACAAGATAGACATTTACCATATCACATTGTTAGCATAAAATATTTGCCATGGCCCAAGCCCCCAGGTATACAGAGACAGTCTTATCGGGCAAGATATTCTAAGGGTTTAGAGATGATTTCCCAGGAGCCAGTTAAATACCAGCTCTTTCTTTGGAATATGCAGGGTTTGAGCATTCTAGTCTTACTGAGTTAACCCTTTATTGCAGATTTCACTTTTGAGACACTCAAGCTAAAATGATGCATTATGGCTGCATTTCATTTAAGAAAGACAGTGTGGTTCACCAGTCAGAATAGATGTACTCAGAAAAGGCCTCGTTTTAACCTCAGAAGATTGGCAAATATGTGTGTATGTCTATATTTTTAGTTAAGATAAAATCTTTAATGCAGCATATGTCATTGTTTTTATTCCTCTCTTAAATTGGCTTTTTAAATTTCCTAAATAACTACGTGTCCTAACCTCATCTGCTAAAAGTACTCCTAATGAGCTTAAAATGATTTTAAAATTCTCATATTCATGAAATGACACGACATTGGGACAGAGCTAAGATTTAAACAACAACAACAACAACAACAACAAAGTAACCAGGATATTTTCAGCAATTACAAATACAAATGCTGAACAACTCATCATCACGCCTCATGTTTAGGTACTCATCAGCACCCAGTGCTCTGTTCACAGACGCGGTTCCAGCTTTCCGTGTTAAACAAAAGATACTGAAGGACATGGACGAGTAAGGAAATGCTAGCAGCATTTTATTAAAGTGGGAACGTGGAGAGTCCTCTTTTAGTCCTGCTTCGTGCTCCGAAGCATGCTACAGTGAGGTTGACCTGTCCCCACCACATTCCCTCGTTGTCCCTACCGCAGACAGAGAGCTGGGCTGCATCCAGTAAGTCAGTGAGATCAGGTCTTCTCACCGCTACGCACATTTTGTTTTACACAGCAGCACGGAACCTCTCAAAGAAACTCTCTCTTCTGCACATAGGAAGGGGCGTTACCATCTTTCTTAAAATAGGGGGAAGCATCAGCACGGCTTCTCGAAAGATGTTCAGCTGTGCAATATCTGTTAGAAATGCAGTGCTGCCTTTCATACTAGATATGAGCCAGTGCCCTGACATGGAAGCCAAGGACAGCCAGTGAGTGAGTCATCACTGTTTTTATAGAAGTTGCCTATGTTTTATTAACTCGGATGTAGAGCAGTACCGATTAATTAGTAAGAGTTACTCATTTGGATTGTGCTGTGCTAAATCTTTAAGACCTCCAGACCTCCAAAGGCTCAGGATTCAGTCTTATAGAAATATTATTCTTATGCATCATGCACAAATTCATGGTTATTTTTTGGTGTTTTCATTAGAGACTTTTGCAGATATCTTTGGTAATAATGGTAAAAGTATAAAATTAACATTTAAAAATCTTACATCGGCTTCAAAATGGTTTTAAGCAAAATTGCAGGACAAACAGAAAAAATGTTAATTATCACGATTTTTTAGCGCTGAGAAAGGTGCACTTAGTGAGTAATGAATTATTGATTTCGTGTTGATGAACCTGAGTTTATCTTGAAACTTCTACCTTAAATTGGAGAATGACTGGAGTCTAACTTTTCTTTACTGATTACGAACCTAGGGGAGATTGGAGAAGCTCTAGGAAATACAGGTTATTGACATTTTCTTAACAAATATGTCTGTGCATACAATTTAATTGATCCAACAACTGTCATTTCTGTGCACCGCAAATACTACGTGCTATTGGGAAGAAAAATCAACATTGTATTAGATAAATATACACAAAATAATAGTGTGTTTAAAGGTAGCCATCACATAGAAGCAAGGTAATACATTTTGTTCCCAAATAAAAATTAAATATGTAAAATGTTCACAAAATTATATAGCTATTTTTTATATCATGTCTGACTGTTTCTTCTCCAGCTAATATTTACCATAACATGACATTATCATCAACTTGTTCTTCTCATGTTTCATGCAGAGCACGAAAACAATCTTTTAGTATGGGTTGGTGTAGTATTTCTATATGTTAAGAAATAATTTCATCTTTTAAATCTTGTTTTTTGACATAACCAAAATAGTTACTCCACGATAAGGTTAGTTGGCTATTTTGTTCGAATAAGGCTGTGACAGAATAAATGAAAACAATTTTTATACTTTTGGACATAAAATAATTAAAAGTACTGAATCTGTCATACTGATTTTACTTTTGCTCATAACATAAGTGTTCATTTTCTTAATTAAGCTGTATTATTTATCTTGGTTAATATAATTTTATCATAGCCAATAAAATAAGTTACTGGTTTTGCCCTATAATTTATTTGCAGAGTTTGATTTCTATCTGTCACTGAATCCTGGTTAGTTAGATGAGGAGGTTATTCATAACAGTGATGTGCATGCGGGTGTCAGTGTAATAACCCAATTATCTGGGTGCCCAAGTTCTTCCTGTGAGGTTCACTTTGCAAATCATCCCAGTCATGTCTTCATATGAAAGTGACACTATCTGTTTTAGATAGAAATTATTATGGATGAATTAGTGATGCTATTTTAATGAAAAATAGAATATTATAATTAATTTATCAGTGACATAGTGACTCTTAAGGATCATTATTTTTGCTACATCTTGTAAGAACTATATTACTTCTTTTCCAGTGTTTATTTTTTATTGACATTAATGACAGAGTCTTCGAAAAAGGATGTGATAACACTTCAGATTTAAGATGTAATTTATTTTTTTTTTACAATCCCTGTTCAAGGTTAAATTGGGTAGGAATTGTTGTATAATGTTGGGGCGGGGGTGGAGAGAGAGAATGAAAGAGAGAGACACACAGAAAGAGATAGAGAGAGAGAAGAGAGAGAGAGAGATTGAGAGAGAAAGAATTTTGCCAAGTAATTACATTATTCTCTCTGGGGAAAAAAGTGTCAGAAAACTAGAGAAGTTATGGAAATTGATAGAATAGAATAAATTAACTTCTTGTAAAATCATTTTCCACATCATTAAAACATTTGTTTTCAAATGTCAGAAACAGATAAAATAATTTTACTACAGATATTGCTTCAAGGATGAGGCTAAAACTCACAGAGTGCTAGAACAATGGAAGATACAAAACCTTCCAAAGGTATACATTAAGATTAAATTGCACACTGAGCAGAAAAAAAATCGTGCTCTTTATGTTGAACATTTGAGTTGTTTCTGCATGAATCTGGGATAATGATATATGATGAAATATTGTAAAGCATAGACAGTAATATCTGCCAGTCATATTTATTAAGATTGAAAGCATATGGAGCATTAAAATGCCACAATACAATTCGTTTTGTTGAATTTTAAGAATTTTCAAGGCAGATTAAAAAAAGACATTAGAACAAATTGAGTGTCTTTGCCTTCTGCTATAAATCTTCCCATTACTGTTTGTTTTTCTCTCATCTTTAACAACCTTCATTTCTTTGGCATTTTCAGACATCACCTCCTTGAAAAGTCATTCTCTCTCTCTCTCTCTCTCACTCTCTCTCTCTGCTTTCTATTATCTAGATGTTTACTTTAATGCCAAAATTAATGACACTTTTAAATTTACTCTTTCATTTTAAGCTTTAGACACCTGACCTTTCCTGCCTATTTAATCTTTTTCCTCCAGCTTTACCCCATATTCAAGGGTAGATAATTAATTAGCAAGCAGAAGAAGAAGAGTTGCACTTGCTCACAATGCCTTTTATCTCACTGTTAAAATGTCCTAACGTCTGTTTTGGTTCAATGGGCTCTCCCATGTTTGCTAAGACATGGCATCCCCAGGTTAAGTGGAATCTGTTGCTCTGAATAGAATGTTTCTCTTATTTACATTATAACAAGGATATAATGTCTGTGCTAGGAAGGGGTATCGACTTCAGATCCATGGCTCATTAAAAGACTGTAAAGAGTTTAGAAAAAATGATACAAACATAAATGTGTGTTTTAGACTGTTTAAAGGGCCATGTAATGACAGTCAATATGAGTTTATGCTGAGCAAAACGGCAGGAAAGTGGGATTTACGAAAGCAACCTGATACAACATAATTTCATACAGTGTGTATAGACTTGAATGAAAACTCAGACACCCAAGCAGCCTATCTGTATAAATATGAAGCCTTAAGGCCGAACGGGATTATTCCCCTGGGATCCTGAGAAGGGATCTGTTCTAGAGAAAATGACTATAGGGTAAATGATTCTTGGAGTCTCTGACTCTTGTGAATGGCTGTGGAAGGGGTGTGGGTTTACATCAAAGCACACCTGTCGTATGAGGTAGACCACGGGGGAGGGAAGAGAACTATGGCATTACAGTTGGCTGTAGTTCGCCAGGCAGTTCAAGAACCTCTCCCAAGTCCTAAACCTAAAAAACCAAAGAGGTGCCTGGAACATGGAAACAGGGCGATGGTTGCGAGGACATTTCTAGTATCGGCAGCCTGATTCTAGTGCTGTTTGGTGAGCCAGTACGTCACTAGTAAAAGTAATTAGTACTTTTCTTTTCAGTGGCTCCGATTCCTCAATAGCTTGCAGGTAACCTGTTAAATAAAGAGGCTTAAATTATGCATTTGCTGGGAACTGTTTCATGTCAAGCAAGAGTCTTGATTCTATGATTTTCTATCTTTTTATTTTGCATGTTATAGAGAGATGAATAGCCGACTATAAATAAAAGATTTGGGTTGTTAAGCAATAGGTATTTTACAGGAGGAGCTAAATGTCTTTTTAATTTGGAAGCAAAACTAAAACAAATCATCATGTTAGTTGAAAAGTTCTTTCCTTGGGGGATGTGATAGGCTTAAGAATGGGCAATAGGAGTTGGCGTGCAGCAGGTAATTTTGGAATGCGATGTAGAGAAGAAATGTTTTGATTTGCTTTCCTGTTGCTTTCTTGGCTGGGGTATCTGGCACAAAGTGAGGAAATCAAATTAATAAGAATATGTGAAGTTTCAATATTTTATGTTAAAATGCCATTTTAAAATTAGTCTAAAAATAATCAAGTCTAGATTGAACACCAGCTAAGGCCTGTAATTAGATTTACGTATTGTGATGTTTAGCTCCAAACCAGAATTCAAAGTAGATGAAAGATAAGGCTTGCTGAAGCCAGCCAGCTTGTCCAATACTGAAAAGAAAGTAGAATAGATATAAGAGAAGCTAGCTATATCTTCCCTATGAGTTGCCATCATTTTTTTTTTTTTTAATCAAATTTATTGAGGTGACATTGGTTAATAAGTTTCAAGTATACAATTCTATAATACATTGTCTGCGTGGTACATTGTGTGCTCATCACCCAAAATCTAGTCTCCCTCTGTCACTATGTATTTGACCCCCTTTACCCTGCTCATCCTCCCCCCGCCCACCATCTATTTATAAATTCAATTAGTCAAGTCTCTACTGTCTAGATAAGCCCACAATATATCTATTTTTTAAAATGTATTTATATAAAGAATACTGTTGAAGGGTATACAGCTCTTACTGATCACTTGACTGACTAAGGTGCAATGAGAATGGTCACTAGTGTTTTCCAGATAAAGATTGAATCCCATATAGATACCGAATGGTTCTCCCATAAAACAGTTAGATGAAGGCTGGTCGACTCTTCGTCTTCTAGAACTCAAACCTCTGTAAAGGTTTGAGGCGCTGATGATGCCAGAGAAGAGACAGCTTGTGCTTAAACACATACCAGCTACACACGACCCGTTTAATGAAAGTTATTTCAATTAGTCCTTCTCAACCTTTCTATAACAACTATTTTGGTATACCTGCTTTGCTATCCTTAAGTAAAATTTAGAAATAACACAACCTACTTATATATATTGTTTTAAAAAAATCAATATAATGCCATTAATGGAGAAATAAAGAGTAAGTTACCATAAAATAACATGTCTTGCCATATGTAAATACTTAGGTAGAATTTTATCAGAGAACAAAAAAATAGCTTCACAGTTTCAAATGCTCTTCAGTTTCCGAGAAACTCTTAAGCGACAGGGCTGATCCTATTAGGTTCTCTGCTTTAAAGAAAGTATATTAAATGTCTTGTCAAGCCTTTGGGTTCTAGATAGATGTTTTTCTGACTTGCTAAAGCATTGGGACCCTATCTTCCTAAGAAATCACATGCAGAGGTGTAATGTGTGAAGAGTATATAAAGCAGATGAAAGCTCTTCCCCGCTTCTGTCCACTGCAGTGGCTGTCGCTGGAGCATCGCTGCTCAAGAGGTCTGGATATCTGATTATTTCAGTGATATCCTGAGAGCTAAAAATAGGTTGAAGTAGATGAAAGGAAATCTATTTTTACTAGTAAGGGAATGACTTATTCTTTTAACTAACTTTCTCTCTCTCTCTCTCTCTCTCTCTCTCTCTCTCTCTCTCTATTAGAACAATAGAACAATTCCTTCAGCCTTACTATTGAAAGGAATTTTTCAGAATTAGAGAAGTTAAATTAATGTCTCTTCAGAAAATGTCTCAGGGATATTTTATATAATTTGTCATCACACAGCTAAAGGAAATAAATGTTTGAGTGGATGAAATATTCAACTTACTTAAATGCTTGTCCAACTTCAGATCAGTTACTCATGTTTAAAATAAAGCCATTTGAGGACAGGCTTTCTAACATTCAAGTTCAAAATACAGGTTAAAAATTTATCTCATGAATGGTTGTGTGGCATATGCAATTTTCATTTCCTTTTCTGTATCTTATGTTGAGTGCCAGATCTCTCTTCTTTTTAGTCTTCTTTTTTGGAGCCGTACATCATAGAATCAACATCTTTTAAGAGTCAGAAGAAACCTAAAGAATACCTATTCCAACATCTACATTTTAAATATGGAAACAAAGCCTAGAGATATAAAGTGATTTGCCCACGATCACATACAAAATTAATTGTCTAATGAGAAACACATGCAAACATAGAGTCAATAGCATCTAAAAAAAAAAAAAATCTCTATCCAAAGGGAATTTAAATGTTTGTTACTAGTTTGAAAATTATCAAATACTTAGAATTAAATATTTCTTCTAACCAAACAAGATTGGTTTTACTAAATGGCAGGAACCAGAGTGCTACAGGACTAAAGGAGGTCTGCTATGGTGACCTCCCAGGGTGACTCACTTCTTACTATATTCCTGATGGCCAGTTGGCTGGACTTGTGAGCTTAGCAAGCCCGTCACCGTAGTCTTCTAATAAATGTGTCATGATGGTCTGCATACATATTTATATTTTTCCTGAGAAGATAAATTGGTGTTGTCGCGTTAAGTGATCTCAACATGACAAGTCTTTCCGCACATACTCTACACTTTTAACAGACATTAGTTTCTGAATTGTACTCCTCTGAACAATTATCTCTACCTAATCATCTACTCTGTGACTTCCTTCTTGGACAGAAGGGCTTGCAGGCTCTCATCAGTCATTCTTGCTCTTCAAGGCCTTATATTTTTCAATATTCGCAGATGGTCTTCTCCTAGATCCATTCACCAAGTACTGGCCATATGCCTGCTCCTTATGTAGAATCTCATTTAATTCCCAAGTAACCTATTGGAGATTTTCTTAGAAGGAGATACAGGCTTAAAGAAGTTAAGTGACTCATGCGCAGTTAGTACACGGCTCAGACAAGACTGGAATCCAGTAGCCTGACTCCAGAACCTGCACTCCTAACTTCTCTAATCCAGGGACAGGTCACATTCAAACAGGACACTAGAGTGCATCATAGTTATCGGATTTGGCGATCTGCACTTTGTGGAGCCAGATTACGTCGTCATCACGATCACTACCTGTCCTCTGATACATGGATATCAAGGTCCTAGCCGAGTGGGTCAGAACTCTCAGAAAATGAATGGGAGGACAGTCCAGGAAATAAGAAAAAGCCAAAATACGAACATTAGACAAGCATAGTGAGGATCGAGAAAAAGGGCTACAGTTGGGCAAGGAACACGATTCTGACAGCTGTCGCCTGCTGTACCATTTAGGCAACAAGTCTTACTGATGACACCATCTGGTGGTGGTTCTTGAGCCTATTATGCTGTCGTTATGGTCAGCATTGCTTCAGAATTTAGACTTTCAAGTGCCAGACTAAAATGATTGATTCGTGCTCAGGAAGATAGTTGTTTACAAACACATGTCACATTCAGTGATTTTCTTTATTTATAAGGTCCATGCTTTAAAATGTGAGAGGGCATTTTATGTTTGTATTTATAGGAACTGCACCCCAGCAGCAATTAAAATCTGACAGAACAGCATCGGGCTGTGTTGACCTTGTATTCTTATAAAATGGCTTGTTTATCAAGTAAATGAATATTAAGGATTATTAGTCCTCATTAAGGGATTTTAGCAAATTAAAAGATTGATAGATAGCATTTGTCTTTACCCTTTGTTTTCAAGTCTGGTGATGTCATTGGACATTAACGAATTGTATGTGTTCAGCACACGTGTGTGTGCACACGTGTGAGCACACACATACACACACGATATCAATCTCATGTTAAAAGATTCTGTTTCCAAAGGCTGAACCTTAGAACAATTTCAAAAATGTTAGAGAAAGAAACAAATGTGATTGACTTTTTCTGTTAAAAATATCATCTTCCTCTGAGTTTCTGGATTCTGAGCAATGATACTAATGAATTTGTTTTAAAGAAACAAGAAAAGTTTATTTTTTATCTTTTTAGTCTCCTTCCAATCTTATGTCTTTTATATTACATAAAATGATTGGTTTCAATAGCTGATACATATTTTATATTCAAAAATGCTTTATCTGATTATGAAAACAATAAATTTGTATATAAATATAAAGATATGCTATGAACATTTTTAAAGAATTGCTTGTAATGAATCACCCAGGGAAGTTATTATGAAAGTTTTGCCTTATTTCTTCCAGTCTTTTTACCAAATGTCCTTGTCATAATATGTGTTATATAGTCATATACTTTATTTTTTATGTATCTAGTATATTAGTTTAGTGTAATATATCTATTGCATAAAATAGATATTAATTGAGCTTGTAATATACACACCACTTGGTGTCTTGTTTTTTTGCTTAATGTTATATCATAAGATATTGATTAATATAATAAAATATTGAGTGAAAACTTGATTTTAATGGTTATATAATACCATTAAGTAAATGTTTCTTAACTCATTTAACTTTGTGTGTGTGTGTGTGTGTGAGTGTGTGTGAAAGTGATGGTTTTATCTTCAATTTTTGTTTTAACTTCTAAATTCTTTCTCATCTTCGTATTTTTAAACTTTTTAAAAATCATTTTGTTTAGGCATATCTCTTGTAAATAGGCTTCTAAAATTTTCTTAAACCTAATCTGAAATTATATAGGCTTTTTTTTAAATTATAGAAGTAAAAGTATGTTTCTTGCAGAATGATTAGGGATTATCTGTCAGTTATATAGAAATCAATAATTTCATTCCACTAATTGTTATTATTTAATGTGCATTTCAATTTTTCATATATGTATACACATATATTTATTAAGCTTAAGTATTCTGAATATGAAGGAAATTTTATAGTGCTTTTTATTACTTAAGAAAATATTCTAAAGTTTCACATTATTTCATATAGATTATAGAAATATTTTTCATGGAAGGTAGTATCCCACCATATCATTGTATTATATTTTTTAAATGGTTCCTTTGACCATTTACATTATTTTCACTTTTCGTATTAGCAAACAAAATTACAGTGAATAACATTGTAGTTAAGTCTTGGATACATCGATTATTATTTCTTTAGAGTACAATTCTAGAAATCAAATTTTTGAGATAAAAGGTAGAGGAAAGATAAGGATTTTGGTTCAAAAAAGTAAGATTAAAATTTTACTTCAGTTATCTTGTTTTACATTTTCTGTTTTCCATGCTTTCTTATAAATATTTTTGCATTTAGGCCTCTTTAATTTTTATTTTTTAGTGAATTGAAATGCTTCTATTACATTTCTATTAGTGCTTCCCTTTAAAGAAATTTTCGTAACTTAATTTTTCTAATTATAAATATTGAGTATGAAACCGATTATTGTTAATTTAATGTTATTTGTTGTCTGTCTTTATGTTTCCACATGAAAGGGGATTATTAACTTGATTTCATTACTCTAAAGTGCTGAAACTGTCTGACTTCCCACCTTGGACCCTTGCATTCCTCAGTTTGTATATGTTGCAGTACCAGGCATTGGATGATAATGACTTGGTCCAGACTCAGAAAGAATGACGCCAGGATTGGATGAGACCTTGGCAGAATAGTAGACACAAAGCTGAAAATGGACATAGTTGACATGGCCTCAGTGGGCAGCAGAGATGGCAGAGCGGTCCAGGGGCCAGCCAGCTGAGCGAGTAGCTTGGGGTGGAAGTAGGGGGCCTTGGGCAGGACTAAGATTCAGCATGCGCCTCCAGCACAGTGTAATTAAGTAGATCAGTCTTGGTTATGAACTCCAAGACCTTGATGGAAATATTTTCATGGGGCAGAGCTGAGTCTGCTACCATCACAATTCTAATGTGGATGGCATGTATGGTAGTGAATATGAAAATTAATGAGATGCTGAGCTAATAATGTTTTCTGGCAGGGGCCCTCAATGCCTTCCTGTTCAGGCCAAATCTGAAGCCACTAAGTGACTCAGTGATCCCACAGGTAGACAATTAGAGTCATCAGACTGGAAAGTTAGGTTCCTGACATTCCTCTTGTAAAGCCAAGTCGTGCTACTTACCTGGAAGAAAACATAAAACTAAGCCATGTCTCTGATGCATCTCAGTCCTTTATCATCTTTTTGGAATGTTTGGGAGTATTTTCCTAAGGTAATTGTTTACTTAAGCAAACATTTTTAAAAATACATCCCCCCTCACTTTCTTCTCATATTTCATACTCTTTAATTTTATCAGAGTGAAAATTCTCATTGACTAAAAGGTTTCTAAAATTTTTTAACAGCTTAATCTAAAAATCTAAAAATCTGGGGGCAGTTGCTAAGGAGATTCTTAAAGTCGATCAAAACAATTAAAATAGTCTTTCAACTTGTAAACAAATATAAATCTCAACTCTTAGTTTTGCTTGTGGAATAATAGTCTATTTTAAAATATTAAATATAATCATTTCAGCAAATTGGATTTTTTCAAAATACACAACCAAGTGGCTATGTTTTAAAATGACCTACTCACTATATTAAAAAATCCAATTGCCTAAATATTCTTATTCTCTAACAAAATATATTCTTTGCATTAAAATTTCAACTTAGTTCATTCTTATATCTATTACCCACTTAATTCTCACTCTCATTTTACTTCTAGACTTCTATTTCCTACATTAAAATGTGTAATTCCAAATATCCTTGAACTTCCAAATCTAATCTAAAAGATAAATTAAATTCATATAATTTCATTATCCTTTTTATCTACAAAGCTGTTCTGATTAATTTTTCAGCAATGATATTTCTTTACTTTTCTTAGTACTTGAAGGTTGTTAAAGTGTTGTCACATTTTTTATCTGACTTGATATTTTAACAAAAAAGGAAAATGGTTATTCACCAAGAGAATAAAGTTGAGATGGAGTAATTTGTCTGACTACTTCTAGACTAGAAAAACACAAATTGTCCTCTGTAACCTTGTCACACTCTCACCCCCATCTATGTTTTTAATCTTTTTCAATTTCTCAGTTACTAAAGTGAATGCTTCCTTCATTTTGGTCATTTATCTCAACAAGGGACTCCAATATGTTCCAATAACTTTTCAATCCTTACTAAAAACGTGACTACTAACATTTATTAAATGTTCTAGAGTAACGAAATGTCCTTTAACTGTTACAACTTTTCAATGTTGAGATGAATCCATCTATTTTAAGATTGTAGTTATTTGTATGACATTTCTATAGACAGGAATTAAAAAAATATATATTTATAATTTTATTTTACTTAATTCTGGGATTTGGAGTTGTAGGGTTACTCTGGCTACTCCAGTTAATAAACACTACTTAAAAAACAAATTTGTTACATCCGTAAGTGTCCAATGTGGGTATCCCTGATTAGTTCTGGGAACTCGGGTTCTTTCCACCTTTTGATTCCATCGTCCTCTGAGTTCTGTACCTCAAGTTCATCTGCTTCTTGAAAGCTTCGTGTTAGAAATGACACAATCCCGTCTTCTCACATTCCTTTGATGGGAACTAGTCACATGAACAAACCTGAAACGTATCTCTGATTAGGCAGCTACCTCACAGCAATAACACCATGCTAAGAAATAGAGAGGGCAAATTTTTGGTAGACAGTTAGCCATCAATGCCACAGAAGATTAAAACTACAAATACCTCAAAGGTCATACATGTGTGGTATTTAATAATGAGGCAATAATGAGAGGCTTCAGGATTGTTCGGAGAAAATGTTAAGAACGTGACCACATGTGTGCAAAGGGTCAAGCTGTGTTCAGTCTCTCCGAGGCTTCTGACTGGTTATATTCAGAATTCTGTACACCTCAATCCCCATCTGATCATCAGGAAGACTTGAGCTCAAGGCAGCTCTTCCTGGGTCCCATCTAGTAATATCTCGTTCCCAAGTATGCATCCACTACTAGCTTCCGTTAGACTGTCTCCTGTTTTGCGGGAAAGTCTTCCAGCATCTGTTAATTCAGATGGAGAAAATCCAATATATCTGAAAGTGGCTGATGTTTCCTAGTCAGTAGTTGGTGCATTACAGGTGTATGGGGTTGAAAGAATCCTGTTTTAAATAACCATCCTTAAGATTTGACAGAGCATGAAAGAAAGATCTTGTGTTTTGAAAGGATTTTTCAACCCTGAAAGAATTACTAAATTAAGAATCCCCTACGGTTTATCACAAAAGATAAGATATTGCAAGTGGAAAGATTGTCAAATATTTTGCGAATCTAGTATTGAGATTGTAACCTATTTTTCAAATTCTACCACATCCTGTGGATATCCATTTTAAGGAATGAATATCAGGAATGCATATGGTGTCTGATTAAATTCTTCACAGTGTACTTAAACTCATTTCTTCATGTGCTGGTGTCCCACTGACTAGAGGCAATTGCTGGTTATGATATTTGGCATGTTGAATTTTATTTTATCATTGCTCATATGTTTTTATTCCCTTATAGATAATTTAAAAATCTTCCTAGGATTATTATTAAATATTACCTTCAATCTTAAATATTGATTTTACTTCTATTTTGCATTTTGTAATCAAATATTCCATACATTATATCACTGTCAATATGTAAGGAATAATATTAGCTTTCTAATTTACAATAAGTCTTGCTTTTGTAAACCAACAAAAATACAGGAAGAGGACAAATGAAAATATCGATAGATTAGCATTTTGAGAATCTCTCCATGCCCTTCATGTGGACTTTCAAAAGAATAATGCACATAAATGAGAAAAACCAAATTAAATTAAGTTTATAACCTACAGTATATTGCCACAAATTCTAATTTTTATACTTGTATTATTAACTGTGCTATTCATTAAGTTTACAGAATGAATCCTTTTAAATCTTAACCATACATAGCCTCATGCTAGTTAATTATGGAAAATATAGGCAAAGGTGTTTTTTTTTGTTGTTGTTTTTTGTTAGAAATCCATTCAGGTGCCATAAAGCACTTAACATATAGGATGTACAAACTTGGCTGCACTTGTCAGGTAACTTTCAAGCCAAATATTAAAAATGAGCACGTGGAAGGTCCTCTCACTTAGATTTGGGCCAGGTCTGAGTATGGTTCGTCGAAATCATGCGGTGCCCCATAACTAAATGAGAATTCACTGAGGACAGAAAATGTTAATCTGCTACTCCTGCGAATGAAAGTTTAGAAAATAAAATGACCAGAACTGTACAGCTGTGAAGATAATGGAGCTCACTTACTGAGCTGGACCACCTGTTGAGATGATTTTCATAAGTATCATTTTAACCAGGAAAATTTATGTCATTCAGCAATGATAAAAGGATTCACAGGAGGATATTTTTTTAAAATTATTTTTTTTGTTGTTTTTTAAAGAGCATTAATCTTGGAAACCATGCTGAGATACACTAGATTAGAAGATAGAAAACCTGAATTCTAGACCAAATTTGTAATGTTTTACCCTACGTGTAGCTGCTGTTGGAATTGAATGAGATAATATATCTGAAAGTGGCTGATGTAGGTACTAGGTTCATGAACTCTTTCAATTATGTTTTCTCTCTTTTTGGAAGCTGTGAGGATGGTATTCTCTGCTGGTGGCACTGGAGTTGACTTGCTGTGATTTGTACTTACTTGGATACTTGTGTCACTTTGTGCTTTGAACATTATTTTGAGGGCAGGGTCTCTTCCTTACTATTTTATCCACCTCATTGTTGACCACGGTTCTTGCAAAAATGCCCTTGAAAAAATATTTATTGACTTTAATTGCATAATTGGTCAGTTCAGATAAAAACAAAATGATAGCCTTTTGTCTTTTCCTTTACAATGTTAGGTAGAAAACTGTTCGGGGAAGGAAGAGAATTTGGCTTTGAAAACTAAAGAAAACTTAAGCAAACCCTCAACATTCCCTTAAAAGGATACCATTCTCCCATAGTTTTGACTTGGTGAGTCCTCTTGAGCTTCATTCTTATCACTGTATTTGTAAGGGGCTGTATACAGCAGAGAGCTGAGAGAACATTGCCCTTTAAGATGTCAGTTCACAGACTCATGTATTTTGCTGCTAATCTGAGCCAGTTCGCTTTCATAGCCTTGCAGGAAAGATAAGTATTACAGTTTAGCAGTGCCTTATGCAAACTAACTGAGAAAACACCTTTTTGAGGAGGGGATGGTGCAGAGAAGCAGTGAGTTCCTTTATAAGAAATGGATTCTACCTCGTTTCAAATTTTGAAGTGTTTGGAAGTCGAGTTGAACTTAACTGGGATGAGAGAGAGAATTTGCATGCAAGCAGTCAATAAACAGATTCATTTAAGATTTACTTATCGACAAATCCCTTGAGACAAATGACGGAAAACAATAAAACAATGAAGGACAGGAGGAAAGTAACGTTTACCTGCTTCCCGCAAGGCTCTTGGCTTAATGCTGCCTTTTGTTTGTTTACATTTTGGTTTTTCGCTGTGTTGTTTGATTCTCCCATCGGTCCAGTGTAGAAGATATCACCTCCACAGCACTTAGGAGGACATTGGGCCTGGTGAAGTAATTTGCTTAGGTGACCAAGGTGATAAGAGGAAAAGAGGATTAGAATTCAGAACTGGTCCCTTCCTGCCCATTCTCTTTCAACTCATGTGCTCTGGGGGTTTAACCAGGCGAGGTTATCAGCATGGCCTCCTTTGAGACAATTGCGCCAGAGGCCAGAAAAGAGATAAACTATATCCATTGGCAGCTTCTTTCTTTACACATAATTGAGCTTCAGAAGAATTGTGATGTAAATGAATACTGTCTTTCTCTTGTCCCATGACCTTTCCACTTCTTTTCTTGGCATCTGTTCCTTTAGGCCCTCTCTCTGTCTTCTTTGTAGCAATAAAAGTGGAAAGGGTTGGTGTCATGCATTATATGTACAGAGTTTCAGTTTCTGATTAACTGCATTTTATTCTTAAACTGTTTTTAGTTCAAGAAATAATACATACACAAACATAACTGAAATGTACCTTAAGTGCAGACATAAAAACAGCAGACTCCTTCCCTGCCTTCCTGGCTCCTGAATTCCACTTCTCTGAGGCAGATACCTTCACCTGTTTTAGCCATTTTTTTTTTTTTTAGTATTTTGTCTCTCTCTCAGCCACAGGCCTGCACAGCTATGTCTTTATTTACACATTTAATTTTAAGCATTTTCTATTAACCTCTCTCCATGAAAGTTGAGGATTTAAACTCTTCTTCCTATCAATCAATAAAAATTATAATCACAACCTTTGGTAAAATCAATATACTGTGTTTACAGTTTTACGTGTCGCTCACAGCCGAACCACCTACTGTATTACAATTTCATTCCTTCTAAATTGTTTCATTTTCTTTGGAGTTAATGTTTGCAGTGTTAATTAGGACAGATTCAAAGGCAAAATGGCTGTGGCTTGAAAGATGGAGTTTATTTTTTTGTCTTACGCACTAGTCCGAGCAAACTGATACGTCCAGAGCTGGTATGACAGTTCCCGTGGTGGGGACCGAGATTCCTTGGATCTTATTTTTCTGCCAACCTTAACACCTGGCTTCCACCTTATGGTCTAAAGATGCTTCTATACCGTGACTATCATGGCTGCTTTTCTAAAAGTGGGAAAGGGAGAAAAGGATGTGGAGAGCACAGAAGTTGTAAGATCGCATCCCACTTGGTCACGATTTGGACTCATGGCCACATATAACAGCAAGGAAGGGTGAGAAATACAGTCTTACTGTGATAGCTACGTATCCAGTTAAATTTGGGGGCTTTATACTAAAGGAAGAAGGGATATTTGGAAATGAATAATTATCTCAACTGCCTTGATTCTCACTCATTTTTTTTTCCTGGTCTCTGCCTCTCCTACTGCACAAAAACCATCCATCCAAGGATCATCTGTACATTTGAATTGCCAAATCCTATGATCTCTTCCCTCAAAGACAGTATACAAAAACTACAGACTATTATCTCTCATGAATATGGATGCAAAAGCCTCAACAAAACATTAGTAAATGAAATCCAACAATATATAAAAGGAATTATAAACCGTGGCCAAGTAGATGTTTTCTAGGTATGCAAGGCTGGTTAAACCTTAAGAAATCAATTAATCTAATCAATCACATCAACAAGCTAAAGAAGGAAAATTCCATGATTATACTAAGAGATGTAGAAAAGTCTTTTGACAAATGCAACTTCTATCATGACCAAAACTCTCAGAAAATTAGGAATACAGGGGAACTTCTTCAACTTGATAAAGAAGATCTATAAAATAAAACCCTATAATTAGCATCATACTTAATATTCAGAAAGTAGAAGCTTCCCAATGTGATTCGGAACAAGGTAAGGATGTTTGTTCTCCCCCATGCTTTTCAACAGTGTACTGGGAGCTTTCGCTAATGCAATAAGACAAGTGAAGGAAATAAATGGGATACAGTTTGGGAAGGAAGAAATAAAGCTGTCTTTCTTCACAGGTGACATGATCATTTATATAAAAAATCCATCCTTGGAGCCATCGCTATGGTCAGGTTCTCTCGAAGGGGTTATTCTGATTGGGCACAGCAGGTGCTAGGCATGAAGCCGAGGTCTGTGTATGGGAGAAGAGGAATGAGAGAGGACAACCGAGCAGAGGAAAAAATTACCCCCGTATTGTGGCACGTAAAACCTTTCACCCACAAATCCCATCCTGCTTCTAACATCATATTTTACTATCATTTCTATCATACCTTTATTTTTGTCACAGCAGACTTTTTAATCTTTCCTCTAAATGTGCTGTCTTTTCATGACTCCATGTTGTTTGCTTGCCTAGAAATACCTGCTGTTACACAACTTGCCATTGCCTATGCATTTTTAAAGACACAGCTTAAGGATCAGCTCTGCACATTCTCATGTTCTTTCTCTCATACCCCACCCCCAAACACATACACGCACACACACACGTGCACACACACACTTACCCACTCTGGAGTTTCCTTCAACTCATCTGTAAATAAATAATCTCTCTTTCCTGAAGCAGCCCCTCTACATTCATCTTGTTGAAATCAATCTTGTTATGCATACTCTGGTATACAAAACTCTGATCAACTCCGGTTCAGTGGCCATTTTCTTTCTTATATATTATTACATTTTGCCACATCAAAAACAACTCAAACATTTATTGAGTCAGTAAATGAAAATCAACATCCTCCAGGGTTTAGAGCTCAACCCAGTTATCAATCAGTATTGACTGACTGTCTCTTCTCCTGGGAAACAGTTCTAATAGATACCTAAGAAACTCCTCACTTTTCCAGCAGACTGGAGGTGAAAAAGATCCACTGGGCACGCTCTTTAGCCATTAATGACCTTTACTTCCTTTCTTAGCCATGGAAGAGAACAGCACGCTCTCCTCTGTGTAGTAGGATATTCTGTTTGCTGGGTTATTATCTTTTTAATTTTTAATTAAGTTTATTGGGGTAACATTGCTTAATGCAATTATATAATTTTCATGTGTGCATTATCATTTGACATCTGTATATTCTATTGTGTGTTTACCACCCAAAGTCCAGTTTTCTTCAGCTACCATATATTTGATACCCTTTACCCACTTTACCCTCCCCCTAAACCCTATATTTGATCCCCTTTATCCCATCTACCTACCCGCTCCTCTCTCATCCCACTAGTAACCACTAGTCAGTCTATAGTCCTCTTACCACTAATCTATAGTCCATGTCCATGAGTCTCTGTTTGTTTGTCCTCCTCATTTGTTGCTTTTAGGTTCATATCCCACATGTAAGTGATATCATGTGATTTTCAACTTTTTCTGTCTGGCTTATTTTGCTCAGCATGATTATCTTGAGGTCCATCCACGTTGTCGCAAATGGCAGTATTTCATCCCTTCTTATGGCTGAGTAATATCCTATTTTATATGTGTACCACAGCTTCTTTATCCAATCTTCTATTGTAGGGCACTTTGGTTGCTTCCATACCCTGACCACTGTAAATAATGCTGCTATGAACATCGGTGTGCAAACATCTTTTTGGATATGGGTTTTCAAGTCTTTGGGGTAAATACCCAGTAGAGG
>NW_006431918.1:2876676-2897601 GCF_000325575.1 Pteropus alecto | reverse complement strand
AAAGAGTGTGTGTGGGGTGGGGAGGGGGAGAGTATAATAAATGAAACGTGAGATAGATTTCTTTTTTGCCTCTTATGGACATATTGTGATTTGCAGAGCAATGGATTATTTCTTAGGAAAGAAAGAATTTGTGTCATCTCTTTGATCTTCCATTTGTGCTCCCCCAGCCATATGTCTTCCCTGCTGTACAGCCCGGGTGCTTATTTGTGTTTATTGTATCTTCAGGGAACTCCTTGAGAAGAATCCACCTGTCAGAGACAATGAATATATTTTCTCTGCAAAGAAGCTAAACACTAAGAATTCCAAAATGTAGCAGGGTTTTATCTTATGAAATGGCTGTCAAAAAGACAAATCAGGGAACTAGAAACAACCTGAGCACCCACAGAATAATCACAGCACGGAACCAGTGCCGTAGGAGCTAACACAGTCAGAGATTACACCTTGAGAGTGGTGCAGCTGGCCGAAGTGCACTGACTTTCCTCGGAGCTTCCAGGACAGAAGAGTGTCCTTTAGGTTATGCTCTGGTGTCACAGCGCAGGGCTTTTCTACTAGGGAGCTGTATATCAAAACTTTCAGAGGCAGCATATATAGCCACTTGGAATATTACCCAAGCAGAGTCCTTTAAAAATATCTTAGTGATGTGGAGCTTTCATTTGGAAGAGTGATGCATGGAGGAAATGGGTGATTTTGGATGGAGATCTACATTACAGAATGGAAGAAATGTTTATCTTATAGCATCAAATAATATTTGAGGAAATTTCATTAAGTGTTGAGAACAATTAATTTTATCCTGCCATTTGGGGGAGATAGTCATATATTTTTTCAAATGAAAAAAAAGAGAAGGGTGGATGTATTAGTTGTTCTGTTGTGTAACAAATTCCTATAAACTCAGTGGCTTAAAAAAATGTCAATATTCCTTCACAGTTCTGTAGGCCAGAGGTCTGGGCATGGTGTAATCGTGTTCTATGTTCACGGTTCATGAGGCTGAAGTTGTGAACTGGATTGAATTCCTGCCTAGAGCTCAGGGTCCTCTTCCAAGCCCACGTGGTCATTGG
This sequence comes from Pteropus alecto, assembly GCF_000325575.1. Lineage (NCBI taxonomy): Eukaryota > Metazoa > Chordata > Mammalia > Chiroptera > Pteropodidae > Pteropus > Pteropus alecto. The sequence continues at coordinate 2,896,546 of NW_006431918.1, read as the reverse complement.
CAGAATCCAGTTATTTATGGTTGTAGAACTGAGGTCCCTGATATCTTCCTGGCACGTGGCTGGGGGTTGATCTCAGCTTTTTGAGGCAGCTCTCAATCCTTGCCATGACTTCCTCCATCTTCAAAGCCACATTGGAGAACCTCTCTCACGTTAATTCTCTCTGACTTTAGGAAGGGCCGTATCCCTTTTAAGGATTTACCTGATTAGGTCACTTTAATTCGAAGAATTTGAAGCCAAATGATTATTCACTCAATCACGGGGATGATCATCTATTATATTCACAGTCCTATCCACATTCAAAAGGAGAGAATTATATAAGGCATGCGTACCAGGGGATGGAAATAATGGAGGCCATCTGAGAATCTTGCCACCACAGCGCATCTCTGTTTTAGGAGGGAGATTGTGGCAAAGTATGAAGGATGGATTAGAAAGGAGTGAAGATATAGCCAATAGGTGTCTTCTTGTGTACCAACTCCAGTCACATGGTGGGGCTTCCTAGAGCATGGTGCTAAGGATTCACCAAGATCAAAATATCTTCATAATTGACCAAAGGAGAGAGAAGAGGCAGAAAACGCAGTGTGCATGGACCACCCTTGACTTTTGGGGCGTATCCAAGTAGTCCTGGAAATAGATGATGTCAGCCTGGATCAGAGCAGGTACAACAGGAGTGGAGAAGATGCAGAAGATGTAGACACCACGAGGCTGTGATAGACCTTGGACTAGGAAATCAGAGGGAGAAACGAGACGACTTTGCACTGGAGCAGGCTATGCAAGCCATTTCCACAGGTCGCCTGAGTCAGCCCGAAGTATACAAGGATCTGGGTTGAGAGGACATTTGTAGGAGCCTCATAGGTCGAAGCATCCCTTTTGGTAGAAATTAATTTGCATAGGCTTAATACAAAAAGGTTTAATAAAAATAAGGGTCTGAGATGTTGCCTGTGCCCCATAGTAGCCTGTGTTTTCCACAGAGGCCATGGTCTCGGTCCTTGTGCCAGTCTGTTCCTCCTCTTGGATCACATAGCTCTTTGTGGGTGTTTCTCATCTTCATGCCCTTTCCTGTCCTCTTTTCTTGGTCAGGGAGTTTTCCCCATCAGTTCCTTCTCCTCCATTCAAGCAGTCTCGTGTGCTCACTTCTCAAAATAAAGCAATTCTTTTGCCAAGACAGAAGCGCAAAAACTTCCATTTTGTTCTCCATTTCACGTCTCACATCTTTGCCCCATTCCCTATTGTTCTAACCACTGTGAACAGGTGTGCCATGCACGTGGAGATGTTGGAGAACAGTTGCACATCTAGGTCCAGAACTTAGGAGAGACATTAAGGGCAGTGCACCTTTTTTAAAAATGTAAGCCTTCACTTTTGAGCAATATCAGCATCTAAAAGAAATCACTGACTTTACCGCATTAGTGAAGGGAAAGCGTAATGAAAAGTATCACAGTGTTAGCAAAGTGCTTTTATTGACATCATTAACATTCGTAACCGTCTCCCACTTTGAGCTTCTGGGAGTCCAGTGAGATTAGATTGTAATAAAAAAATAAAAAACAGCAGTTACAGCAGCAATCATTAATTAAGCATCTACTCTGTGGCAAGTCATTTATACATGGGGCAATAATGGTGAAGTTTTTTTATGCAAATGAGATCTGAAGCCAGAATGTTTGGGTCCAAGTCTCGGTTTTCAACTTACTAACTGTATCATGATGTTACTTAATCTTCTGGGTCTCAGTTTTCCTATCTATAAGATGAGGATAACAGCACTTGTATCTAGACTTTTTCTACAGACAAATAAATTATGCTACTCAGAGCACTTGTCTTGTACATGGCAAATAAATTATACTACTCAAAACAGAACGGTCTCTTGTATATGACAAATATAAATATTTAAAATTATTTTTCTATATCATATATTTAATCTACACAATTACCCAGCATGGTAGGAAGATTTTCTACTTATCAATGAGAAAACTAGAGTCGTTAAAACAAAAACAAAAACAAAAACAAAACACACACAAAAAAACTTGTCAAATATGAAGTGAGAAAGAATAAAGTTTCAGTTTGAATCCTATTGAGTGATTCTAGAGATCATATCCTTTCCACTCTGCCATGATCTTCTGGATTTGTCCTCTATGTTTGCATTCAGATAATTGGCATAAATATTTTTTTCTCGCAAGTCATTGTTCTGGACTAGATATAATTGACGCCCATCTAATGCATTGTCTAATACACAGGGACTCCATAAACAGATTGTTGTATTATTTTCTATTTCATCATGAGCTATTTAGGACTAACTAAAATGGATGTAATTTGCTAAATTTTTACTAGATCCCCATAGCTTACCTCTCTACTGGAAAGTTCCTCTGTCTCTCTCCCTCCTTCCTTCTCTCTCACATACATTATTGAATTTGAAGACAAGTCAACAGACACACACACACACACACACACACACACAAAATTCTTTCTCTCTCTGGAAAATTTGGTCAATGATAGGGAGAAGGATTTACAGTTGATTATTTCCTTATTTTACATTTATATTTAATAATAGAGAAATTGCATATGGTAAAATAGTAGGTCACCAAATACATGAGAATCAGCAAATAATGGAAAAGGGGTTAAAATGTCTTTGGTTCTATTGGCAATAACTAAGAAATTATAGTATGAAAAATTCAGGTACACTAGATACAAATTGAGCTCCTTCAATAACATCGAAGGATATTTGTAGATATTTTTTATTTACTTTTTGTGGTGTGCACATCTATAAATTTTCATATATGTATAGACTTGTGTAAATACCAGTATAATCAGGATACAGAACAATTCCATCATCCCCAAAACTCCCTCAAAGGTCATGTTTTAAATGAGTCTTTGGGAAAAAAAGGAAATTAAAAGTTTAAACTCAGAAATACAGAAAGAAATGAGAAAATAATGTAAAAAAGATTAAAAACTTGAACAAAATCATAAGACCTGACTTCTTCTTCTGACTCCGCTGCTGATCATATGTGTAACTTTGTAGACCTCCTTAACTTTTTTAAGCCCCAAGTTCTTCATCTTTAAAATAAGAAGGTGAGACTAAATGAGTCCTACAATTCTTATTTGGTTTCAAATTCTAGAATTATGATTACATCAAGTGAACCCAAACATTTCAGAAAGAATATTTAACTTTTAGTTGCTAAAAAAATATATTTCCTCCATTTTTGTCTTATGACATCTTCTGAGACACAGCCTTTAATCTCACGTTTCTATCCATTTCTTAATCTACCCATTGGAAAGAGTATTTACTACCTCATAAAGTATGTAAGGTCACATTTTCTTTAATTCCCTCCAGAATGTATGATTTCATATGATTTCATCATTGTAATGACATTTCACCATATTTCTACTTACATGTGATATTTTGATTGATAAATTCTAATACTTTTTGGTAGCCATCTTCAACAAAAGAAGATGAAACCTGAGGAATGACAAGTGACGGGAGAAATGCCAGCTTTCGAGCTATTCTCTTTATTGTATTTCTGCCTCGTGTTTTCTGTAGGATTGACGTGGGACTATTTTAACAGATGCTTTAATCAGGACCATTTTCCCCTTTCATCTGTGCTGTTTCCTCTGAACTCCAGGAGACTCTGTGCTTAGAACAGAGACACTCAGCGCCTGGAATGTGCCAACTTTTTTTTTTATTGCTTCACATGCTAAACTGCATGAAATATGTGGCAGAGCATTCTCTAGTTCTGTCACTCAAAATCATTTCTCCTGATGGCCATTCAGTATCCCCTCTGGGTGTGATGATCTGGCTGGAAGGTGGCTCTCTGCTGTGGACTGGCCCTTGCTGCTGGACCAGTCTTACTGCAGGGACGAGAGAGTACATCCTGGGCAGTGAGCAGTGGTCGCTCTCTGCAGGCACCCTCCCTTCCACACAGCTGCCATCACTGAGAGGGTGTGACCCCATGGGAAGATGAGGCAGATAACTATGAACATGTGCAAGTTGGAGTGAATGGAAGTCTACTTGTTCATGTCTCCACAGCTAGGGAATGGGCGGGGTCTACCTTTTTTAGTGTCGATTTCTCAGTAGAAAAGTGGCTCTAGGCATAGAGCCTTCTGGTAAGCTAGAAACTCCTGGTACCCCTAGTATTGTAGAATGTGATTACGAGTAGAATGAAAGATTATGAGTAGAATGAATGATTATGAGTCTAAGGGCTCTCGGCTTGAGCATGCTTGGACCAATTGAAGGCCTCTTTTGACCATCACCACTGAGTTTAAGCATAAGTTTCTACTAACAAAAGAATATTTCAATAGCATGGTGGGATGCAGTAGGAGACTGGCTATCATATACAACAAACTCTTGATATTTGTGGATTCAACTTCAGAACATTCAGTCTCTTACAAGCAATCCTAAAGATCATGACATGATTTTTTTTTTTTTTTAATGTAATATGAGGTATGGATTTGAGTAACATGTTTTGTGAGATTAATGTGTGGGACTAAGTCATTAACTGATGGGTGAATCTAGCCAACCACTGGCATCTAAATATCAATGCCAATTTTTTTGCATTCTCCATTTTTTTTTTTTTTTACTCTATAGCTTTTTGTGTAGTGATTTAAACACTTTTTCTTTGTGATATGTGATGAATAGATATCCAGAGAATACGAGACACTGGACAGAAATTATATTTGAGAAATTAAGGGGTCTTTGCAAAGATGTATATTTTGTTAACTTCAGATTTCCCAAGGATCTGTAGCAAAATAATGATTTTACTGTGATATAATTAGTGTGTGTATGATGGTAACCCATTAACCTCTATTAATTTAAAGTAGAAATGATCTTGGTAGTAGAATGTAATGGTCCTTTAGCCCAGTAATCTTGAAACTACTTTACTGTATGCCCTACCAGAGAAATAAACATATCATCTGTATGTTAATTAGCGTATTATAAAAATGCACTACTAACATCTATATCTATCAGTTAAGCTTAGGTTCAGCTTCATATTATAGAAAAATAGCTTAAATATTAGTGTCTAAAACTAGGTGAAATTTAATTTTTTTTCCATGTGAAACCTGGACTATTGACAAAGACTATTTGGTAAATCCATGGTATCATCAAATAGAAAGCTCGCTTCTTTCTGAACTTCTATCCTCACATGGGTTTTCTGCCTCTTGGTACAAAGGAGCTGCTGGATCTCTAGCCATTGCATTCACATTTTAAGCAGCAGCACTGTGATTGCATCATAGTGGCCAAAATGAAGCTGCAGAGAAGGCCAGGAAATGACAACTGTTATTCTAAGTGGCAACATAGTGAGCTAAAAGTTGAGGTTTTGTTGCTAAGTGGGAAAGGAAGATTGGATACCGGAGTAGGCAAGTCACAGTCTACATCCCGTATGTGCTGTATGTTAAATGTTTGTAAAGCTTAATCTCTCTCTTAGTTTTTATATACACATACTTAGTTTTTATAAAAATATAAGTTTTAATATTTTCTTTCTCTATACAAACGGATCATCTTATGCACCTACCAAGGTGTGGACACTTCACCTTGGAAGCAGAAGCATTAGGGGTACTGAGCCCACTTTCTAAGTCACTGACCATCCATGTGAGAAGCACAACCGGGGTACACCTTTCTCCTCCCACCACTCCGCCTCCTGAAGGTGGTTCGTTGGGCAGGACTGCGGACACCACAGTGGGTGTGCAAGCAGTGTGTGCAACCCTGTGCATACTACATGATGGGCTGTCAAGACCAGTCCTGCCAGAGGGACCCCTGGAGGAGAATCGAAGCATTTGTGAAGGCAGTTTATTTTTTTGCACACAATTGAAAATAGGAAAGATATGTATTTTATAAATATCCAGGCTGGATAAAGTGTTTAATGCCTAGTCATCGTGTGTAATATGCTTGCTGTTACTTGCTTTTCCTTAAATCAAACAAAACAAAACACGATCTGAAACGTTATAGATTCTTATTTACAAATACCAGCATATATTCTGTGATGGTCCAGGAAAACTTGTGAACTAGGGTTTCAGCATCAAGATCCTGATAAATTTAAGAATTGATGGTACTGAATCATTTTTCTTTAATTATGTTTGTATTGGTGTGCCACTTTTCTATTCAAGCATATATATTTTCTCATTTGATCACCCAAAATATCCTCAAGGAGTTTGACTAGTATGAGATTAATGTAGAATCGGAGAACTTCCAAGTTGCTGATCAGATGGTCTAAACTTTTAAGGTCTCAAGAAATAAAGCAATTTTCCTAATGCCACACAATGAGTTAAGAATATAGCTACAAACACACATTTTCCACTCCTGGGAAATATTCTTTCCAATTATTTGTTTTTATTTACCCAGAGATATCAACTGCAAATATGAGAAGCATTTACTTTTAAAACAAATGTTATTTTATCCTGAATATTTTTTACTTATCCTCTGTCACTCAGTAAATGCATAGTCTTAACGGTACTGATTGTATCAGAATGACTCTGTCTGTTAATGGTAGTCACTAGCTACATGTGACTGTTTAAAATAACTAAAATGAAAAATTCGGTTCCTCAGTTTCACTAGCCATACTTCAAATGCTCAGTAGCCAGATATGGCTAGTATCTACTGTATCTGATAGTGTAAATTATATAGCATTTCCATCATCATAGAAGGTTCTACTGGCCAGTGCTGTGTTAGAAGGCTATCATATTCTTATTGGGGAATTAGGTTACATTTTTGTTTCGGTTGGTGCAGTGGGGGTGGAGTGGCAGAAACAGTGAAAAAACAAACTAGCAATGTCAAAAGGGCTTAGAAAATAGTTAGCTCTTCAAGAAATATTTTTTCTATTCAAGAGAAAAATGAGCATTTGTGAAATGAGAATAATAAGTGCAACTAAGCAGATAAATGGTTTTAGGAAGTTATCAGCACAATGGATATGTACAGATAGTACCCTAAATAAGCTTTTTTTGGAGGAAACATTTTGGGTCATGATTTTTATCAAAGATAAGGCATTTGGGGGTAGTGTTCATTTCAGAGCCCTATCTGAAGTTTTAAACACTTTGAATGAATGTGAAGTACCCAGAGAAGAACAGGGGAGAAAGCTGAGTTCTGTCTTTTAGGATAAAAGCCCACCTTTACCTATGCACACACAATCATATACTCATAGGTCTTTGTTCTGATTGAGTTGAAACGTTTAAATTCATTTTTATGACTTGTACATGGCAATATTGTGCATTGGACACAACCTAGATGGTGAATTAAATTAAAATTAGCCTCTCACCAATTATTCAGCAGCCTCAGTGATCTCTGACCCTCCCACAGACAGCCTCACAGCCTAATGTTAATTACTACTGGAAAATCGTTGGGAGCTTTGAGGAGGGGATCTAAGTGGAGGAAAACAGTGAAGGCATGAAGTAGAAAGTAGATATGAATTCAAAGAAAGGAAATCTCAATATAGAGTGAGAAGATAAAAGACATTTTATGACGCAAGATTTGAACTTCCTTTGAAGCATAAATGGGATTTTGAGAGAGACAAAGAAAGCTAGGCTCTTCTGAGTCAGTGATGATCCATCATGAAGATGAGAATGTGCTTGCATTTTGGCAAGGGTGGAGGCTGGCAACAGACCACAAGAAGGCTTGACAAGAACAGAAAGCGTGTGTTTGAAGTTGGTGTTAACAGCATTGGCTAGAGAGGTGGCATACAGCAAGGAGAGAGAGGAGCTTAAAATCAAGGGTGTTGGATGGATGCTGTTGCCAAAGGTGGCCTCTGTAGATTCGTGGTTTGGGAGGCGGGCAACCAAACTGTCTTTCAAGGCAGTGAGTCCTGGAGGATCAGACAGATGGTGAGCAACGGTGGAGACCAGAGGGTGTTGCTGTAACTTAGGAAGTCACTAATATTTACTGAGAACCTAGTGTCCTCCAGACACTGTTCTAGACACTGGGGATACAACTGGGACAAGCCGAAGCCTGATTTTGAGTGCAATGGGTGGAAGGCTACTGGGTATTAAGAAAGGAAAAAGTAGTTAGAAGATCTAAGAGGCTTATTAATCCCTCACATTCCAGAATACTGGCATCAAAAAAAGAGATTTATTTTAGGCCATTTATATGAACACATTTGTTTGAAATTTCTGTTTTGTTTTGTTTTTTTCCAAACTCATTATAATGTTGAAGGTGTGATAGTTCCATGGAGGTGGAAGAGGGATAAGGTCCTTTTATTGGCTTCTGCCTTATGCAAAGAGGTCAGAGAAGGGAAGAAGTCCTAGTAATTCTGGCAGAGAACTTCAAAAGGAAGTATCTGCCTTTATTTTTAGGAAATGACAGGTGCAGTGGCCACTGCGGCTATATATGATTAGAAGGCAACAGACCCTCAATGACTGAGTCATTCATCCCAAACAAACAAACAAACAAACAAAACGACCTTCACCCCCTCCACCATCACCAAACACCTTAAATGCTTACCTTGTGCCCTGAGGACACAGCAGTAAATAGTCAGACATGAGAAGTGTTTGGTGGGGAGTGCCCAGGAGCACAGAATCGAGTTTGATGCTGGTGCCTCAGGCATGCTCTATGGTGCCCTTGTCTGTAGAGGCTGCTGCCATGTGCACTCTAGATCAGAAGAAAGGAACAGCCAGGCTGAAAAAGATTATCAAACAACTGAGGACAATAGTGGAGGGAACTTTTCTTCCTTCCATCCCTAGCATGGTAAATGACTTGAACTTTCCTGATCCTGAAAGCCAATATGTTCTTAAATATATATACACATGCATACACACACATATATGCACTTATATACATACACACACATATGTATCTTCTCTATAAGTCTGCACACCTTCTCTATAATTATTCTGTAGAACAAAGCTAATGTCGTGCAAAAATAAAAATGAAAGTAAATATGTACCTAGAGGCTTAATATATTATTAGTTTTAAACTTGTTTTATAGATAAACATCTGAAAAAAAAACAACTTCAGTGTTTTCTAGTTTTTATTTTGGATCAGATTGACAGACCCAAATCCAATGCCCATCCTTTAGAGACCAAGAGATTTGAATGCCAGCCCACCATGGGCATCAAGATGGGTGTCAGCGAGGACTGGAGCCCTTTAAAGAATGTGTGAAGCTACATCACACACATATAAATACATATGTGATAAATGCTTTTGATTAACCAAGTAGAGCATGCTCAGAGTGTATAGAAATAAGTAAGCTACCATTATAGCCTTTAGTATAGTTACTTTACATGTTTATATATGCTCAATTCTATATTAGTTCCATATTTAAATAAAATGCTTATCTTTCTATATATTTCCACGATACTCAACCAAAGAGAATGATGAAATGAGTTATTATACATCTATAAGGTAGAATTTCTATAGCATTAAAGTTTATGTTTTTTTCTTTTGTTTTTTATTTTTAATTTTTATTGAAGGGCATGGGAATATATTCATGCTAAAATGTTGAGTAAAAAAAATCAAGTTATACTATTATGTTTTCGTTATAACATTATATAGGTAAAAATGAAAAGAATATTAAAAATATAACACTAATCTTATAAGTATAATGTTTACAGTTTTATTTTATTTATATTTTAGATTTATTTGTTCATATTTTTATATTTTGCAATTCTACACTGGGTAGAACAATCTCTTATAATAATAAAAAAGAATTTAAAAATAGTTCTAATTATCACTTTTTTTTTGTTTTAAAGATTTCGTCTCTGATTTTCACTTAAAAGATTTATGTAATTGTCACAGATAGTTGAAAATTGTCATTTTCAATACTTCTCATTTTATAATTTGATCTGAGTTCAGAGGAAACTGATTTCAGTATTCTTTTCTCTAATGAAACAGAAATATTGCCAGCAGCCTTCTTGTGGAATTTTTAGCACTTTCAAGGCCAGACAGAATGTTGCATGTGAAAAGATTGAAAAATTCCTTTAGGCAAACATTCTTAAGATCCAAAATATTTGAAAATATGTATTTGAACAGCTGTGTTTTAATTTGATATTTTAAAATCGTTTAGCTCTTCTTGATGCAGGAAAGTTCTTAGTCTTTTTTTTTTTTTTTTTTTTTTTTAAGACTAGTAGTTATTTCCAGAACAAATTTACTGCGAAGTGAGGAGCATTTGTTTATCAAACTGTAGAGTCTTGTTTATAAAAGGGACCTCACTCCTGGTTTGGTGGTTCTTCAGTTGCTGTTGGTCTCACAGCTCTTGGTGTTTCAGAAAAAGTTACAGTAACCTTAGAGATAGGTACTAGATATTTTGCCAAGGTGAATACACATTGTTAATGAGTTACCTACCACTCATTCTTAAATGACACTTATCATGCTATTCATTACGTTTCCCCAAAGGAAAGATGCCTACAGATAAAGGGATTTTTATGGGAGCAAGTTTGCTTTTGAAATCTGCTGATAGTCACCTTCCAGAATTTAATGCTATCTCAGAGGGGATTATCTAGGGTGAATGAGAGTTCCCAGTGGTTCAAAGAGTCATTCAAGTGAAAAATTATTTAGCTCTCAGTCATCTAAATTTGCACATTTATTTCAGTTATTATTTCTTCTGAAAAGCTTATAAAATTTATTGTGTGATATTTAAGGATTGATATTAACCTCATCTAAGGCCTAACTCCAGTAAGCGGTGGCACCATTAACACAAAGTTCCCCACATGTGGAATCATGGCATCTTCAGGACATATGGAAAGGCCCTTTCAAGAAATCAGAACCCTCTTCATTTGGACATTAAGGTAGATACGAGTAAACAGGAAATCCCACAGATTCAGGTATAAGATAGTCCTTGAATTGGAGTCTTGATCCTCTCGCTTACTGAGAAACGCGAGCAAGGAATTTATTCTCCCCAATGTCACCTACATGCTGGGATTGTGAGGGTTGAATGACATGATGTAATTCCTTCAGCTTAATACTTGGCTCATCATAATAGAAGATTTTAATGAATGAATAGCCCAGGCAGGAGAAGGTGTTGCTTATTTAAAGATAACTGAGATGACGTTAATTTTGGAGGCCAGAACAAAAAGTAGACAATAATGCCCTTTAATCTGCACAGTTGTGAAGCGTCTAGGAGCACGAATGAGTGTGATCCCTGACTTGGTACAAGCTAAGCCCCTACTTTATCGGTTTCCTCTTTATACCAAAGAGCTGACAGGGCTAAGCTTACTGCTTTAGCTGGTAGCACAGAGGCCATTTGCTAAAGATTGTGGTAGTTTTAAAACCTGCACAGTCTTTGAAACTTGGTGAGTTGGATAACTCCTGAAATAGCTTTATTGTAGTTATTTAACTACAAGTATCTACAAATTGTGGAGGGGAAAATTTTTTAAGTATTTGGTATAGTTGTCTTCTGTTGTATAACAAACCAACCCAAAATGTACTGGCTTAAAACAATATGTGACCCATTATTTCCCACAATTCCATGGGCTGCCTAGCTGGGCTCAGCCATCCTGTGGGTGGGCCATCTAGGGCTGGCCTCTGCTGGGGTGTGTTACCCAGTTGCTGAAGCTTTCATCCTGAGCTTGTTCACATGAAAGTGGTTGCAGGGCACAATTCTAAGAGGACAAAGGAGGAAGCCCTTGAGGCCTCGGCCCCAGATGTCACATAGCATCACTTCCTCCAGGTATTATTGGTCCAGGTAAGCTACCAGCCCGCTCCAAACTCAATGAGAGGGAAAAAGGCAAAACAAACTCTACCTCTTAATGGAGCAAGTGTCAGAATCACATGGCCAACAAGCATGGGCATAATTGTTGTGGCCATTTTTGAAAAAAAAAAAAAAAAGTCTACCTCAGCATTTCATGAGAACTAAGGTGGATTTACAACAAAGAAAGTGATGCTAGGTGATAAATACGGGACAAAGAGCTCCCGCAGATGACTGTCTAATCACATGTACCTTGCCAAGTTGATTGTTTTCCATTACTCGGATGACTATATGTCCAGGTTTGTTTAGGATAGTCTTGTCTGTCTGCTGGCCCAGACTGAAAATAAAAATAGCTCTCCCTTCCCCTCTCAAAATATTCAACTTCGGTTAATGAATTCTACATTCACATTAAGTGTGGTTCGTCTGTACATTTTATACTTTGAGATTCTGTCATAAAAATGATAAAATAAAGATGCCATGATAAAAATCACTTTGACTAACCTCTGAACTTTCTGCATCATGAGCACTTTGGAGGAGGGGCGTATCCGGAGAAAGGAAATTAGAAAAAGTTCACCATCTCAGGAACTTCTGCCACTGACATATTAGTTTATAGCAGTGGAAACTGTTAGCAGGAAGGAGCCTACTGAGTGAGACTCTTTGTCAGAACTGCCCAAGGATTAACTTCATCTGAGAGTAAGACTCAGAAAGAAATAAGCAGAGAGAGGAGGTACCACCGAGAAGGGAAAAACTCAATATTCATCTCCCTGTCACCAAAAATGAGGTAATGTGCCAAATCTTACATATTCTAACTAGTAATTTCATGTCGACTAATTATTGCAGAAAGTATATCTAAATAAGCATTTCACTGAAAGGAAAACACACATAAAGCAAAATAATGACAATGACAACAAACACATGGAAAAGCCATTGTGGCTAAAAGTCAAAGAAATACAAATGAAACCATCGTGATGTAGTATTTTATGCTGTTAATGCTCTCCCCCCTTTTTTTTTTTTTGCTTGCCAGAATGATAATATCTAAATGTCTGATATAACATATATAATTAGTCAATGAGAGGCAAAAATGAAGTGCCCTAATTCTGAAGCCAGACTGTTTGGAAGAAATCAGTGTAGAATATGCTCTAGGAAGGAAAGAGAGGCGCGTCATTATTATTTTAGGTATAAAGAACAGGACCAGAAGAAAGAGCTGAGGCAGCAGCCAGAATTGTGGGATGAAGAGAAGCTTTAAACAGATCAAGATATTAAAATTTTAATTTTACTTGGAATAGAATTATTTCATATCTAATGTAATTGTTAATATCTGGAAACAACCAGAAAAGACCATGGAGCCTTTCTGAGGTTATTATTCAGGGGAAGAAAGAGTTATCCAAAAGAATGGATTTGAAAGCTACTCTATGACACAAATAATGCTATTTCTTGAGTTCTCTGTACAAATCCAGCTAATTCGAAAAGTTTCTTACCTATTTACTGGATAAGTGAATGCATCCACACGTAAACAGGTGTTTCAGTTGATTGAGCTGAGTGACGTGCTGTGCTGTTTGTATTTCCCACCCATCTTGTAATCACCACCAGCATTTGTTTGCATCCATGTGTTTGCTCGGGGATCTATGTGGATTCCAGTGTCTGGAAACTGGAACACCTTTACAGAGGTTTTGTGTGAAGTGAGGGGTGGGAAGAGACAGATGGTTGGAAAGGATGACAAGGCATCTCTTCTCTAGTTCCTGAGACTGGGTGATACTGCGTGGACGGGATGGGAAGGCTCCAAAAACCAACTCTCTTCAGGAGACTGAGATTCTAGAGAGGTGAGTCTTTCTAGTTGGTGATGGCCCAGGTGTAATATGCACCACAGAGCTGGGAAGAGGACTGTGTTTCCTGGCTCAGCAAGGAATCAAGCATTGCTTCAGCAGGTCGAGGACTAGCAGCTTTACAAGCATCCGTAGACCGCTGACTTGGCATGGAACGAAGGCGTTCTCACACCGCTCCTGCTGCAGTGGTGGGGCTTAGGCTCCTTTCTGAAGCGGGGGCTTAGGCTCCTTTCTGAAGCGGGATTTGGACAGCACAAATGCTAAGTGAAGTAGGAGAGGAAAGGGAGAATGACTGCCATTGATTAAGTCCCTTTTTTCAACTTTCAAAATAATTGATAGAATCTTTGAGAGGGGCTGATTTCTTACTTAGTAGGTAGGGTCTTAGAATCCTTGTAATTTTAGCCTATAAATATGACCCCATTCAGAGTAAAAAGCTGGCTAGTCTAGCTAGAGATACACATATATTTAATTTGATCCTTGGTTTAAGTAGTACGAGCATTATTTTTATATCCCTTTTTCAGATAAGAAAACGAGGCTTAGATAAGTTCATATTAAGGGCACACAGCTAATAAACTAGTACAAGTGAGACTCATCTTAGTAATTTATTTTCTGTATCATCTATGCATCACCCAGTATAAATGGTAATTCATTTCTGATTACGATAAATTGTGCATCCACTGAGCATCAGTAGCAAAATGTGCAGTAAACAGCTGCTAAGCTCTTAGTGTGTTATGACATGATCATGCAGACTCGATCATTCATTTTGGTTTTATAGGGAAGTTATGGGAGAAGTTGATTTCTTCCTGATTTTTACTTAGCAATCGCAGCTCGACAAGTGTAAAGGATGCCAAGTAGGGAAGCTGTGTCATGCCCCCCACAAGTGAACTGTCCCATGCCCATTTTATGACGAGTTTTATCTCACACTCACCAGACTCGCTATCAAAAAGACTTTTTACAAAAGAACGACTTTTCTCTATGGCAGACCATACAAATTCTTTACACATTGATTATGCTGCTATTAATAACTAGCTCTATCCCCTTTATGAGACATTGGATTCTTTTTTGGACCATGTCTAGATCCAGGTGATTTAAATTTCAATTTGCATCTTTTCTGCCCAGCTTCTCCCACACACATAAGCAAAATAGTATTTGAGCATACTACTTAAAGTTTCACAGACCTCTGGCTACGTGGGTTTCTTTCCACCCACTTGGACAGACTTAGGTAAAGCAAATGAAAGTTCATGTGCTCCTTTCTCTTCTCATATATTTTTGTGGTTTCACTTGGCAGCTTTAATAAATGTAAGGTTCAAGTTGTAGGTCCAGTCTTGGGCTTTTCACAACTAATTTACAACTTTGCAACGTTGTTTGCTCAACCTATGGCCATCCAGGAATAGATTTATCTTCTCAGCCATGAGATGATCATGTTTTCAGCAGATGAGGGAAATGCATGGAGAAGGCGCTCAGGACTAGTAGGACCTCTACAGTGAGAACAAATTGGCCGCAGCAGGTTAACCTGCCTGGGAGGAAAAGCGGCATGCACAGCACGCACATGCCACATCGCCGGGGAATACAGTGGTCGCGGGCTCCCACAACGCACAGCCCCAGCTTATCTTTTTCTGTTTTTAAAGTAGGCTTTTTCCTTGGCGTGAGTAATATTCTTTCATTTTGACACAATTGAGAAAGGCGGTGAGCCTCTCTCATGCCAGCCATTACTGCTAGTGATTTCTAAGTAGCATTCACTGCACTGCTCATCCTCAGGCTCTCTAGATCCAGGATCAGCTGGTGCGGGAGTTAGTCATTGCAGGACTCTGGGAGAATCTCATGCAAGGAACAATGTGCCTACACTGATGCCCAATATAGAATAATTGCAATGATACGTTTTCCCATCAGGTTATCTGAAGGAAGATGAATTGTTAGAAATAATTGTTATGGAAAGAACAGAACTTCTATTTTTGTTGTAACCCAAAGTTAGTGGAGAATCGTTGTTTGCAGAGCTTGATGATTGGAAAGATAGCATATTGATGAATAATGTGTTAATCTGACAGGAAGTTGGGTGGTCTATTTGCTTGCTCTTGATTTCCAATAGGACTTGGGAAGCTGGATATTGAGAGATAAGTGCTATGTAGAAACACTTGAGTGCTTTTCTTTCGCATTACAAAACTTAGAGAAAAAGCCCCTACAGCTCTTTGAGGAGTATAAAATTTTTGTCCACTTAGGTTTCATATTATTTTTTCAAAGAGTAAACAAAAGTGTATTTTTCTAAACCTGACAGATTTTTCTCAGCTCTCTTTTCTTTGGTCCTGTTCTTCATACCCCAAATCATAACGATGTCTGTGTGTTCACACATTCCCCCCCACCTCCACCAATATTCTCTTGGCTAATTTCTGTCCATTCATCAAAACTAGCTCAGGTAGTTCTTTTTCTGGGATGTCTTCCTTGACTATTCTTTTGTCTAAGGCTGGATTAGGTATCCTGTTCCATTCCCTTAATCACCAACGGATGGCGAACCCTTGCCACACCACTTAGTCTGCTGTGTTGTGGTTTCTCTTTTCTTTCCTCTTTCTGTTCCCACACCAGCATCCTTCTCTCTATTCCGAACAGCAGAGTTCTAGTAAAAGGGGAGCTAATGGCTACTCACTCTCCTGCACACATATACGTGTGTAAGTGTAGTATATATATACTGTGCACAAATGTTTGCATAAATATATACAAATGCTTACGTTTATTATAAATCTTAACAGATATAAAGGTGGCAGGCAATTTACAAATAATAAAATATGCAATGCTCTATTAAATTCCATGCAGTCACCGATTCTCAAATTAAGCATGTTGTGTTTGAATTGTTCTTTGTATTTAAAAATACTAGATTCAGATTTGATATTTCTATTGTAGCAGGTGTGGAGCGGGGAGGTAATATTGTGGAAACTCTTGAGTGTGATCCTACACTACATAAGTGCTCCTTTCGGCTTAAAAGATTTCAGCGGAGACACCAGAGTCAGAGAGGAAGGTGGAGGTGTTAGAGATTAGATAAATGGGCCCTAAAAGTAACTTTCTTTTCCTTGGTGACATGATTTATGCATTCCTTTCAAAGCTTTGGTATTTCTGCTTTAAGTTATCTGTAATTATTATCCTCATCACCAAGAGATTTTTCTCACATCTTTTGATATATTATTTTCATTTAGTATTTCTTGTGCAAATAAGGAAGTTAAAGGCATGTCAGGTGGAACAATTGGTCACAATGTAGAAGCCATACCCAAGATCTTACCAGACAGATTGCACAATGTCAGGGTAAAAGAAAATTTTTATTAGAAATCTCTTTATTTCAAATGTAAGGGCAGCTTATCTTTGGACTTTGCAGATGGCATTTTCAAAGACTAAATACTTTTATTTCTGCCCTTTACTGTTCTTGATAATTTTTCCACGAGACAGTAGTTCTAGTAAGTCAGAGATCTTTGCTTACTTTGTTTACCGCTACATCCTGGCACCAACTAAATGCCTGGCGCATATTAGAAGCTCAATAAATATTTGTCCCCAGCTGGATATTGAGTGGAACTGTAGCTGTGTTACATGTGGACCACGAGGAAATCATAACTGATATCCAGGCTAGTTAAAAAGCATTGGAGTCCCCGCTACAACTTAGTGGATTTATAACAGCTGCGAAAGGGCACAGGCAGGAATTCAGTTTCTTAAATGTAGCCTGGGGCATACGCAATGTGTAATTTTGCGTATATCACCTTGAATTATTGGAGCAACTAGGTAGATGATATGCATAATAGTGACCAAAGAATCAAGGATGTAATAGTAGAGCGTAAGTATCATAAGCTTCATTTTTGTGAGCTGACATCCAATATGTTATGTTTGTACTAGTTCCGTTTTCATGCCAGCTTTTCCAGGAAGGTCTAAGTTGAAATAGGCATGAGTTTAAGGCAAATGATAGTGCTAATAATAGCAATATATATTGAGTGTTTCCAATATGCCAGGTCTGTCCTAAGCACTTTATACTCATTATTTCACTTAAAACTGACAGAGGCTCTGTGAATTAGCTAGTCTGATCATTCCACCTTATTAAAGAGAAAATAGGGACTTAGAGATGTTTATATTATTATTATGTTTATGTTTATGTTATTATGTTTTACTGTAGGGCATTTAAATTCAGAAAGTAGCAGCAATAGAAATATATTGGAAAGGCAGCGAGGTACGGTGGAGAAAGTAGATGGTTGGTAGAAAACCTTGATTTGGTTAATTTATCTCGATTACCTCACAACCACCTCTGGGCCTCAGTTATCTCATCTGTTACATTACAGTAGGTCTTCAAAAGCCTCTGCAAGTCTCCAGCCATGCCACCTTGAACAAGCCCGATCCCATCTGATCTCGGAAGCTAAGCAGGGTTGGGCCTGGTTAGTACTTGGTTGGGAGACCACCCAAAAAGACCAGGTGCTGTAGGCGTAAAAAAAAAAAAAAAAGAATCATAAGCTGACAAGGTCCTTGCAATCTGTAAGGTCAACTAAGGGTTGCCTTGCCTTAAAAAAAAAAAACAAAAAAAAAACTCTGCAGTTTTTTAAAAAAGTTGCTGTAATTCTCGTTTTGATTTTCTCCTTCAGTAAACCCACCTATTGTTTCTGTCTAATGGAAACTCTTCTTGTTTTCTCTTTTTCTTTCCATATTTTTCCCTTTTGTTTGGCTTTTCATCATGATTCTGCTGTTCTGTGAGTCAAATGGGATTTGAGGCTGAACCGAGAGCCAAAATAACAAAGCTTAACACTTCCTAAGGGAAGCCATATTTCACAGTAAATTTCTCTTCTTTTGACCCTTATCAGAGTTGAAAGTTATTTCAGCCAAATTAAGGATTAACAAGATTTTTGTTGGATAGCTTGAGGCTCTCATTGCTAGCCAGATGTCATTTAGGGAAATTGTGTTCTGCTTTTCACTAAATCTGCATCTTCACTTTTTCATTCATTTCATTCATTTTATCCATTCATTCATCCCGCTACATAACATGTAACAAATTCTGCCATTCTGGAGCCAGTGCCATAGTGGATCACAATGAGTGTCGCTTTCCTTATGTCCAGGGAGCTATGCAGCAGAAGGTATGAGATGGCCGTATAAATTGACAATCAAAAAATTTAACAGCGTGTTGTAGTAAGTGTTACATAAAAAGCATGTGCTAGGTATTATGAGGATATGAGGAAGCTTGCTAAAGCCCAACTAAAAGTGTCGAGGAAGCCTTATTGAGGAGAGGAGATGTAAGTCGTATTCTGACGATTTTGAAAAGTATGGGTTTGATAAATTGGTGATTTTCTATCCCTAGTGACAGCACAAGAAAAGGTGACATAAGAACATAGTATCTCAGGGAATACTCTCATCCTCTATTTTTTAAGTAACTTTCTCCAGCCAGGGTAAAGCCGAGTTGCCATAGAGACAGCTTTTAATGCCAGGAGAGCCTGCTCATAATGTCCACAGAGAGAGAGAGAGAGAAAATAACTGCCTAGGATTCTGAAGGAGGAGGGACCATGCGAGGCTGTGGCAATGTGGGAAAGCCTGGAGGAAGGGCGGGATCTGAACTGGACCTTAAGCGGATGAAAGGCTGGCAGAGATTCCTGTTCAAAAAACTCAGGGAATAAGAAGGCTGAAGAATATTCTAGGTTGGGAAAAACTGACTATAAGGGAGAGAACCAGCTCTCCAGATGGGGCTGGGTGACAGCGTGAAGACTAGCTTTGCTAGAGAAGAAAGGGTAGCTGTCAACATCTGGCTATAATGTTGGAAATGGATGAACTCAGATTTTGTAATGTTGTAAATGTCATATGAAGGCATATGGCACCGATGAAAGCCCCGGTCCAAGAGATAAATGGTTTAGGTTAGAATTTTGGCTATGACACTTTTTAGTTGTGTGATCTCAGTCATGTTTCCTAATTTCTCTGAAATTTACTCACCCATAAGATGTGGATCATACTGTTTTCCTATAAGTTTAAACTAATCAGCAAAAACTTACGTATGTATTTTGTAAATTGTAATATTCTAGGCAAATAAATAGGTACATGTGTAGCCAAGAACTCATAAGTAGAGAGACATGAGAAAACTGGAGAATGTAAATAGTGGAATTCAAGATGGATTTGATGAGGAGGAGAGAAAAGTTAAAAAAAAAAAAAAAGACAAGAGGCAGTGGTAGTGAGCCAAGATGAGGGCCTGTATTCAGAAATCATTTGCGTCAATTCTCAGGCTGAATGTGGTCAACATGGGATTCGGCACAAGGACTCTACCTATAATGGTATGCTACATCCCCCAACACACATGCACATCCTCTTCACCAAATTAATGTGGCCCAAGCCAAAGGAGGTTTTTAAAAATGGAATTGGAGAATAAGAAGGTGACAGATAAGGTGACAGATATTCTTTTCGGCACAGTAAGGTTTAGAAAAAGGCTGATGGAGATAATCCTTCTCTAGCCAGGTGTATGATTGG
>NW_006431918.1:2871915-2875463 GCF_000325575.1 Pteropus alecto | reverse complement strand
GATAATATATATAAAAATATGGAGTATGTTATATAATATGTAATAAGTACATAATATATAATTATATAAATTATATACTATATAAATGTCTATATATGTATACATATATACATTTGCATTTATTGGGTACCCGTTTAATGCTTGCCAGCCTTTCATTGAATATTTACTAAGTGCCAACCGTGGGACTCACATGTAAGCATCACATTTTACAATAGAGAAAAGAGAGGTACAAGTACAGGGAGAATCTAGTCTTAGGTCAGAGAGTTAATAAGAGGAGGGGTTGGAACATTCTCACTCGGGTAAAAATTTTCCTACTTAAAAAAAATCTCAAATCACTAAATTCTCGCTTATTTCTCTGTATCCATTCTGATCCTACAAGCAAAAGAGCAGATAGCCCTTCTCCGTAAATAATAATCACATGCAAATTTCTCATTGACTCGTGCTTTTGCTAGAATATAGCTCTGTAGTTGTAAGAAGCAACATCGTATTTTGATGTCCTTCCAACTCCCCACCAACTCCTCAGCGTAACTAAGAGCTGAGTGCCCCGTTGCTACAGCCTCAGTGCAACTTCTCACTTATTACTGCAGAAACCTCAGGAGCAGAGATGCCTCCGAGCTGTGACCTGGGAGCATCTTGCTCTCAGGCCTTCCGTGGGGGCACGTATGTGCCAAGGCCCAGCACCACCCTGGAGACAGGCAGCATCATTCCCTTACAACTCCAGCTGTTGAGCAGAATTTCATAGTTTCATGTGCCAGGGACATAAAAAACTTTAGATCTAATTGAATTTAACAACAAGGCAGTATGGCAGGCAACCTTCAAAGACAGAAGGGGCTTTGAAAAGAGAAGATAAAATTAGTGAGACATACTACCGACAAGAAAACTAAATCTTTAGTATTGACTGACTGTGAAATAGTAATACATAACTGAAGAATGTGGAAAATGGCTAAACATTTTCAAAGTTATTTTAACAGCCTGGTATAAACCAGAAAAGCAATTTATTCATTTGTTCATTCAGTCACTAATTTATTCAATTAGTTAATATTTACTGTATGCTTTCTATATATTAAGCAGTATTAAGCACTGTTAATCAACATAGCCTTTAAAAATACTACTTGGCTAAAATGTAGGTCTCTGTTTTCTTTAGCCAGCTGGTGTTCTCTTTGCTTATAGAATAATTTAATTTGAATGAACTCTTTGTCTTTTTTTTTTTTTGCCAAAACCGTCAAAGTATAATTTATTTAATTCCATGGCTGTTAATAAAACTTACTTTTCCACTTGTCAGGCTGATGTTTTCAGTCTCTAGAAAGGTGTGAAATAGTATTTCTTTAAATCCTTTTTTTTTTTTTTTGCAAGGAGATAATTATGCTACTTATAGGAGGATTTATAAAGCCTGAGCACGTGATAAGAATGGAGTGTTGTTATTAAATAAAACTCACAACAAAGATTCTTATGCATTTTATGATTATCTATGATCATTATTGGCTTACTTTAAATATAAAGGTTAATCAGTATATGTGAATAATGGTTAGCTCTCGTGTTTTTCATAACCAAATCAAACATTGCTCAGGTTAACCAAGTTGGTGGGGCGAGAAGTCAAGATGTGGGGTGAAAATGAAAAATCAGAGGGAGGAAGAAAAGGAAAAAAAAATGAGACAGATGGGAGCTGGGTGCATTTGAAACTTTCCTGATTGCATGATAGGTTTCCAACCGGGGGTGCCCAGGCCCCTTCCATCTTTCCCCTTCCACTTCCTGCCCCACTTGGCAGTCTTCCATTTCCGGGAGACAGTAAAGGACTGAGTGAGGACTCCTGAAAATCTCCAGGTAAGTGGAGCAGGACGAGTGAGCAGAAATATTTTAATGGGAGCCAGGTAGAAAAACAGCAGGTAATTCATTATAAGGTACAATTTTACGATAAGACAGAAGGAGGACCTTGGCGTTGCTGTAGGTTGGAAGAGGGTATGTCTTTCTTCAGGAGTGGAGCGTGTGTGATGAGATGTAGAAAAACGAGGCCTGAAACAGAAGGAGAAGGAAATACAATTCATAGATGATCAGGTTGCGTGTGGTGCAGGTGGTGAAATCTGTGTGTCGCAGTTCGCCTGAGATCTGTAAAAGCTTTTATTTGTATGCGGAAATGTTGGAATGACATACTGTTTAACAATTACTAATATGTTTCTTTTTCTTCTTTAAAATAGAGTTTCAAAGGGCTTAATCATAGATCCTCTTCTGGGTGTGAGGTTTCCTACCAAGCTCAGAATCAGTGGAGATCTAGCCTTCATGAAGCTTATGGTCAAGTGTAGGGTACTGAGTCTTGCCCCTTGAACTCAAATGAGCTCAAACTCATTTTTACCAAACTTTCAATTTGTATTTTATCCCTCCCCCCAAATTATGACACTTTAATAAATGTTAGTGCTATCGTTTTGTAACAAAAAAAATTGCAGTAATATATTACTTAATTTTCATAATGTGTTCAAAATTTTCAGTGGATACAGAAGCAAGTGTAATGAGGGCTTTGACTTAATGTTCAAATGAGTATACAGGAATTTAAAAAAAAAGAATGAGAGGCACGGGGCTCCGGGACGTGGTTGTCTAACAAGGAGACACGTTAATGTTATTGAAAATCAGTTTATTATCTGGTATGTAACAAAACACATAAAGAAACAGTTTTGATTTCTTTCTGTTCTTTAACAGACATTGAAAAACAATGTGACTTCTTTAGTACATATCATAGTTCTCTATGGAAGATACAAACTAATTTTTTCTGAGTTTTATTTATTCTCTACTTTTTCTTACTCTTTCATTTTGGTAGCAATAAATCATTGTGGAGGGGAAAGGAAGAAAAATAATGTTGATTTTATTTTCCTACCTATGTATTTTATATAAATAGAAATATTATGTATGATAGGTAACGTTTGGTATATATATGTATTATATATATATACACATATATTTTTTTAGTGGATCGAATCACTGTATTCATTGGTGGTTAGACGAAAGCATCTTTCATCTTTTATGTCGACCTATGTGTTATAGGAAAGCTTTTCAGGAAAGAAAGCACATATTCCATAAACTAGAACATGAATTTGGATGTTAGTGCCAACTTGAGAATTAAACCTAGAATATAATTCTCATTTTTAAAAATATTTAACTATATTTTAGATGAATTTTTATAACTGTATAGCAGAGAAAGGAAGCATTCAGCAGCAGTGTAGTGGTAAGAGTGAGAATTCAGTTACAGACTACTTGAGTTTTAATCCTGGCTTCTTTGCTCGGTTTCTCCCTTCTGGAAGACGAGCACGATAAGGATGCTCGCCTTATGAGGTCAGATGTTATACAGATCGAGTGATTTAATATTGATAAAGCACTTAGAACAGATTAGCACACAATACCATGTGATTTTTAATGAACAAAAATAATAAATCACTCCTTGATGAGTTGGGAATATAGTAAAGTATACAGAGGAATATGTATTATAGCAATAAAAATTCAGGCTTATTTATAGTGCTAGGTATTTTTTTCATGTTCATATGCTGTTAATTTTTGTATCTTTC
>NW_006431918.1:2867663-2871870 GCF_000325575.1 Pteropus alecto | reverse complement strand
TTTGTCCCAGAAACTTCTCTTTCTATTTTTTTTTTCGAATTTGCTACGTATTATAAAACCTGAATATGGCAGATGGTTTACAATGCCACATAAGAAGGACTTTTTTCCAATTATGTTTTTATCAGGCAAGATGCCCTTCTGTGATGGGAATAAATGGTCATGGCATTGCTATGAAATTGATATTGTCCGTTTTGGAAGGCTATAGAATTGAAGAAACACTGGCCAGAATTATTCTTCACCTTTCCAAATGTAAGGTCAAAATTGAGATAAATAAAGGAAGGCTTTGTAGTTTTCTTTTTCCTTCTTGCCATCCAGTCATCATTTAGAATTTATAAGGCAGAGGAACAGCATTTGTATGTGTATGCAATCCCTCGCAATGCAAAAAATAAACATCCTTTCTTATTCATGCCCAAATACAGACTAAAAATGTAGGTGGTATATTTAAATAATTCATTAATTTGCTGTCTCATTCACTTAACATTTTTAAGGTAAATATCACAACAGTTTAGTTTATTTTTAAGTTCTAGTCTCAGCAAAAACGGTTACATTTGAAAAGGTCAAGACTACTGACCTATAAGTATTAATAATCCTTTTGCAATTACCAAAGTAATTTGTTCCATAGGCCTATGAAATGTTTCTCGGAGTTACTGGATTATCACCTACTGAGAAGTTCAAAAATATCCGTTTGATATTTTTTTCTAACCGAGAAGCAATTCTACCTCAATCCTGAGCAGTGCTGAATTGGATATTGTAGTACGTGCTATCAAATATTACCATCTTCAGTAGCTGTGAAGTGTATCCTGTGATGATCTAACAAGATTATTAATGCATTCCTTCTATTCTTAACATACCAATGATGGGAAAGCAACCATTGTTTTTTGAATTGTCACTTTTGAGTATTTTGGAAAAATACATTAAGTGCCCAGTTTTCATTAACTTCTTTGGAGTACTTAGAAATTTGCATGATCTTAAGGCGAGAGAGAAAGGAAATGATGAGGATGAGAAAGAAAATCATGTCCAAGTCCTTTCTTTATTTCTTCACCTTGTTATCATTTCGACATTTTTGAATCCCGTTTTTATGTGAGGAGGAGAAAAGGAAGAATTCCCATAAACAAGCCAATTCCTGGATGGTTGAAGCGTTCAGGTCCTGTCGTGGACTTGGGTCCCTGGTGAGTCACCAGAAGTGGGAAGATTCAGATCGAGTAAGGTCTGGGGCTGGGGCTCAACTTGAAAATGAAAAAAAAAGAACCTGAGAAAAACAACTTCCTTGGTAAGATCAGATGGCTCTTTCTCCCTAAGATTTATACTTCTATCCAACAGCATATAGAAAGAGAAAAGGAAAGGGGAAACTAATAATTAAAACCAAACTGAAATCAGAGGCAGTGAATGCAGAGGAGAGAGACTGGGCCCTGAGCTTAGAGTGTCCCCCATTTTATCTCTGGAACTTTAATCTTTTCATCGAAGCTTTGCTCTGCTCCTAAGCATTCATCTGTTACTAACAAATTTCATGGAACGTCTGCTTTGAAACCATGGTTGTTTGAGGCAAACAGTATCTTAAGTAAATTTATGTTTTAATTGCAAGAGGGTAAAGTATGATTTGAGAGTACCCAAGTTAGAAATGTTTTTTATTCCTTTTCAGGAGCATAAACAAATAAAGGGCCACAATGGAAAACCTTCCTTAGAGTATGTAATGAACTGTGGTTAGAGAAGGATTTAAAAATGTGGTTGCTCTGGCTGTGGTGATTTAAGACAAGTGCTGTGTTTCCGTAAGAGATGTGCTCTTATATGTGTACTCTTCCTACTGTGTGTCTATTTATTTCACTGTTAATTACAGGTTTTGGAAATGAGAAAAAATATTTAATGAGAATAAACCTACTTATTTTAGCATATATTCATTCAACCTTTTAACATATTAGCTAAAATGAGTATTTTTCTCATTCATTCTACGCTTTCTGCAGGGAGGATGAGTGCTCTGCTTTTAGACTCATCATCTCCCTCTAGCGGTGGGCTGGAGAGGGGAACTCTGGGCTCAGCGACACCTCCCACCACCAGGAGTGAACTGCTGGAAGGATGACGAGTTACAGTTAGTGATTGATATCAGTGCCCAGCCCTCATTTCTTATCGAGGTTAAGTTCTGCTCTTGAACCCAGTGGTTTGAGTGATGGGTCTTCTGCCCAACTTCTGAGCTGACCTTGGTTATGTGGCTATGTGTGGTTTCAGACGTCTTCAGAGCATGATACTCTTCTTCAGTGCAGTTATTCGGGATGCAACACTTTTGCCAATTTACATAGGGAATTGAAAACTAAAATTCTAGTTCCTGTCTGCTCTTAAAATACACTGAGAGAACTAATGTGAATTAAATGACTTACATCAGTATCCTTCCATCTAACCTATATATAAATATTGGAATGTGCAGGATCAGACACCTGATCTGTAAAATGATGGCCTTGGGATAAGTGATCTCTGAGGTTGACTAGGCTCTGACAGTCGGGTGACTATCGAAAGCCCTACAAGGCTGTGAACATGGTCATCACTTCTGTATAAAGCCTAGTGGAACTCACCGCAAAAGGGAACTTCTCTTATGCTTTTACGTTTTTTTATGAGTTGTTTATAATGAGTTTTACGTAAGTCTGATTGTTTGTGCCCTTATAAACTGACAGTTGCAGAAATGTACAGTTCTTGTTAATCCCTTGGAGAGCTTCGACATACACAGAACTTCATAGAGACCATAGAAACTTCTGAATTTAAAAGATTGGGGTTTAAGTACTGGTTCTGTCCCTTACTGGCATTGCAACGCTGCACAAGTTACATGTTCTCTTCAAAGTCAGTTTCTTAATGGAAAATGTGATCGTTCCTACAAGTTACGTCTCTTTCCCACACTGCAGACTGACTCCTCCTGCTGGCTGCTCGGTCTCATGCATAAGGACCGTCCTTCCACTCCTTCTTCAGCTCCTTCGCCTTCGATGAGAGGAAAAATCATGTTGATTCCTCTTCATATTATTTCTCAGCTTACTCTTCTCCATTTCTATGGTTGTCACTCTAGTTGCGATTATTATTACGATGTGCCTGAAAGAATGTATAGATCCTAATAGGCATGGATGCCTTCTGGAGCTTTCATTTTTACCCCCTTCATTTAGTATCTTATCCCTGCTGCCAGTTTCATCTTCCTGAGGCACGGCTCTCATCCTGTAATTTTTCTTCTTACAAATCTTTAAATGGATCTCTCTGTGAACTGAATACGGACCAAAGAGAAAGTGCATCTAGCACGTGGCATCCCCTAGCGTGTCTAATACTGGGTCGCCCAGGCTCTGATGATCAATACATTTTCTCTGATATTTCCTCATATTTAAATTCAGGTTTTGCCTTTTTGGTAAAGATACCAGAAAGTGAGGTTATAATATTCTCAATACATCATATAAGTAGGCATTTTTATTTATTTATTATTTATTTTTTAGACGAGGCAACACTTGATTGACCTCACAGATTGCAAGGACCTTGCTAGCTTACAATTCCTTATTTTTTATTTTTTATGCCTATAGCACCTGGTCTTCCTAAGTGGTCTCCCATCCAAGTACTAACCAGGCCTGACTCTGCTTAGCTTCCGAGATCGCATGTGTTCAGGGTAGCATGGCCGTAGACTCAAATGGTGATTTTTATTTCAATCATTTGTTAATCTACAGATTCTGGTTAGAAATTTATAGTAAAGGAAAATTTATTTATTTATTCATCCATTCATTTGTTCATTCATTGTTTATATGCCTACGGACAGATCAATTCTTATTTAATTCCAAGGGTTATCATTTATCAGGATCATTATTTATTCTGTCGTTCAGTTTCCCCAGATTTGGCCTTTGGAACTCCCCTTCAGGTTGGCTTCTGTATCTTTTTGGAATGTTCAGTCCCCTTTTTAAGCACTTTCATATTTTCTGGAACCACAAGATGTTTCAGGCTCATCTTAAACGTTTTCTGCCCCAGTCCTGCAACCATCTGTTTCTCCAAGGATGCATAGTTTTCTCTCTTTGGAGCATGGTTTTTAGAAACTAAGATGTGAGCACTTAGGTGGAGTCATGGGTCCTGGGATATCATAATACCCGACTCGAAAATTGTCAAGGCCGTGAAAACCAAAGAAGGACCGAAGACCTGCTCCACATTAAAGGAAGCTCAGGAAGCATGAGGGCTAAATGCAAAGTGTGATTTTGGACTGAAT
>NW_006431918.1:2862211-2867639 GCF_000325575.1 Pteropus alecto | reverse complement strand
ATAGTGAGGTAATTGGAGAAATTTGAGCAAGTTCTGTGGGTTAAGTAGTAGTATATATGGTATTCTAATTTTGTACATATTTATCTTCCTGTCATGGTCAAGTCAAAATAACATGACCACCCACATTGTAATTGATTTCGAAAACCATTTTCAGATCTCTGCAACTGAAGACACTGATCTGAGTTAGAGGTCAGAAAATTCAGAAAAGAAATAATCATGTACTTGGTGCTCTAACTTTACCATTTAGGAATTTTGAAATAAATTATTATGTATACCAAAAATTACCTAATTAATCTTCTTCAGATGATTGTTTACCTCATTTCTATTTTTCCAGGATGATATATAAGGCTGTATTAAACATACTTGTACATACATTTTCAAACACTGGAAAATTTCTTTGAGATATGTTTCTTGAAGTGAGGTTGGTTAAATAATTTATGGCGCAGCCATAAGTACTATGAAGTCATTAAAAAATGATGAAACATATCAGCATTTGGCAAACTACAGCCTAAGGGCCGGTTCATCTGTGCCCATTCAGTGACATACTGTCTAAGGCTGCTTGCATGCCACAGTGCTGACATAGAGCTGAGTAGCTGCAATGGGGACCATGTGGCTCACAAAGCCTAAAATATTTACTACCTGGCCATTTATAGAAAAAGTTTTTCAGCCCTGATATAGATTATTAACATGCAGGATGACAATATTACTGAGTGAGACATATTTTATTATACATACAATAATATATGTGGGTATATATAAAATTGAAATCAAAGATTCTATTTATTTAAAGTGATGTATGGACAGAGAGACTCTACAAAGTTGTTCACCAAAGTGCTTAAGTAGTCACATTTTTTTTTTAACATTCAAATTTATAATTTTCTGCATACCTTACATTTTCATAAAAGGTCGTATGAATTAATTTTTCACATTTTTACCTCCAGGTTGCTACTCAAACCACTCTTTTCAGTCTTCTGCACCCAAAACTCTAGTGAAAACTGGCAATGGCTGCAGAAGGCTTTGAGAGACACATTTTAATTTTTAAGTAGGGTGACTGTATATTGTGGTTTGCCTGGAACAGTGCTGGTTTATGGCTCCTGGGAAGACAGCAACACTGTAGCTGTTTTTCTCTTAACTCTGTGGCAGTCTTAGCCTCCTGAGCTGCTGTTCATCTTTTAGATGTCTCTTAAGTGTTGCTGTAACTCTGGGTTTTGTCATCACCTTGTCCCTTCTCACTCTATTCCCTCTCCCAGGAACTCTCCTCAACTCCCGTGGTTCAGTTCACACCAATATACTGACGACTCCTAAATCTGTACTTCTAACTTCCAAACCAGTGCATTCTGGACATTTTTAAGATGTGCCAAATCTCATATCACCTGGGTACCGCCCTCACTACTTCCCCTTCCCTCCCCTCCGACCCCCCAATCATCACAAACCCCTGGCAATTTAACTGCCCAACTATTTCATATATTGGTTCCCATTCTTACTGTCACCATCCTAATTTAGTTTATCTTGTTCTTGCCTCTTTCAATAAGTGCCTTAAATTTACCTACCAGACCACAGCCAGGAAAATCAACCTTAAATGCCAACCCGAAAACAATACAGAGAATGCCCTAGTCACTCTCTTTTTAAAATCACTTCAGGAGACCTCACATTGCTTAGTGATGTTTTTCAAAGTGTGGTCCATGAACAATCTGCACCAGACCCTCCTGGACTGCATATTAAAAATGCAAAATTAGAAAAAACAAAAAACAAAAAACAAAACACTTGAAGCCCAAAGTCTGGCGTCCGTCACAGTTACCGCATCAGAATTTATGGCTAGAGCCCTAGAAATTTCTATTCTTCCCACCACCAGATTGTTTTTATGTGCCATAATGTTTCAGAACGATGGGCCTGGGTGTCTATCAGTGTGCGTACTTTGTTCCAAGGTATTTATGAGAGCCTTCCATAGTCTGGTTCTTACTACGGCCTTCCATGGTCTGGTACTTACTAACTTATCTCATCTCATTTCTTGCCATTTCTTAACTAAAACTTTACATTCTACTAATGTAAATTCTTGTACCTTCCTGCTTATACTTTGCTGTTTAACTTCTGTTTACCTTCACCATTTCCTGTGACTGAAATACCTCTGCCCCGCTTACTTAACCTGGCCCGCTCGTAAATATATTGCAAGTCTTCACTCAGGTATTCTCATCTGCAAGCTTTCCTGGCATCCCCAGGATGGGCCATGCCCCAGGGGGCTCTGTCTCCCCAAGGTACTATTACTGAGCTTTGTCAGCATGCCTGGCACATAGTAACCAGTCAATAAAGTTTGACAAATAGAGTTAATAATAGACGTATGAAGCTTTTTAGAATATATGGGTTCTATTTATTATCTTCTGTTGTCTAACAAATCACCATAAAACTTTGTGGCTTAAAATAACAACTTCTTATTGAGCTCATAATTCTGTGAGTTGGCAGTTTGGTCTGGGATCAGCCAGCCACTTCTTCTGCTGATAAAACTGGGGCTGCTCATGGGTCTGTGGTCAGCTGCTGGTTGGCTGTGTGGCTGGCTGATGGCTGGCTGGAGCAAGAGTGACAGCTATGCATTGCCTCTCTCTTTGTGTATAAGACTAGACCCACCGGGCTCGGGGCCTGTTCAGGTGGAGGTGGGAGGTTCCGATAGAGAGAGAAAGAGAAAGAAGCGGGTGGGAGGAAAAACTGTAAGTTCTTTTGAGGCTTATTCTCAGAATTGGCACAATGTCATTTCTGCCACTTTCTATTAGCCAGAGCAAGTACAGCGTGCTAGCACCAATTCGAGGATGAGCAAACAGATGCCACTTTTGGTCGAAGGCACTAGGAAGTATTACGGCCATTTTTGCAATCTGTTCCATGGGTCTCATATATACGAATTCATAATTGTCATTTATAATGTAACCATAAATAGGATTCTAGTTTCGTATCACTATCACTGCGCTTGCCTTATGAATACCGTTATTTCAATTTATCTTCAAACCGTTCCTTACCGTAGGTGCTGCTTGTTTTGTTCCCAGCTCTGTCACCTAACTCTTCTTCAATTAGCCTGTTCTGGTTCGCCCTTTGCATCTATTCATGAGCAGTATAAATAAGCGTGCACCATTTAGTTAATTACTTGGATTTGGTTAAGTCTTAAAATGAAGCCAGCGTTCCCAGGCACAGCAAACTACAGACTCTCAGCATGAGAATGGACGTGCTGCCAATGAGAAAGTGTGCCATTTTTGTATCTTTAAATTTTACCTTTCATTTTCTGCTTTACTGCCTTAAAAAAAATGGACAGTATCCAGCTTTCATTCTTTCATATCAGTTGACCTATTTTCCATTTTGAAAGCGATATTCATTTTTCTGCCTATTTGAGCAGCTCTTCACTGGCGAAAAAGAGCTCTCTTTAAAGGGCAAAGCTGTCGAAGGTCAAGTTCCTTGGCCTCCTTACTGGTGAGGGGAGTTACGCTTTGACTCGGGGCTCATGCTCTCAACCCTTGCATTCATTATTGGAGCCTGCACCTTCCTCTCCCGACTTCCATGGTTAGTCTGGGAATTTTAACCTCATTGGCATTTAATTTTATTTTCTCACCAGACCTTAGAAGGAAACCTAGCAATATCTAATGTTTGCAAATAACATGAGAAGAGAGAATGACAGGGAAAGTACTAAGTAAGCTTTTGAGTTTTCTACCCTAGGACTTTTGTTTTTGGGGGGCAGGGGTATTAATCGCCTCTCTGATTTTCTTCCTCATGGATTCTGAATGAAACTCTCAGCAATCCTCACTTCTTTTTTTTTTTAAATACGAAACTAGATTTTATGCAAACACTTGGGAACTGGACACTTTGGTTTACAAACAGCAACAAAATTTCTTTCTTATTTTCGAGGGCATCTTGGTCACGAATGCGTCTTTGCTTCCTGGTCCCAATGACTTTTAGCATCCCAGCTTGTCATTCACTGACGGGGAAAAAAGTCTGAGGATTTGGTTTGTGACCTGGGATATATGGGATATAAGTGTGTGTTACAAAACTTAATGCATAAAACTGCTACTTTTGATACAGTGTGGCTCATAGAGATGAGATTTAGCTGCCTGTAATGAGAATTTGGTGTGACTGGAAATTGAACAGAAGCATCTTTTTATTGAAGGTGCTAAGCCTTACAACAGTCATTCAGTAGCAGAAGTGATTGTTTTTCACATTACTTTTCAACTATAAAGCCCTTCAGAGCCTCATAAGAAAATCCCTGTCCTTATTCAAGCAACAAAAAACTTGGTAACTTTTTCCTTACATCCATTTAAAGCAAAATAATATAGTGACATCTCCTTACCCAACTCTTTAGATATGTTTCAATTTTTCTCTATGTTAAAGATTTTTTCCTCTTTCAAGGTCGGAACTGTCCTCTGATAAAAATCTCATTTTCTTTTTTTGCTTCTGTGAGGATCACAAAGAAAAAAAAAAGAAAAGAGGAAAAAAAATCTAGACACGATGCTAGAGACTTGAAATATACATAGAAACTTTTGGAAGAAAAGATGTTTTTAAACTTTAGTTAGTATCTTTCTTACAATATGTGCATAAATAAACATTTTGATCTTCACAAATCCTTAGAAGAAATACCAAAAAAATCTCAAACCAGATATTTGAATTAAAGTTAGGAGAAAAACATTCTATTTCTTGCTCCATTTGTAAAG
Organism: Pteropus alecto; assembly: GCF_000325575.1. NCBI lineage: Eukaryota > Metazoa > Chordata > Mammalia > Chiroptera > Pteropodidae > Pteropus > Pteropus alecto. Next base: position 2,862,960 of record NW_006431918.1, on the reverse strand, counting down.
CACCTTTAGAAATTTGAGCAAGTCATATAATTTTTCTTTTTCAGTTTTTCCATTTACAAAATGTGTGTCTATTCAACTGAAATAATTTTGTGGATTGATTTCTGTTTCGAAAGTATATTTTCATCTCAAGTCTCTTCTTTAAGTCGTAGTACATTTTGTTCTCCCCTACCAGGAAATATATCTAAAATATTCAGTGGATAGAAAATATTTTAATTAATTGTTTCTCCAGCAGATCTGATAAAAAAAATATTTTAATTGTCATCTTCTGCAAATTTGGGAGTTATGTCATTAGTGAGTTTAGCTCTAAAATATATATTCTGTTAAATCGAAGCATGGTCTTATTAAATGTTTCTCTCAGGAATTTATAGTGCTGGTTTGGCAACTATTTCCTGCAGAAAAACAGGCAGTATTAAAAGGGTCACTTCAAATGATAGTGAAGGTTTTATCAACCTGTGTGAGATTGATTTTTTAAAAATTAATACTAGCACTTATGAGCTTTCAGGATTAAGAAGTATCTTAAATTCCATGAATGGAGCTGGTTGCTTTGTGCTCCTGCACCCTCATAGCTGTAGAGAGAGGGGACCAGGTCAAATTCGCCATTCTTCTAGGGGCCTAGGCGTGCTACGAAGATGCACTTGGCTGTGGTGGAGGAGGCTTTGGAAGATGTCTTACAAACTATCAGCCCCTGGTGTTGGGTGTTAGATCTTGCTAAAAGGCTTCAATTTCGTGGTGGTCTCAATAGAGGAAAG
>NW_006431918.1:2854733-2862197 GCF_000325575.1 Pteropus alecto | reverse complement strand
CCATTTTGTGAAATAAGAAGAGCAATATTCGTTTATTTGTATTTCCTGCTGCTTATCTGACGCGATATCCTGAGCTGTGATGAGGCTCCAGTGTCCAGTCCTCAGCCACCACTCAGAGGGCTCCAGCACATCAGAGGGACAGAATTGCAGCCACCCTAATCCAATTGTAGGCTTTCAAAGCGTATAAAAGCCATGTCCATGAGTTACATACAATTAAATGACTCAAAACTTTTCAACATATTAGGAAGAAGAGAAGCAATAATAGAGAATAGTTCAACAGCTTTCTTTCCTCATTATTTTTAGCATACTCTTGGCAAAATGTTCAGTTTACGCACTAAGTATATAAAGTATTTTCATGGCAGGTCTAGGTAAACTAGTGCCATAATTAATGTACGTATTGAGCCATCATGGGTTTATCTGTAAAAGGCAGTGATTATAAATTGAAACATATGTAGAAGTGCAGGTGACACTCTAGGATTAAATCACAATATTGATAAATCTGATGCATGTGATTAGCAAGCCAGCTGTCGAACTGAAACACTAAAAATTGCTTTTAACAAGATATTCTTGCTATTTTATGCTTTTGACTATATATGTGATCACGCATAAAAATGAGAATTCAATGCTCCATTTTTAATCTTGGTTCATTAAATACAAGGTATACATTAAAAACTAACATTAAAAAAATTTCTCCTCACGCTACAAAAATAACACAAAGAAAAGCAGAACAGTAAAATAAAACCGTAGCAACACAATCACTCTGTTATCTTGGGTTTTCTCAGCTTTTAACATGTGCTCTATCATTTCCTTTTTATCAAACTTATCGCAAGCTACTTTGGTTATTGTCAACTAAAAATAAGGAACATTGTCACAACTGGCAGTGCATTCGCCCTTGAGCTAAGGCAACGATTGCAAGAATTTTAGAGCCAGTCGATGGGCAACACTGTGCAAGGATGTCGCTAGCACTCCCAGCCTCCCATGCTCTCTTTTGAGCCACAGGGAGAAGTTGGGCTTCCCAGCCTCCTTGCGAGGGGAGGCACCCTGCATCCACCTTTAGCTAATGGGCTGTGACAGGAAGTGATCTGTGTTGGTTCCAGGCTGAGGCTATGAAAAACCCCTTGTATCATCCCATCTCTCTTCACCTGCCAGGAAATCAAGAAAGAGTCTTGCTCCTGATGAAGAAGCTTCGAGAAGTTGAGACTCCTTTAGCCTAGTTCCTACACAGAGCAAATTCTCCTCCCACCTCCCAACACCCACTGAATATATGCCAAGATGGAGAAATAATCCTTTCTCGTTTTAATCCACTGAGATTTCCAAGTAAATTTGTTAACAGCAGCATAACCTAGCCGACTTTCAGACTTCATACTTACGTGTATTATTAATAACTTTTTCTAAAAGAAGCCCTATTTCCTCCTTACCTTTTAGCTTTCATCTTTCTTCTTTTCTTATTTTCTGCTGCCAGAATCAAGTTGCGGTCAGTGTTTTATCTGGGCCAGGACGATGACATTTGGAAGAGAGTAAGGGTGTAAAGGAGATGCAGGACAAATAAATGCTAAGAACCCAGAGGGCAGAGCAGAATCAATCTGGATATCAAGCCACAACAGACAAAACAGGCAACAAACGACCTGAGTACACAGGCTGGGCTTGGAATTTGAGGTCAAGGTTGTGAAGAAGTCTCAGACAGAACAATGATGCCTTGATTAGAACCTTGGGCTCTTCCAGAGGTTTGAGATGACAGCTAGGGTAATAAATTTGGAATGAAAGACCAGGACTAGAGTTTTAGGCTTGAAAATGGCAAGTATGGTTGTCTCGGGTGGTACCAGGGATGTTAGGCAACAGCCTGCCTTGGGAGTAGAGCCTCGGTAGAGAGAAAATGGATGGTGAGGTCAAATGTAGCCCTGAGCCACCATGCTTCAAACACAGAGGTTAAAAGCAGGCTCGACTTCATTACTAAACTCTGGAGTTTCTTGTGGCTCCAGAGGTAGGACCAGAACCTAGAAGGAGAAGTAAAGGACTGAGCTCACAGATGCTACAGAAGCTCTGCAAGGTCGGACATTAGAGGTCATTGTCATGGGCACCCCGACCATTTCTGATGGACCTCTGTTTGGGATCTCAATTCCATTTTATATTTTACAGGGAATATAAGTTATCTCAATTCCACCGTATATTTCATCTCAGATATTCCCCATTACTACCTCTATAATTTATTCTACTATTTATCAGATACCTATAATGACTCCTCATGATTTGGGGGTTTATGTTTACCACGACCATACCTTCACAACAGGGTTTGTGATCCAGGGCGGGGGGAATGGCGTGAAGGACACCTGGAGCATGTGTCTGCAATCCTGAGTCTATACCCAGGTTCTGCCACTGACAGCCGCCTGTGTGACTACCAGCAGGTCATGTGACCTCCCTGGCTCAGTTTCTTCCTGGGTGGAGGCCATGTGTCTGTGTGTTTGTGGGAGGCGGGGGGTGGTGGACTCGACGAACTTCAAGGCCTCTGTGTCTCTTCAGTTCTCTGAAGTAATTCTTTGTGGTAAATCTGACTTTCACAGAAGTTCCATTTCTGGGAACTAAAGGAGCTTTATACACACTCCTCTTCACCTCTTACCTTCACGTCTTAACGTCTGAACTTAACTTCAGCTCCAACTCGTATCCATCCTTTATTTTCTCCTCTCTACAACTCTTCCCCCAGTGCCTGCCCAGCAGCCTCTCCCTGGCCGATGGCCAGCCTTCCTCCAGCCCTGTCGGCCCCCATGAGTGTTCATGCAGATGCTCCTGCACCAGCAGGCCTCCCCACGCAGCCTTTTTGTTTCAAAGTGACTCTCAGGCTGAGCAGCTGTGTGAAAACCTCACTGGGGGTGTGATATTGCAGGCTGGCTGCTGGCCCCGGTGGTCACAGCAGGGCAGTTTTGAAGAAGAGCTTCGTGCTGGTTCAGTTTCGAGGCATCAGAAAAAGGGAAGCAGCAGCTCCTCACGGCCCTCCTTCGTCCCTGCCCCTTGTGAATACACGGGGCAACGGGGCAGTTTCCCAGGTGTCTGCTTAGATGATCGGAACTGCCGTTCTCTTTCCTGGGCAAGCTGGGCACCTCTTCGGGCCCTTATCCTTCTTGCTCTAACCGCTAAGTTCGTCTTTCTGACTCAAAGTGGAAAGAAAACTGTCTCAGGTGACAAGAAACATTTTTCCAAATTAACACGTATCGGCAGGAAATCTCCACGTGCAGATCCTGCCCCCTCGTCAAAGTTAACTTACCCCAGCTCGAGCTCTTGGTCTTTGTCCCTGTGGCCTGATCGAGTGACCCGTTTTGGGCAGTGGTGCCAGCTTTCTTCCCAGTCTCCAAGATGTAGCCTCTTCCTTAGTATTTCTTTCCTCCTTAACCCTTTCGCCTAGTCAGACATTGAGTTCCTTCGCCTTTTTCCCAAATCGTCTCTAATATTTGCCCTTTGATTCGATTTCAGTGACCACAGTCCTAATCCACATCCTCATTTAGATAGCAGTTGCTTTTTCTCCATTTACATACTGAACTCCTGCTTGGAGTCAGGGACCCCAGCAATGGCTGCCTTTGTGACGCAAGCGTGGCGTACATGCCCCCAACTCAGTTGCTGGCAGGGAACCGGAATCTTCTAGGGTCAGAGAAGTTTCTCGCTTTTGCTGGTGTGAAACAAGGAGACTCGTGTGGGTCCTGTTCAGGGATTGCATGGGACCACGCGTGGTATCAAGGTCAAAGCCTTCCTGTTGCTGGCTGTGGTCCTGGGTTCTGATTGCAGCTGTGGCACTTAGCCCGGAAGACAGTGAAACTCTGAGTCTGTTTCTTTACTGACCAGTTCAGAGGCTTAAATTCATCCCATCACCACAGTCTTGTCTCTGTGTTCCCATGGGTCTCTCTTCTCTCAGCGAATAGGAGAAAAAAAATAAATATATGTGCTTCCTGCTAGTAGGCAGGAACACAGGAATGCTTTTTTTTTTTTTAAATATAATTTATTTATTTATTTATTTTATGGTGACTGGTTAACGAAATCCAATGTTTCATCTGTGCACTTTAACTTTTTTTTTTTTTTTTTTAAACTGGCCTCAGGCCCTCACCCTATCAAAATTGGCTCTGGAGACTATATAAACCAACTGTAAAACGCTCATTTACAATTATTCAGTGTCCCATAACTACATGAAATAAACTGCATTGTAACCAAGTCACGTAGGTTCTGTCTCCTCATCGTTCAGATTTGCTCCTCTTCTGCACCCCACCCGACAGCTGCTGTCTTTATGAATATGCTTACCGGCTCTCACCTGGGCTGCTGAGCTAGCTTTCTAAATATGGCATCTTGGCCATATTTCGTCAGCCTCCAATTCATCCTTCACAGTGTGCCAGAACATCCTGAAAAAGTGCCGGCGGCTACACTCTGAAGGCTTGAGCAGGCTCCGCTCCCCACCCTCTCTCCCAACAGGCATCGTTTGGCTTGCGATCGTTGGTAGCCGCCCTACAGACTAGTATTTGGATTCTTCATGGCTTTCAGTTTTAATCTTTTCCACTCAGGGGTGTGGAATTCTCCTCAGCTACATATGGTGCTGCCTGGGGGGACAGTCTTTCAGACCCTGACACCCCCACCAGGTCTGTGGGACCCCGGCACGGCTGTAGTTGATAGCAGGAGGGCGTGGGAGCTCCTGGGCAAGGTGGGCGGAACTTCCAGGCAGAGGGAACGGCAGCTGCTGAGGCTCAGTGACAGGAGAGAACACGGTGTGTTTAAGGCATCATTTTGCAAACTTTCGACTGCGAAATTTGGTTACAAATAGGTTTTCATTATGATGCACTACACATATAATTGAAAACAAAAAGTTTTGACAAGACTCTGATGTGTTTCTCTTCTCCCATTTCATTAAAATAAAATGCTGATCTCGACCAACGAAATTGTTTTCACACTTCGCTGAAATCCATTAGTGAGGTTGAAAGTACAAAAACGCTGGTTTAAGGTCCAGACTAGGTGGAACCCAGGGTGTGAGGGGTGATGCAAGACGAAGCTAAAAGAAAGAAAAGCAATAAAATCCCGCAGTGCTTTGTCTGCTGGGTAAGCTTGGTTTTCTTTAGCCTAAAAGCCATAGGAAACCCCCAAATGGTTTAAACAGGGGACACTCGTGGGGTGTGACATGAACAGGTTTACATAATGTTCTTGCTATAGACTGATTTGGGGGAGTCACGAGTGGGTGTGGGAGAGCAGTTAGAGGTAGTTTTGTTTGTTCGTTGGGTTGTTTTACTATTTCAAGTGAGAAATGGTGTTGATGGACCAGAAGGTGGTAGAGGAAGTGGAGAGTGGACACCTCGAAGCTACTCAATGGAGAGAATTCACAGGACTTACTGATGGCGGAGCTGGGGCGTGAGGGAGCAGAAGCGGTCAAGGATGGCTCTGGGCGGCAACTGGTGGAATTAGGTGGAATTAGGCCGATAGAAGGATGGCTCTGGGCGGCAACTGGTGGAATTAGGCCGATGGAATTAGGCTACTGAGAAGGGAAGACTCAAATAAAATGAGGTGGACGGTATATTGTAGCGCGACGTTCTCCAGAAGCAGACCCCAAGGTGGGTTTAAAGGCTGGTGGTTTATTTAGGAGTTGGTGCCAGCAAACACTGATGGCGAGTGAGAAAGTGAGACAGAGAAGGGAAGGCAGGTCATAACAGATGGTTTTTGAGGGCTTGACGACTATGACGTGCACGAGCTTGTGCCTGTTGGGGAGGCCAGGATGGAATGTGAGCCTCAGCGGTATCCCACCCAAAGGTATTTATGTTCTGTCAGTCATCAGTTGACTAGTGGGCATCAATTGCCAGCACTTCTTACTTGCCGTGCGGGGTGGGCAGAGTGGACGGACTGCAGTGGCCAGGGAAAAATCTTCAGACAAGAAATGTAAGTGCTGGAAGCTGGAACTTGGGAGTGCGAATTGAAATAATAAAGCCAAGGGGATCTGGGTGGGTCACGGACAACAGCCTCTGCTACAGGCGCTGTGTCGGGAGGGAGATGGAGGCAGCGCTCTTGAACATAGCTGTAGATCTATGGCATTTGACCTAACTACAAATAGGGACCTCAAGTTGGACATTCGAGCTCGGCCTTCAGAAGAGAGTAGAGACCTGGAGTCATCTGCGTAGGGGTGATACTCAAAGAAGTGGTTGATATTGTCCATTGGAGGAAACTACAAAGTGGGAAAACATTTGAGACTCGGTCTCTGCCCTGAGGAATCCCAGGGTTTAATGGCCAGATCAGGAAGAACAATATTGAAAAGAAAACAGAGGAATTCTAGAAAAATAGAACAGAAACCAGGAGAGGATATGTCCTGAAAACCAGGGGAAGACAATACTCATCCTGCATCCTGGTGGAGCAATGAGATAGAACATGGGAGACGCAGTGGCTGTGAGTGTGGATCATAGAGCAGAGCTGCCTGTGTTCAAACCCCTGTCCTGCTAATCAGCAGCTGTGTGATCTTGGACAAGTGACTTTCCCTCTCTGAGTCTTAGTTTCCTCATATCCAAAGTGGAGATAACAGTTGTTCCTACCTCACAGAGGTACTGCGATGTTGAGAATTCAGTGATAAAATTCTGCTTAAAACAGTGACTGACGGGTGGTGAACATTAAACAAACAGGAGCAATTGTTAGTTCTATTCTTTCTACTTTGCTTCTTTCTCTGAGAGTCAATGTGGCTTCTAATCTAGGTCTTCTCCAGACCTTGATATTATACTTTGCAAGAAGATCCCTAGTTTTTGGGAACATGTGAGGCGACCAAAGTCTCAAAAGCTGGTCTAACCAGCAGTCTACTTAGGAATCCCGTTTCTCTGACACTGTGTGTGGCATTGTGCTCTGATAGTTGGTGCCAGATTCCAGCAACTACCTTCTTTTTTCTCCCCCAAAGACTCTGAGTATTAAGGCATTCTATATACGACATGGTTAACTTATTTGATAAATGCCAAGCTCTTCTATCGTTTATTTCACGAGGAAATTCAGTCTTGCGGCTCCTAGTGTGGACCCCAGACCAGCAGCCCCAGCATCATCTGGGAGCTGATTAGCAATGTGGGTTCTACCCCAGACCCTACTAATCAAAATCTGCATTTTAACAGAATTTCTGGATGGTTCACTTGCACGTCAAAACTTAAGCAGCATGCTCTTGAGAGCGCATTGCGTATGCTTGGGTTTTTTTTTTTTTGCCACAAACGTTCAGCCCCAAATAGCTTCCTTACCCAAATTCTGTAAAGGTGATTTCAGAGTGCTTTCCACGACTTCCCTTTGACTTTGTCGTAGAAATCCCATAACCTCATTGGTTGGTGCTGAGTCACTGGCAGCTCCCCTGAAATAGGTCATCATCTGCTCTTGGTTCAGAACCAGGGTAGGAGTTTGGATAAGGGACTCAATCTGTCTATTACACCAGAATTCAAGTGAACCTGGACAGCACTTACAGTAGATAAAATTGGCACTAATCACTATTCCCTA
>NW_006431918.1:2847984-2854653 GCF_000325575.1 Pteropus alecto | reverse complement strand
CTACACTAGGAAAGTCCTGTGTTCTCTTGCTGTCGACTTTATTGAAGTTTGCTGCATGTAACTGACCTTCTCTTGGCCCCATGCCCCTCTGAGCTTATGCTTCAACCGAGTTGGTTTAGTTTGAGGATCAGTGTGCCAATCCTTGCATGTTACATTTCCACTCGGTGTCAACACAGATGCAGAGCTCAACACTTTACAGAAAAACAAACAGAAACTCTCACACCAGACCTTTGTGCGTAGGGCAAATTATAACACGTTTGAGAAGATGTTGAGGACTTACATCACTTAAACGCAAACAATCTAATGGTAGATTGTTGGCCAATCTCTGCTGTAAAATGCCCCTTGGACATTTTTACAGCCCGGGATCCAGCTTCCTGCTTTGTCTTTTCATCCTCCCGGGTTTCCTCTCTCTCATTTCTGTGCAACCCCAGTAAGGAAAACACAACAGGAAAAAGCCCCACTAATTCTTTCCGTTTTGTCAGGCACTATAACTTAGTATTTAGGCTTCCTTTGTAGCTCAGCCTCTACTGAAGCTTTAAAAAGGCTACTTGCCCAGCCACACAACCAAAAATGGAGTAAACACACTCGGAAACACACAGCTGAGCGTGGGGATGAGGATTTATCTGAGGAAATTGGCTGGACAGCCATAAAGCAACAAATGTCCACTTGTGGGAAGAGTAGCCTCCTCTTCCCTTTGTGTTTCTTGCTCTTTATCATTCCTTGGTTCGAACACTTCCTAGTTTCTGTTGTCACTTACTAATTCGTACGAAGTGCTGAATATGTGCCAAGCGCACTACTCAGTGATTTCTACATGTTGATAACTTTCATGCTCAACACCATGGACAAGGTAAGTATTATTATCGCTTTACACTTGAAGAGACCGGGATTATGGAATTTAAGTGTTTTTGCCTTAGTGACAGAGCCAGATAAGTAACTGTGTAATTGATTGACATCTCCGTCTCTCCAACTAGATTGTAGCTTTTTTGAAAGCAAGAGCTGCATTGTCTTGATGCGTGGCTTTGCTGCTGGGTTCTCTGCTGTGTCGTGGGGCCCTGATAACTGTTTGCATCGAATGCATACTTCAAAGCACAAGGGATGAGAGGAAAAGCTAGCTTCTTGGCAATGAAGTGAAAGATTTGTATATATGTATATGTGTATGTTTTTTTCATGAGAGCAGTGAGAGATCAGGAGGTAGGAGAGAAAAAACTTGAAAAGAACTTCTGTTCGGGTAAGTTCTCTCAGAGAATTTTAACTCTCCTACCTCAAAGGCATTAAAATAAAGAATGAGGGATGGCTGCCCTCTTGAGCCACACCTCTACCAAGATTACTAACTTCCTGGTTTGCTCATTTTGAGTTCACAGACCTTAATTATGTACCACACAGCATGAATCATTCTGTCTGCTCTTGCAGAGAATACCAATTTGTCTTCCAGACTATGCAGCAAAGCAAACCTTTCTTCCGCCACTGCAGATAGGAGTGAGGAAGAAAGCACGGCAGATTCTCCTCCACCCACCTTGGTGAGGGGGAGCAGTTTCCTCTCTGAGGTGATGAGAGCCTGACCTATGACCAGCACTTGGAATGCAGGCGCTGTTACGGGATCCTTTTAATCAGAGGCAATGGCCTTGCTGTTGTATCACCCTGGACAAGTCGATTACCCCTTGGGAGCCTCCATTATCTTATTTTAGACAAAAGGGAGAATTCACCATCGTCCTAGGACAGGCGCAGATGCAGCTTTTCCCCCTCCTTCTGCTGCACTGGGCTGTTGCCTTATCTGTCTATTGATGTGGAAACCAATGGTAACACCTCATCTACCTGGAATTTAATTGTTCTGAAACCTCAGAGGCTCTGGGACAAAGCCAGGAAAAGCCGTTACCAGAAAGTAAACAGATAGGATTTCTGAACCAGCCCGGGCTCCAGGCCTTAGAACCAGGTCAGCCATACACATCTGTAAAACACCCATGTCTAACCATGCAGGGGAGGACCTCTTTTCTAAGCCATGTTCAAGTTCGGATTGGTTGCAGGGCTATAAATGGAAGCAGGCACCCTCCCTTCTTCCCTCCCATTGTATGTATTTTCAAAATATAATCTCCCTGGAGTGGGGATACAAGAAGCTGTCTTTACCATTGGACTTCATGAGGACGGCCTCCATGGCTGGCTCCTCCCTGGGCCCCTGCTTGGCTTTTTGCTTCCAGCACGCCTTCCCCACTTGGCTCTGCATCTTTGACTCCAGCATTTAGTTAGACCTGTGGACTGAGGTCCAAGTTATTCTTTAAATCTTAGATCACTCCCCTACATTTTACCTGACACTCCCCGGGACCTGACTTCCACCCTCTGGTGAGTTGAGGCTCCCATGCCCTCCCATCATGCCAGAGCTGCCTCCTCTCATCATCGGATACACAGCTGTGGGGTAGGGAAGATTGAATCACCAGCCACAGGGAGGAGGGTAGGGTGAGCAAAGACTATAACGAGGAGAGAGAATTAAAACAAACAAACAAACAAACAAAACAGGGAAAAGCATTGATTGCGATGTGCAATGTGAGGTAATTGAAAAGACCTGACTTCCACCCTCTGGTGAGTTGAGGCTCCCGTGCCCTCCCATCATGCCAGAGCTGCTTCCTCTCAAACAAACAAAAAAAACAGGGAAAAGCATCGATTGCGATGTGCAATGTGAGGTAATTGAAAGGACTCTGAATAAGAAGATGGGAGACCTGGGGTAGGTCATTGTTTATGTCCCCTTAATTAAATCGAGTCACTCTTCTCTTGACATTAGTGTCCTCGTCTGTGATGAGAAAGCTGGATGAGCTCTCACATCCTGTTTAATTCTGACGTTCTGTAGTTCTAAGGGCAACAGAGAGTATACGTTTTTGAGGGCTTTTATTATAACACAATATAATAATTAATATTTATAATGATGGGTCACTGCGGAAAATTACATTATGCCCAATGTACTTTTAAGGGAGGCCTCGTGAAGTTTAATACATTTTGGAATGATTTTCTGTCACAATGTTAAATGAAAGAAGTATATACTTAGAAAGGTAACCCCTCTGTTATGCCGAGTATGTGCGATGTTAGAATGACTGAACTTCGGGGGTTCTATAGAGTGAAGCTTTAGTGTGTCTATAAAGCATTTGATCAAAATAAGTGTCTCATTCAAAAACATATGCCAATACCAGAAAAATTTTCCAAATCGAACAATTTAGATGGATTGTTCTAGAGGCAATTAAGTTTGTTTCTCCATTAATATGCATTTTAAATTTTAGCATGTTTGCCTCGTGTCATATTTCCCCTCTGTAAGACAGGACCCTCTGAGTTAGCCTCTTTTACTAATTTATATATTGATCTTATCAGTCACATTCCAAGAAGTAGATTATTTCTTTGAGGACTTCTTTTGGTTCTCTTTGGATGTTTATATTCTCTGAAATATTTTGGCTATCGTTCCATTACTGACAGAAAAGCTTAAAATGCTCAGATCACTGCTTACAGTTTCCACTCATTTGCCATCAAGATTTTCTCAGTGTTCATCCGTGCTGGAAACGTCACTCTGTGGTGGCAGGTACTTGGCGACGGGGCTCTTCTGCTATTTCAGCATTGCAAGGAGACATCATCACAGCCACTAGAGAGGCGTTTGAGAGAGAATGTTTCTTTCCAAAGCTGTTCCTTTGGAAGTCTCTCCAAGTTTACTGGTAACCAGAGTCAGAGCCTATTTCTCCCCTCGAAAGTGACCTGTGTTAATAACAGACCTTAACTTATATCTCTCCGAGAATATTGGAGGATTTTAGTTTTCTTTTCCATCTTGAAACATTCAGGCTCTCAAATAAACGTAGTGGTAATAAACGCATGATGTCGGGCTGTTATCTGAATATCGCAGAACCGACGATTTCTTGTGGTTTCTCATAATATTTTAGTCTCAAGAAAAGACCAAATATGATATATCACATTCTAAATTGGTCCTTATATTTGTTCTCCACAAATATGGAAATATGATACAATAGAAAGTGAGGAAGAGTCATTATTTCTATGTAAATAATTAGAGATGGTATTTTCCTTTCAGAAAACGCAAAAGCAGCCTTTTTCTGCCAGTCAGGGTTTGAACCTCCCTCAGCACACTTCAGCCAAGTTACCTAACCTTCATGGTCTTTAGTTTTCCTGATTTGCTAGTGATCCACAAGAGGAAGGGCACTTTTCTTTTGCCAAATGTTGCTAATTGGGTTGCAGAAATTTAATGCAGAGTGTTGGAGCTGCTTGTAAGTAGTTAATGTATAACTATTGCCCCAGCAATCCTGAAAGGATGTGGGGGCTCAGAAACGGAAGGGTCCTTCATACATCTGAGAGATCCCCAGAGCTTGCAGGGAGCGTTTGAGCATACTCACTGTTTAGTCAGATGGTTTTTTATTAAAGAGGGTCTAGCTATCCTTCTCAGACTTCTGAGACACCAGAAATCCTATTTGCACAATATTGATTTGGTGGTCAGCTCTTGAATTCGTAGGAAGTAACTGTTCATCTTTTTGAGCTTATTCACTGTCCTGGTTGCCTTGCTAAAAAAAAAAAAAAAAAGTACAAAAAAAACAATGGAATCAGGAAGAGGGGAATAAAGAACATGTATATTGCTAGATAATTGGAAATATAGTGAGGATCTAAATTATGATTGTGAAGAATCTTGAATGAAACAAACAAATGCTCAAAACATTAAGTTAACCAAAATCATCTAGACAATTGGTAATACGATCTTAATTTTCAAAAGGAACATACAGTATTAACAGTGTTTGCATTCAGATAGTAAAATTATAGGTGATTTTTATATTCTTTATTATTATATGTTCTATCGTGATATTCACAAAGTCTGTATATCCCGTATAAACTGGCAAATTAAATGTATTGGGAATTCAGCATCCTCTTGGATGGCTTCTTTCGTGATCTCAAAAGTGTGTGTTGTCCAAGGTGCATTATTATTTAATGGCGTGGCTTTTTTTTTTTTTTAAATTTAGAAAGGATATAAAAACTTTAAATCATTGTTTTAGAATTCCCATATTTTTAGTTAATAATAGTATCTTGCAAATATATTACTAATGAGATTTTAAGCACTTCCGTTTTCACTATTCAGTTTGATTCTTTGAACATCTCTGTGGCAACACAACATTACAATCCCTCTAACTCACAAGTGGCGTATTATCAGATATCTATTACTGTGTCACCTCAGACACCTAGGTTTCTCAGTTTGGAACATATGCTCAGATTTAAAAGACTCCATTGGTGATATTTTACTTTATCAAACAAATATTAGCTATAATGAAGAAAACTGATTCTGAAAGATGAATATCTCAGTCTTTTTTTCTGAAATTTATATCTCAAATTATTTGAATTACAGATCATTTTGTGTAATCTGTATTAAATCTAACCTCTCTCGTTCTTTGCCCAGGCAAGATAAAATAATATGTAAAAATGAATGCATTTGAGGGTAAAGGAGGCTTCCTGAGACTTAAAGGATGGATAAATAGTTGTCGGCGTATGAGCTCGCCTTTCTGTCGGAGCAAGGGTTCTACAGTGAGCTTACAGTGTCTCCTCTGCCTCTGTTTCTCTTTGGTTATCACAGAGATTGGTTAAGAGTTTCATCTCCGGATCCTTCTCTACCCCTTAGTATTTACTCAGTGACGTCCAGTGAGTTACTCACTTTCTTTATGCCCTAGTTTCCTTTTCTTTACAGTGGGGATAATAGAATTACCTACCTCCTAGGATTGATGAGAGCATTATGCAAATTCCCACGATTAAGAGCTGAGGGTCGTGTTTAGCACAAAGTAAGTGCTTAGCACATATTAGCTATTATCATTATTATTATTTTCATTAAGTATAAAACTACTACACTGCAACTACAGTGAATAGAATACCTCACTGTGTCTTGGGTGCTGTTTCTTTGATATATCGGCTTTTAAGATAGCCTACCCATAATGCTTTGGGTGTTAATACAGATACATTTATATAAACCAATAATTTCTGGGGTTTTTTTATTTTTGTTTTTTTAACTACACATCTATAATCTGGGTCCCTGAGATTCAAAATATAGATTTGTATAAATAATAGATGTAACTGAAAAGTACAAATCCTGGAATGTAACCATAAAATCCATTTGATTTTGTTTTTTGATGTCCATGTAAAATCTATGTAGTAGGAGAAGTTTTTCCTCCATTACTGAATGAGAACTTCAACAAGTTCATTACTCTCTGGTAATAGAAAGTCCTAAGGTCACTTTACACACAAAATACAGTCTCGACTCAGAAAATAGGCTGTCTAGTTCAATATATTAGTCAACACTCCATCTTCATTTAGGGCCCTCCTCCAGCCAAGGCACAGTTTCAGTGGACCACTTACCTGCAGGAATCACATCTGATCCACCCTGTCTTCACACTGGCCTCTCCTTCCCACCTCTCCTCCCTGGGGCTGTCACTTCCAACCAAACCAGAGTCAAAGTAGGGTGGGAGGAAGGAATCTACTGCCCAAAGATCAGATCGTTCTTTCTTTTGTTCTTTCTCGGCCCAGCAGGTGTGTTTAAAAGGTTTTCTGTCCCAAGGATGCTTCCGTAGCTTCTTTGGAAGGTCCCCTCTGATGGCAGTTTCTGTGAGTTGAGAAAATTCTTCCAAGCTGTTCTACCCAGCTGTGGCAACCCACCCTGCCTGT
>NW_006431918.1:2811804-2847939 GCF_000325575.1 Pteropus alecto | reverse complement strand
TTTTTCCCCTCGAGAAGAAGTCAAAGCACCTCTTGGCCCGCCTGCTCTCCCACATCTGACCCGCAGAAAACACAAATTTGTTCTGACGGACTTTGAGGGCTAGGCTGATTCCAGTACGTTAGTAACGCTCTGGTTAGGCCACCAAAGCAGTTAGTCAACCCTTCTCTCGCTCTGTAGACTTTACAGGAAGAAGTCAGCCCTCAGTCCATTATGCGCTCGCTTTCTCTCTCTCTCTCTCTCTCTCTCTCTCTCTCTCTCTGTCTCTCTCTCTTTCTCTCTCTCTCTCTCTCTTTCTCTCTTTCTCTTACAAACACACACACACACACACACACACACACATGCACTGCAGTAGTCCACACACACACTTTCTGAGTAGGCCCCTCGACGAGCCCTTCAGATGAATCAGTTGTGGGTTACAACTTTCTCAAGGAAAACTTCCGTGCAGACTTTTCGTCACAACATTCCACTTCTTCATTTCAGATCTTCACGTGGAGGAGGGGCCACAGTTGTCGTGCTGCGGGCTCTTGGAGTCTCCTCCGAGGTTCTTTCTGGTGGGCACTCCTGCACTTTACTTCATGCCTATTATCTTTAGCATCTTGGCATCTCATTTGCAACATCGGATTTAAAGTCCATTTTTATGGAACACATAGGACTTTTTCATATAGTTTAAAGATAGTTCAGAAATGGTTTGATAATTTTATACAACATATGCCAAGATTCCAAGTTAAAAATAATTAGGGCCACCTAAATGCTCATGCAATTTAGACTTTATGGAATAGTTGAAGATTTAGAGAGGAAAACATGCTATGCAATGAAGAATAGCGAACGGCACTATTTTTTTTTTTTTAATGCTGACTCTACAATTGAATTCTAATTAAGAACAAAAAGAACACTTACATTCCAATGAAGTAAAATGACCTTTTAGCTATCTTATTTGAAGTTTCACTAATGGATTTAGCTCCATCAGAAAGAAAAGTTCCATTTCATTTTCTGCCTATCATCCACAAATATAACAGATTATAATGCTGAAGGGGAATTAATTGTGTGACAGTGGAAATGAGTTTGCATGAAATTCATTTACTTGAAAATAGAATCACTCGTATGTACAAATTTACAGTTAGCTAGGAACTGGTCTGGGGACAGTGGAGTTAAACCGTAGAACAAAGTGCCACTAAACTTAATTGAAAACAGCATTTATATAATATAGTGACTGAAATAGAAAGGCTGAAAATGTGAACAACAGAAACGTAAGGTTTTTCTGTTGGAATTAATACATTTAAATGTAAGAATATTGTACTTTAATTTGTAAGTGTAAACAAGATGCACTTTGAATTCTGCCTGTGCATCAATACTTTGAGAAATGGGCTTCCGGTTTCTATTAGTGTGATTTTTAGACTCAAGAAGTATGGTATTTCCAGAGGGTGTTTTTCATCCATGATAATGAGAAAGATACTGTTTTGAGCATGTAAATATGCATTTTTTCTTTTCTCTGAACATCTGCTACCTTTTTTTTTTTTTATTACACAATCAAACCAATTGATGCTTATTTTGAACGAGGAAGATTTACAGTGCTTACACTGGGTAAAAGATGAATTCATTCAGCGAGTTTTCATTCGTATACATAGCATCTTATTTCATCAGAATCATGTGTATTAGAAGAAAACAATCTAGTTATTATCGATCTGGGAAAATGGCTTTATTGCTTTGCAGTATTCCTAATTTGAGAAGGAAATGAGTTTCATATGAAATTGGTGATTTAAAAAACAAGTATCAAAGAGCTGCAGCCCTGGAAGCCAGGATTAATTTGTAACTCAAAAAGGGAAAAGCATTTTAGAAAATTTAATCATTTAATATTTGACTCCATAGTCCTAAATTGAGTTTCAGATACCATTCGAAGCAATTGCTTTGTGTGTGTTAAGTAAAGGCAAGAAAGATTGTTTAAAGAGTAGCAGAAATTTAAATATTGTGTCAGAGATGAGATTCAAAGCATCTGCTAGTTCTTCTTGTTAGACAGTTTTCATACACTGAAAAATGAGATGATTTATTCACTTTATGGTAAAGAATACTGTATTTTCCTATAATAGGGAAGAAAGATTTTGATTATTCTTTTAGTCAAGGTCCAATCAGGAGATGGAAACCACACTTTAATTTGGACAGAGAAAGTTTAACATAAAGAAGTATCAACTATAACAGAGGGTTGGAGTAACTAATATAAAAATAGTAGCTATAAGGAGCCATTACTTCTTCTAGGGCTGAGATACAACATTCAAAGAGGGTGTCTTCCCTCCTGTCTCCAAGCCTGAAATCCAGATCTTGTTGGAACAGGCAAAGCCATGGTCACAGGGTGGCAGAGAAGTTGCTGTGGTGCCACAATGGCAGAACTCTCTGGAAATGGGCCCTCGGGAGCTTGTGGGAAATTCGCCTTCTGTTTACAGGGCGGTTATCCTCAGAAGTGCTCTGTCTCCAAACCACCTGAGAGGAGAAGCTACTAGGTGGTGAGTGGCGGTGGCCATTGTGACCTTCAGGCACTGGATACCATAAAAGCAGCCACTTATGCTATTCCTGGTCACTGAAGAAGCCACCTGTCCTGCAGGAACTGGATACTGGGAAGGCCACATAGATCGCAGATGCTGGAGGCTGGGGACACAGCTATTGACTGACACGCCGTTCATGCTTCAGGAGCCAGCTGAGCAAGCACGCAGGAACCAGGAGGAAACCCTTTACTCCTGCAGCGTCTGGGCAGTGCCCTCTATTCACAAAGCTCAGCTTCTTCCCCTCTGGCGAAGGAAAAAACATTTTAAAGAGCTCACCTCCATTTTCCCAGAGCAGGCACTGAAGGGTGGATTTGGAACTCTGAGGCAGTACACTGGTAGCTGGCACAAATAAAATGAGAAGAAAAAGTGCCTGTGGTCCTATGGCTCTGAATTAGACTGGCTCTGCTGGCCTCTGGTTGTGTGTGCCTTGGGGCAGACTCATTGCCCTGGTCCCTCCCTGTCTTATCTGAGTTTCTGCCATAAAACTCGTATTTGATTTAAAGTAAGTTTGGGGGTTCACCAGGAATGTTAGCCAGCCAGAAACCGTGCAGACATTCGGGACTCTTAACACCCACTTTCAGGGAGGTGATTTTTTTCCTCTTTCTTATTAACTTCCTGGACTTAAATCTGACTTACACAGTTATGTGATGATTCCTCTGTGCCTCAGTTTCCTTATTTATAAATAGCAGTAACATTGGCACCCATCTCATTGTTTTTGCTGTTCTGAGGATGGCATGAGCTAATTAATTCAAGCTAAGTATTTATCACCATGGCATTTACCACATGCTCTGTAAATATTAGCCATGATATTAATATAAATATTAGTTATTAATATTAGTTACTGTTGTTGTTGCTCTCAGCCTGAACAGATGCTGGCTTTAGGAAGTCTCTCCCAAGAGTCCCGTAGGATGTGGATGGTTAGCATCACGAAACTATGACGATCACGTCTTATCATCCAGTCTACTGGGAAATTATCCTTCTTATTTAAATGAAGTATTAGAGAAGTGGAAAAATGTAATGGAAAATTATTGCTTTATGGCCAGAACACATCTTCCACATTGGGCTTCTTCAATTATTAGCTGTGTAAATGAGCTTTGTCCAATTACTTAAGCTCAATTTTCTCCTCCACAAAGTGAATTTACATATATATGGATATATATGTACAGATATAGATATATAGATAACATATAATATATAAATAAATTATACATTTTATATATATAAAGGAAGAACATGGACTTTGTGTGTGTGTATACACACACACATAAACCTTATAGTGCATTAAATAAGATGATATATATAAAGCACTAAACATTATTCATAGCCAAACAAAGATATTCAACATATTTTAGTTACATTTATTATAAAGTTAACGCTTCTGACAGCCAGGCCAGCTGCTGAGGCACTCACCTGAGTGGCGGAGGGTTTTTCTATGTCCCGGTTGTTGTTGAACTCTAGGGCCATTGGGAAAGGCAGACAGAGGGGCAGGGACTCTACTTTGAAGAATAGAAAGTCTAGAAGCAGGATTTCTGGGTTTTCAACTTAAGTTCAGTATCTTCCCGCTTGAGATGCTGTAGCCACTGAGAGGCATTATTCATCTCCACGTCTCCACATGGGAACTTCACTGAGTCTGGGCAACAAAACATGTTATTACTTTTCCCACAAATTTGACCCCACTCTTTGGAAATTAAAGAGGCTGGGCTTGGTAAAAGAAAGGGAAAGCTCTTTTTTTGGTCTGCTTTTCATTTCAGAGTCTCCACTCTGATCTCTGCCTGAAACAAGAGGCGACGTGATCACGTAGTGATTTCTTTTTTTTTTTTTTTGATCCTGAACTGATAAAATGGTCACGGAGTTCTTTTCATTTCATCCCACTTATATTAAAATAATAACTGAAGCTTTTCTGGTAATACTAATAGGCAGGGGAACTCTGTGAAACAGTATTTCTTTCTAAAAAAGTGATTTGGAATTAAGATAGAGAACAGGGAACCTGAAGTTGAAATATTGAAAGGAAAATGTGATTAAAATGTTAACAATTATATTAATAATTGCTATATTATACTACATGTGCCAGGTTATAAGCTACTTTAGTATTAAAGAAAATACCTAGGTATATTCTGGAAAAGATTGAAACCCAGCTATATGTGCTTTGATCCCAGGCTTATCCAGAATTCTGTTCTCAGCTAGTAAATGGATCTAAGAGCGAGGGACCAATTGAAAGTAAAGGGCAGAGCTTTCCTTGCTTTAAAGTGGAAGGTCTAACTTTTACAGGTCACAGAATTTAGGGGTAAAGAAATGTGATGTTATTTTTCTATGCTAATCTATTTCAAGCCCCTGTTCTGCCTTATGGAAGTAAACATTATCACGGTCAGTTCCGCATAAACTCTGCTTTAGTTTGAACTCGATCAGTTCAGTCATCCCCTTCTTTGCCATCCTCGGCGACACTTAAGTCTCGGAGGGCTTATATCATATTCTGGATTAAAGAGTGGGGGACATGGAGACTCCTTCCTCCTTTAGCCTTTGATCTGACCATGTCTCTGGCTCTAGTTCCTAAGCTTATTTATGTCACCTCCTGGTTATTTTTCCTCCAGATGAGGACTACGTGGCCAATGTCACTTTCTGCTGCAGCATTAGTCGTCATGGTCCAGAGCCTTCTTTTAGGTTTATTACTGTGTTCTCTTTCTCTCTCTCACCTCTTCTCTCCCTCTTCTTCTCCTTACTACTCTCTCTCTCTCACTTCTCCCTAAGATACACATAATTCGTGGTGCACAGAAATACGTGGCTGTTCTCCCACACCCTTGTCTGCTGCAGGAAGCTTTCGGGTTGAGGCAACCTATTTCTCAGAATCTCCTCCACCCTACGATGCCCTTGCCAGTGTAATGTGCGTGTCTCCATGCACCTGTTACCCCCAAGGAGTCTAGATAAGATGCTGGGAACAGATCTCCTCTATTTTCAGTTTCCCCAAGCACATCTGGAGTGAAAGATTGAACAGGGTCCAAGGCTTTTTTTTAAAAAAAACAAAAACAAAAACATTCTCTTACTTATTTTCCCAATTCTTTGTGTTTTAATCCTTGGGTCAGTGATTTTTTTAAAATATAAATCTGAGTGTTTTATGGCTTTTGCTCCCTGACACAAGATAAGTCTCTAAACCAACCTATTAAATATATTATAGTTCCTGTATCTCTGTCACTCTTAATCATTCTCTTTGATTACAAATTCTAATTTTTCAACATTTCTCTAAAATCTGCTTCACTGAAGCAGACCAAAAACTTCAGATATAGTTGGGGAGAATCAAATGGAACTAACAGCTATGATTTGAAGAGTACATGTTCATTACGCTAGCCTAATACTCATTAATGTCAGCAGCAGCCTCAAATGTTGGCTCATTAAAATTTTGGAGAACTCACACCTGAACATTTTTCCTCATAAATTGCTTCTCCACTTATACATATGCTACTGAATATTAGAACCAAAGCATGGATCAGAATATTAATTGTTTAGTTGCCCACCATAATATCTTTTAAAATCTTTGGAAAATGTGACTCAGTCATTTAATACATTTTCCGTTTCACATAACTTGGTATTTTCTGTAAATATAAGAAACTTATTATCTATGTTTGTATTAAGATCATTGATTAAAAACCTAAACAAGGCTAGGTCAGATATTGTATAACTCAGGTTATAAACAGAATCCAGTATGGTTGACTGAGACACTTTAATTCAATCTAACTATTTAAAATAAGCTGTGTTATCATCAAGAACTATTATCAAGAGAGATAGTAAAGTGAGAAGAATGATAACTTTTTTGTTGTTTGTTTTAAAGTAATGCCAATCTTCTGTAACAGTGGTTCTCAACTGTAGTTGATTCTGCACAATCCTCCCCGCTCTGTCCCTGCTCAGGGGACATTTAGCAAAGTCCGAAGATGTTTTGGATTGTCACCATTCGAGGCAGGTGTCATTGGCATCTAGTGGGTAGAAGACAGTTACACTGCTGGTATACAACTACCTTAGCTCACAGATCACTACATCTTACATCCCAACGGCCAAAATTTGTTATAAGGCTGACCTAAATAAAAGAGAACCAGGAACTGTCAGCTCTGTCTGGGCACTATTTCCCATCAAGGACTCTATGCTATGAAGGGGAAGAACAAACCTTAGTCAGTTAGTCATTCCTAGTATAATGAAGAAGAGTTTTTGTATTTGGTTTTTTTGTTTGTTTGTTCGTTTTTTTTTGTTGTTGTTGTTTTTTTTTTTGGTAGCAGAACAATGGCTAGGAAGAGAATTACACTTACTTAAAAGAAAAATGTAGAAAAGCTATTTGAGGCAAAGAATAGGATGTCAGGCACATACTAATAAACAAAAACAAACAAAAACACCTTCAAAGTTCTAAGGATGTCCTTTGTGTTGCTGATTAGTGAGATGAATTTTCCTATTTAATTGGGAGTAGAAGCTGGGGCAGCCAAATGATTCTGAATGACAGAGAAGAGAGAAAACTGAAATTCCGAGACCTTGAGAAGACCTGGCGAAGACTGAAGGTAGAACGAGAGGAAAAGCACCAGGTGACGGCGTGACTACAGGAAGCCCTTGGAAATTAGAAACATCAAGGAGGAATCCCCAAAGAGTGGACTGTAAGAGAGTGTGTGGGGAGGGGAGAGGAAGGGAAAGGAGGACTGTGTGTGTGTGTGAGAGAGAGAGAGAGAGAGAGAGAGAGAGAGAGAGAGAGAGATCGAGAGA
The DNA here is from genome assembly GCF_000325575.1 of Pteropus alecto. NCBI lineage: Eukaryota > Metazoa > Chordata > Mammalia > Chiroptera > Pteropodidae > Pteropus > Pteropus alecto. The sequence goes on along the minus strand of NW_006431918.1, from coordinate 2,840,674 downwards.
GATCTTTTTAAGGATTTGGAACTATTAGACTATTAGATCTGTGTTTGGCGCAAGATAAAAATAGAGATGATAAAGGACAAATGCAAGGGAATAAAAGCATAACATCAGGGTTTCAGTCTGTAAACATTTCAATATCATCGAAAATGCTTACAGAGTACACACTACTTCCTATATAATGGCACTTTTTTTCAGTTAGTGTTCAGTGCTAGAAACAGAAACAGCTTTAGGTACGTTAGACAAAAATGGATTTAATACAAGGATTAAGTGCTTACAAAGTCTTCAACAGGCTGGAGGAGTGGAAATCAGGAGGCCCCCACGTGGCTGGCATCAAAGCCTTCACACCAGCTCAGAGGTGAGGTTCTGCTGCTGCCAAAAGCACAGCTCCCCGTGCACAGCGAGCAGGTGGGAACCATGGAGTCCGGCTGCCGCCGACACCCACGGCTGCCGGAGCCCATCTGCCCCTCTCGGTGCCACCATCTCCCTTGCATTTTCTAGATCTCAGGGTGACGCATCTCCTTGGCACAAACTGAACTGCATCCAGAGCCCCACAGCGGGGAACTGAGTTAGATTTTTGCCTTCCATGTTCGGCGATTCTGACAAAGAGCAGAAGGGAGGAAGGGGATGGAAGTGGATCCGATATCTACCACAGACATTTTATTTTTGTAGTCAATGCTTTTTTTCTGAAATCGGTCATTTCAAAAAGAGCTTAGTAATTTTTTTCCTACTACGTGTTATGTTAGTATTTCTAAAAGTCATCTAAAAAACACTAATTCATTTTGTCATAAATATATTGCTTACCTCTTCCTGTCACTTCCCTTTTTTCTCAAAGAATTCTTTAATCAAATATCTTAAACAGAAGTACAAAATATAAAACAGATTCAAAAGGGAAATTTTAACACTGGAACTGGGGAATGATGTGGGAGTTTATTCAATTTATTCAGGTTCTCACAGGCAACCTTGCAGGAATAGCCAGCAAAGAAACTCTGAGACTAACCAGTTTATATAAAATAATATAGATTTTGCTCTCACATTGGCAAGACACGGTGTGAGAAATGAGAAACTAAAGGGGAAAGAGGCAGCAGTAACTTAAATTGCATTCTTTAATAGGCCACTGATCAAATATTTTGGTTGAACTGCCTGGTCAAATCAATTAATCAATGCGGTTGAGCTCAACTACTATGTCTTCCATCGAGTCGATCAGCTATTAGAATTAACCTCATTGATGAATTGGTTGACTTAATACAAATTAATCTTTAAAAGCAGAATCATTCCGCCTGGTAAAATTCTTCATTCAAATATGCTTTCAAACATGTTCTGCTTCAGTAGAGTAAGTTTTTTGTTTGTATTACATTGTCATGTAGATATGCAAAAATAAATGTCATCTGGCTGTTTTATAACTTCCCCAGACACTCAGGTATCTGGGTGACAAGTGCAGCAAACATCTAGCAGGTGGTGTGAGCAGCCTGAAGTAGGTCTTGTCTTCTCAACCTGGAGGTCATCCAGACTTCTGCTTTGAGGATGAAGGAATAGTTCTGGTCCACATATGCTATCTTAGAGCCATGATTAACAAATGAATGTCTCCTCAAGGTGATATGTGTGCACGTGTTGGGGGAGTTGTAGTTCGTTTTATGATTTATGCAAAAAGAGGCCTGAACATGGCCAGGATCAAGTTCATATAATTTTGAACCTCAACATTGTCTCAAACTCCCCACCCCCTTGTTTAAACCAATTCTCTTTTTGTGTTTATTGGTAAAAGAATGTGTGATTCATAACTATAAAGTTCTTTCTGTAATATCTAAGTGGAAAGAAATCTTGTTTCAATAGGGAAATTGTTTTGCTAAAATGATTCTGGGGAAAGTAGTATTTTTACTTTCTTTAACCTTCATCCCCCTTGCGTGTAATACGGACATGTAAATAGATGCTCATCTTGGAAATAGTTATATTTTCAAAGTCTTGTTCATCAAGGTGCAATTTATATGCTTCTCAGTGTTTATAATAAGAGAACCCTCAAATTCTTTAAGGTTATACTTAACGTGAGTCATATTTTCAACTGGCATATTCATTCAACGTATCCTTTTATGATAGCACAAAGAATTATGATACCCAATGTTAAAGATATTTTGGCAAAATAAATGTGAGTTTGCTTAAAAGATTATAGCTCAAGTATTTAGCTTCATGGTTATGTGAATTCCTGTTATTGTATCTGTTTTTAATGTGTGTATATGCTCACAAACATATAATCTTAATGAGTCTAATAGATGATAACTAGAATGGCAACATTATTTTTATAAACTTCTGCCCTGTCACAGAGTTTGCAAGAAATTATTTTTAATGTATTACCATTTTAACACACACCAGATTGTTGGCTGCCCTTCTTGTCATGTGGAGCTAACCAATTTAGCAATCAGTGTTGGATATGTTCGTGTTTAAAAAATAATGCTTACACAGAAAGAATTTGGGAAGCCACTTACATAAGGATTTAGGTGGATGAATGGCAATTAAAACCAAGTTTTTGGTACCTCTCCTATAAAGGTCATTCATGTTGATCATTTCTCAGAATCTTCAGGATTGGGTGAGGATTTTCTGGTTGTTTTTAAAAGTATAACAAATTTTCAAGAAAGGATGGAAAATAACAAATTTTCTTGAAATAAATTTCTATTGTATCCCCTTCGAAACTAAGATTTGAGAAATTTGGGCTAGATTTTGGAATAATTGCTACATATTTCTAGGGTTCACGTGGTAAGATACTTTTCATCTTCCTTCTCTGTCTCTGTCTCTATGTGCGTATGTACGTGTGTGCGCGTGCGTAACCTCTGCTCTCTGAGACTGGTTGTTCTTCTGTTGTTCATTTAGGCAACATCTTAGATATATGTACTTAGCCTCCTTCTAAGGTTTATACCTTAATATCCCTTTAAGAACCCCATCTGTTTGCTCTCACACTCTGTGTAGGTCCTATTTCTCTCCCATTTTCATCTCTAGAAATCTATACCTACTGATCATCCAGGATCTGCAGCTTTTAGTTTGAATATACACCACTGTGCTTAGTGGTGTATATTTGTGAATCTTACTATCTGTGAATCGCATTCGCTGTTCTGTTAATTAAGCACAGTTGCCATAATCATCCCCTATTTCCTGAAACTTATGCTTAATAAACTGGAAAATTATTTGGTGCTGTTTGGAGTAGCTTCAGATAGGGAGTGGGAAGCAGAAGTGGAAAGTCACATTAAGAGAGGGACACATTTCTCTAGGCATCCTCATCCCAGGTCAACCCCATTCAGACCCCAGATGGAGGTGTCCTGGGAGCCGAAGTCCAAGACGACTGCAGGATGTGCGCAAAACAGAGGCTATTTCATTCCCTCTCTCTCCTTTCTCTGTTGTTCAGCATCACCAAGTTCAAGGAGCAACAGAGGAATTCCAAGGTAGTATTTTTAGATTTATTTCAATGTTGAGGAAGGGCTAATGGCCTCTACCTTAAATCTTACACTGAAGCTACGTGTTTGGTTTTAGTAATAATGTACCTTTAGGTCGCTGATGATAGTTGTTAACATTTACAATATGGTAGTATTCATCAAGCTTCCAAAATGAATCACTTAAAAAAAATGTTATATTTTCTACATTGTGAATTTTTCAAGTGCCTCCAACTTTATCTGTAAAAATTTTTTATAGATGTTAATTATTGACTATGACGATCCACAAGCGTACACAGTATAAATATCGATTTCAATTCTAGGGTTACATTTGGGTACCATAATTTGGTTTTTAACATCAACAGAATATTCAAGGAAAGATGCAAGTTTTGTGTAAAACATCAACTGCGTCTAGACCTCATGCTAGTACTTGGGCCAATGCAGAAAACACATGAGGTTAAACTACAGCTCATTTCACATACGTTAAATAGAATTAATGCTTGGCCATTTTCTTTTTTGTGGAAATAAATGCAGTTTTAAGACCATAATGACAGACAAAGCGCAAGTGGGATAAAAAGTTAACCTTTAGAAACTTCATGGAATAGCAACGAAATCTCAAACTACCAGAAAAAAACAAAACGGGGTTTAAAATATTTTCATTAAGAGTAATTAAATATTACCTATTTGTATTAAGTTCTGTGTCTATGCCCACCACTGTGTTAGGTCTGGAGATACAGAAATTCGTATAATCTAGCAGGAGAGTCAAGAATATAAACAGTTACCAAAATTATATGTCCATACTTAACCTTTCCTGGGAGTGGTCAGGCTGAGCTCTTGGAGGTGAACTGCATCTTTAAATAGGTACAGGGATTTTCCTAGACAAATGAGGCAGCTCTGAAGAAAGAAAGAGAATATCTGGAAAATTATAGATGAGAAAAAGCATGAGGCATCCTGGAAAGTGCTTGCTTATAAGCTGAAATGTAGACTTTTACAGACAGTACTTGGAGAGACCAAGGCCTGGTATGCCATGTGACCGACTTCCTTGATTAGACCTTATGAACAGTGATCAGTGGTGCTACAGGTTTCATTTCATGACACAAATGATTTTACTTGGTGAGCCACCATTTTTGTTTTTGTCTTTATCATGTTTCCAAAATCAGGTGATCTCATGAATCATAACATGCATGCAAATGAAGAGAAGCATACTGAACACTCATTTCTAAAAATGCAATTTGTATAGCCTATTTAAAGTTCCTATAAAGTGTGAGCTCACTTAGTAGGTGCAGTTTTAGATATGAGAGGTCTAAGCATTTAAGAAATGAGGAAATTGAAGTCTAAAAAGTTTAAACTACCTGCCCAAGGAGAGACCAAGGCCTGGTATGCCATGTGACCGACTCCCTTGATTAGACCTTATGACCAGTGATCAGTGGTGCTACAGGTTTCATTTCATTACACGAATGATTTGACTTGGTGAGCCACCATTTTTGTTTTTATCTTTATCATGTTTCCAAAATCAGATGATCCTTGCCAGAGGCTCCCCCCCCCCAAAAAAAAAAAAATTAATGCTAGCTCCACAACTTTGGTTATTTTGCCTGCTTAGAGTCAAGTTCATTGATGATGGAAGGGAAGTTCCTAGCCTTTCGGGTGCTGACACAGCCCCATCCCATCATACTTGGTGTTGCCTAGATTCGGTAGGTTCTGACTGGGGCTGTTTAGGAAAGTGCAGAAAGAGGCAACTTCAGCTCCAGAAATGCCAGAGCACATGGCTCCATGTGCAGCTGCCACTTCTTTTGATTTGAGAAAATAATTTTTCCACTTTGAAGGAAACAAAATCCTCACTTGTAGAAAGACAGAAAATGATGATGACATAGCCTTTTGTTGATTTTCAGGTGGTTAATTATCAGTTGAATTAATGATCGTTTATCTTTTCCCTACTTAGAAATAGTTCAGTTCCAATTTTTAGAAGTTAAATCAGAAATGCATTCTGAAGTGGAAAATAGAGAGGAGGGCAGCTAATTATCAAGGCATACACAGAAAAGAGATTTAGCAAATCAGCCGGCATTGTTTACAAAAATATTAAATCTAAGACTTTGTTAGATTTTGTGGATCAAGTATTGAATGTTTATTTTAATTCTTAAACAGATAGCTGGGAAATTTAGTTTTATATAATTTAATCTGTCAGTAATTTTACTTGCCCTTGAAAAAAGTAGGGCAATTATGATATAATTACATAGTGAGACCTTTTGGTTCTGCAGAATCCTTGCTCTGTAGGGAGGGATACAGTCGGAAAAAGTCTAGAGAAAACATCTCAAAATCAGTCCCTAGCACAAGGCCCATTCTCACCCAAATGTAAGGTCAGTACTGTAGTAGACGTAAGGAGTTTGAGAAAACAATGTGACATCCAGTTAAAAATGTTCTAGAGGGAACTGGAAATATCAGCCTGGAAATCAGGGTTGAGTATGTAAATTTAGGAATCCGGTTTTAGAGCTGGTGATGGAAAACACAGATTAAATGAGATTTCCATAAAAAAAGAGTATGGAATAGAAAAAAGACGACGATCGAGAACTGAACTTGGGAAATAGACGCATACACACTCTATTGATTTAGATAATAATAATAACATCCTTGCAAATTATTTTTTTATTACCATAATAACAATTATAATTTATGGAACCACTACTATATGCCAGGCAACTTGTATGGATTATCTCATGTTATCTTCACGAAGTGCCTGAAATTCCTGCTTGGAATTTTGTTTTTGTTGAAATGACATGAAAATTCTTGACATTTTTTCTGGAAGCAAGAAAAACAGATTTATCCTGAAACTGATGTTTATAGTGTACTACTCTTATGGATGAACTAAACTCTCCCTCAGCATTTTTTCAACCTTCGAGTTCTTACTTCACTCAAGGAATGTTATCAGACAGCAGATAAAATACACATTTCTAGGTGCTCAGGGACTTTTGTTTTATCTTCAACTGACGCGTGATGTTCCCATCGTTTGACATCGCTAAACAAATTGTGCGTAAATATAGTCATTTGTACAATCTCTCAAGGTGATATGTACTCCTTTTGATAACATATGTAACCTGATGTTCTTTTAGATATTTTAATATGAGCGTTAGGTTGAAAAACACTAGAAAATAAAACTTTTTTTTAATCCAAGGAATGCATTTTACGAATAAATGATATTGTTTTCAGTAACAAGTAAATTGTGCTGAACCTGTGCAAAAGACAACAACAAATGCTCTGCTTACTCTTAGATAATCATAGAAATACATACAGTTTTTCTCGCTCAGGTTCAAAAGTTAAAAAGGAAATTTAAGAGAGCTGGAGAGTAGGGAATTTTAATGAGTTGAAATCTGATGATATTCTCTGATCCTTGCGTCCTTGGGTCTCTTTTATTCTGTGATGCCCATCTATCAATATAAGTAAGTAAGTAAGTAAATAAAGAAATAAAATGCATCATAGTATAAAATTTTAAAATTATTTTTGATAACTTGAGTATACAAATATATATCATTTAGGATGGGCTAAGTTATGTTAGAGAAATGAACAACTTCAACTTTTAAAAGCTGAAAGGAGCAAAGACATATTTCTCACTCAAGATACATGTCCACAGTGGCTTGGCTGGGGCTCTAATCCACATCTTTACAATTAGAGGCCCAGGATGGTGTTTCTACCATGTGCAGCAATGCCAGCGTGGGGGTGATGGGAAGGAGCCTTGTGAATTATGCACTATCTAGTAAAGCTCCTACCCCAAGTGACACCCATTAACTTCTGATATTTCATTGGCCAAAGCAAGTTCATGGTTATGCCACCCTAATGAAATGCAGTCCCACTGGATGCAGAGAAAGGGAAGCAAAAAGGAAATACGTGGTGACTGACATTGTGACGACCACACTAGCCTGGTTCTCACTGTGCGTTCAAAGAGGCCACTGGGGGATTTGGTTCCATTTCTTGAGTTGTCTTTACAACTTTTAAAAGTAGGCCATGTTCCTGACACTTCTTGTGAATGCATTGTTTCATTTGTTCAAGCATTTTTCTCATGGGGTCAAGCTGAATTTTTTTCCTTTGGTAAACTATTTGTTTGTTTGTTTGTTTATTTGTTTATTTATTTTTATGATGACATTGGTTAACAAAATCCAGTAAGTTTCAGAAGCTGAAATTTTTATTACCTTTTTGCCCTGCTTTACCTCACTTTGTTCCTGAAAGTCAAACTTTTTCTAGGCCTCGTCTTTTTAAAAGAGTAATATGGGAATGGGGTGGATGATTGAAAATGGATTTATTTACTCCTTCTTAAAAATGTTAAAACAATTCTTACTATGTTCATAGGGAGTTGTTAGGTCAACTCGGACTAGAAAGCTCAGCATTATTTTTACTCTTTGATTTTTTTCAGAAATGTTTTATACATTTTAGAATCCAGGGCAACATTGGTTTCTATTTGTTAAAAATCAAGACAAATGGTTGAGAGCTTATTGTTTCGAATCTTTCAAACATAAAGATCAGACGAGGAGTTACTGTACAGTCCTCCTAGTATGAAGCACAAATTTGTCCTCCACTGTTTTGAAAGCAGAGCCTCGCTATGAAGCAGTGAGAACATTTGTCTTTTGTATATGTTCATGCTGAGCTCATTCAATTTATGAGATCAATGCTATATTTACAATATGTTTTGAACATTGACCTCCAAAGGTAGAAGGGTAAATGGCCCAGTCACTTTTTAGATATGTAATTCAGGGCACCATAGCACTGAATTGAATTTCTGATTCACTTGTTTCTTGAGATTCTGTTTTTGACATGTTTTCCGTTTACCTTCTAAGTGCATTAATCAGTGGCATCTGAATCTCTTCCTTAGTGCTAATATAAAAAAACCGCTAACACTTATTATTATGATTTACAACTGCCAACATACAGCAAAACAGAATTGTAAGGTGTTCTGAAAGGCCACGAGGCAGCAAGTCAACAGATGAATGGCCTTTGAATAAAATCAAAAGACCTGAATGTACCAAGCCTCTTCTCTTCCAATTACCCATTTCATCATTACAGTAGATTATTTAAATTTCTAGATGTCTAAGTGTATCTTACTCAAATATTTTGGTATATTCCATTTTCACTTATTCTTCTAACTTTTATTAAATGTTTCTTTTATTTTGTCTTGTAAACAATTTATATATACATTTGGTTTTCACTGAGTAGTTATTGACTATCTTACTCTGGCAGTCTGGTGAGCTTGAACTGACAAGGGTCCCTCCCTCTTGAAGGTTGCCATCTGATGAGGAGGACAGACATTAATCAAATAATTGCACAGAGTAGTTCAAAGTTGCTACTTTTGTAAATGCTGTCAGTTAGAGGAACATGGGATGATTAGATCATGTAACAGGGAGACCTGACTAGGTTGGGGCAGCGCGGGGTCAGGGAAATGTTCTTTGAAAAAGTAAAGCAGAATGCCTAGAGATCTGATGGATAAAGATGAACTAAGAGAGGATGGGAATGAAGAGTGTCCTGGCAGGGAGTACAGAGCTAGTCTTGGAAAAGACAGAGCCAAGAGCATTACACGCAGGAAGACCTTCTGCTGAAGAGGATGGAGAGACCAATAGCAGTCATGTGCAAGTCCTCAGTGGCTTTTCGTTATCCCGCAAACCATTGAAAACTTTTGAAAGTTCTTAAGCCGAGGAAAAATATTACGCAATTTGAGTTTTGAAGAGGATCATTCTGACTGCTCTGCAGAGAAAGGTCAGAGCTAAGCAAGACTGATGAAGAGATCAGGTGAGAGGATATTGTGACTCCCGGCTACAGATGACTCCAGCTTGGATCAGAATAGTGATGGTGGCAGTGGGGACAAGTGGATATCTCTGGATAATAATCAGAAAATAAACTTAACAGCTATAAATTGAAAATAGAAATTAGATATCTGTAACAAAATTTTTTGTCTATTCTAGAGTACAACCCGACCCAGGATTTCATGTCTGGCTGTTGAAACAAAAGTAAATTAAAATGAAAATAGTGTTTATTTAAAAAGTTCTCATGCATTAAAAAGTGGATGAATAATGTCTAGCTTATTAGTTCTTTTCAACTGAATCGATGCTTTAATATCAATATTTTGAAAAGCCACTGAGAACTGGCCTTTGTAGACCACACTAGTAGATTCTAGCTCCTTCGTGGAAACATAGCCTACCTCTGCCTAGTGTCCTGGTTTATTTGGTATGGTTTTGCCCTTAGCTTGAGACGGTGGAATTTACAGCAGATGTGACCTTCGTACAGGCTTGTTAAAGCATCTACTCAAGAGAAATTTTATTCTCTTCACAGAAGGACAGTGCCATTTTACTCAGGTGTGGATTAGATAATAGTAAATCATGTAATAATGATGTAGTCGAAAAATACATCATCAACTTGGACTCATAAAAACTACTTGTCATAGATTACACAAATGTGCACAAGCAGCTACACGTGGCAGATTTGCCTAGCGCCTTTTCAAGTTTTTGATGCTAGATAAGCATGTTTTGCTTTTATGATTCATCAGTTTTCTGACTGACATCCAAGGACTTTCCTAAATCACAGACTTAATTTCCCAGGAAAACTGGTTCATTCTGATGCAGAAATCTTTCAATTGAAAAGGTAAGTAGAGACTTCTTCCTCGTGGCTTGTTTCCTCCTTCTCCTGTTAAAGCGATGACAAAAGATACCTTTTATTGGCCTTTTTACATGCTATCCTTTATATTTTATAGATTTTAAGTTAACATGTATGAATACATGGGATATACGAATTATAAAGCAAAAGGAAAAACACAATAAGAAAAACATCAGAATTATCTCATATTTATAAATAATGGGAGTGCCACATTTCAAGTTTCTGAAAATCAATTTTGTTATATTAAATGTAGATTCCCAGATGTTACTAGGCCGTCAGCACCAGTTTAAAATGCAGGTGGTCCTCCCAGGTGCATCCTGCTCTAGAGCATGCCACGGTAGATTGACTTATCTCAGAGGCCTGTACAATTGATCCTTGTCGCTGTGGAGGAGCTGATCCTTCGCAGCTGGAATTGACACATTATGGCCAAAATGAATACACCGCTTAGGTCTCTTGTAGGCTATTATAATGAGATCTCTCATTATTTTTCCACTTCCACTGCTACCAAAGAATCAATAAAACTCCCCCCAAAACATAATGGAGAAATGTGACAATAGGTGAATGTTTTCTGTGGCTGGCTACTGCTCATCTCTCTCTTTTTTTTTGATACTTATACATTTTGGATTTGAGATGAAATTGGTTTTTGAAGTAAAAAGTGCTCTTAAGTAGTACAGATAACAGCATGTTCTTTGCAGACTCCTGTCTTTTGGGGACCTGAGAAAGGTCACTAGATGTACATATACTATTGCTAACTGTTTTATATTTAATGGCCAGTGATTCCCGCTATTAAAAGCTGGGTTCTAGGCCATTACTGCCCTCATTTATTATTTATAAAGCTCTGTAAATGTACATGGCATTTAATGTTAGATGAAATTGTGCCAGACAAATTGCCTTCCCTGATGAGCCTCTGAGCTGAAAGCAGGAGGAGAACAATGCTGGAGGGAGGTTGTGGAAAGAGCAGAGAGTGATTAAGGGTTGCCAACATGGCAGTGCTTTACCAAGTAGGTGGGCTGCAGGGAGACCTTGAAAGCTGAGAAACGATTCTGAGATTGGGAAGCCATTCAGTAGAATAAAACCGTAACTGGAAGCAGGTAAAGGCATCAGAGAAGGAGGATTTCAGGCCACGAAGTGAGAAATCACACGTTCAGCTCTGACATTTCCTCATTTTCCTAGTACACTTTGTTTACCTGGTTTCTCAGCATCACCTCTTACTCATCATGTTCCAAACCAGTGGGTCTGAAACCTGAGAGTGCATCACCTGGGTGGGGTGGGGGGGCGGCGTTAAAACACAGGTCACTGGGCCACAAGCCAGCCATAGTGTCGGAATCCGAAGGGCTGGGGTCCTGATTTTGCATATCTGACATGTTTTCAGGAATTGCCTCTGCTGTAACCAAACTTTGAGAATCTCTGTCCTAAAGCAATAGCTTCAATTCTTGTAACTTGTTCTCCAAACTCCAGCTTGGAGTCATCTCTAACCCTCACCTTCATACTCAGACAATATCCCAGTTCTACCTTTTCCTAGGAAAATCTTTCAGATTTGTTTTCTCTTTTCAAATTTACAGCTACTAACCCAGTCAGATACTACTACTGCTCCTACGGCTATTACTGGGCATATGCTTTAGAATATCTCTTCAACAGGAACTACAATTACTACTAGAAACTTCTTTGAAATCCACCATATGCAAGTCAATAATTAATTAATACTATTAAGGAATCCGTATTACCTTCCTTTACAAGTGAAGAAGTTCATTTGCAGCAAGATTAATTCATTTGCAGTGAGTATCACAGAAGGAATATAAATGAAGTTCTGTTGAAAACCAGAACCTATGTCCTTACGTCCATCCAGTATTCAGAGCCTATCTGAAGGCCACCTCTTTCATGCAGTCCTTTATGTGTAACTATATCAGTGCAAGAGTGAAACATCTCCCTTCTCTCAATTACTAATGACTTCCTCTATATTACAAAGACTTAGTAGATAATGAGGTGGCATTGAAAATCAGTATGGAAGGGCTAGATTAATCAAGAAATGTCACTGGGACAATTAAATGCCTGTATAACCCAATAAATAGCAGATAGATTCAAACCTTTAATAAAAAAAATACTTTGAAAATTAAAGACACCAAAGTATAAACTTTATAAAATTTATGAACGTAAAAACTTGTCAAAATCCAACAAAAGAAATAATAAACAAAATGAAAGTTAAACCATAAACCAGGAGAATTATTTGCAGTGATTTTGAACAATGAAGGATTAGTTTAGGGAAATATATAATCAACTATGTCAAATCTTCACAATTCACAAAAGAGGAAAACCAGATGGCCCATATGTTTATGAAAATATGTTCAGGTTTCAAAAATAATAAGGGAAATTTAGATTGTACATCAGAATGATATAAATTCATGCACATCAGATTAGCATAAAGTAGTGTCTGAGTGTCTGCAGAGATGTGAGTATCTAGGAATTCCTGCAGTGTGATGGTTGGTGTGTAACTTTGTTTAATTATTTTGGAGAGAAAATTTGAAATATATATACTAAAGTTAATAATGTAGGTACCTATGACTTATTAATTCTACTTCTAGTCATCTCCTTTAGAATCTCTTCAACAGATTTTTTATATATATATATGAACCTATATATATATATAGGGAGGTTCATTGCAACATTGTTGTAATAGGAAAACATTGGGAATAAGCCATGCATCTTTAATAGGTTATTGAGTAATTAATTTTTGTGATCTATTTATACAAAGACTATAATTCTTCAGTTAAAACAGATGAACTAAATCTTTATACATTATCATGGCTCTATGTCATGAACATGATGTTGAACAAAATTAGTAAATTACAATGTATACAAAAATTATATTATTTTTGTAAATTTAAAACATGCAAATTGTATATGTTATCTGTGGAGAGAAACATATAGGTCAAAGTAAATATATGAACAAGAAGAATATATACTGATTTTAGGATGATAGTAACCTTTGGAGAAGGAAGGATAGGAGTAGTCTTAATTTTCTAAGTAATCTTTTATTATCATTTAGATTAAAAAATCCGAACCAAATATGGCAAAATGCTAATGCTTGTTAAAATAATGTGGCAAATATTTGTGTTATTTTTTTCTCTTCATTTATGAAATGTTCATATTAAAAAATAGAACATTTTAACTAAGGCTTCTTTGTTTAAAGAAATTTTGAATATTACGAGTTAAAGTACAGCCAGACCATTTTCTTTGCTGCAAAACTTTTCGATCATTAATATGCTAATGGACATTGTGAATTATCAAGAGAGTAATGTCTTACAAACTATTTCCCAAACTTACTTGACCATGGAAGGCTTTTTTTTTTTTTTTTTTGATAAAACACCTATTAACATCTCATGGATCTTTTGGGAAATGCTGTTACACGTCGTAGCACTTAATTCTCCCTAATTGTTTCATATAATTTAACTTGACTTCTCTGGTTATATTTTCCATCTCCTTGATGTCAGGACCTAAATCTTATTCTGTTTAGCTAGGCCGGTAATGGACATACAAGTAATAGTTGGATTTTTCTTAGAAATTATTGTGCAGATCATTATACTCGATGTAGTTTTGAAGGGGTGGAAGTAGTATAAATGGGCTTTGCACACACTTTTATATGTAAGTAAAAAGCAAACATCAAGAACACAAAATTCAACATAAGGATAATTGTAGTTTTCAAACAAATGGAGTATATTGATGTCAAAACATTGCCAGAACTAGTTACTGAAAACTTCTTTTCTTCATTAATTCATATATCTCATTCAACAGATATTATAAGATACCTAAAGAGAAATAATAGCTTTATAATATAGCAGAAGTAGATATAATCCAATGCATAAAATTTCTCAGAATTAAGTTATCAGTGATTTCTCAGAGTAAACTAACTCGACCTTTTTGAAATTATATTAAGCATAAATCCATTCAGAATTTTAAAGAATTAATTCATTTAAAGATTTATAAATACTAGATATATCTTAAATTCCTTGGTTCACAAGGGTATAGTTTTGATACAACAATAAATAAAATCGATTAAGCAAAAATTTGTTGATTTATACTTTATTTTCTATTTCGCACATCTGAGGCACTCTCAACCAACTTAATAACAGAAGCGAAAGTCTCCCATTCCCACCCTTCTGATAATTTATAAATGTATTAAATACAGATATTAAGTGAAAATATGAAACAAAATTTTAAAATTAATTATGTAATATCTAGTACCAAGAGTTAACGAGTTAACCCTTGATCATTTAAATGTTTCAGAAAAGCACTTTGTGATTCTCATTCCATAACCATTACCCTTTATGCTATTTTAAATTTGGTAAAATTCTGCGGCTATTTGTATAAAGATAACACATTCGAAGCTCATTCTCATTTATTTTGCTCTAATTTTTACAGCTCTAAAGAAATTGTTTTGTGGATTTGTATAAAAGAAACTTCCTGCTTTTTGCAGAAGCTAAATTTGTATAGGATAAAATCTCATTTGAAGTACAATTCAGTATGTTTAATATTATTCAGGTTAATTTTGGATCCTGATTTTTTTCAAAAGAAATTCACATGAATACTAAGAAAATAATCTGTGTTTTCAGGCCTATTATCATGCTGGAATCTCATACTGAAAATAGTTTTTAAGAGGTTTTACTAAAAAGTTCTACAGGTATCCAAGTTTTAGAAATGTGATTTTTTTATGTTTTGTTATTTTAGTCTTAAAATATAGAATATAAACAGTAAATGTTTCTTCTCTAATTTTATTATGTTTTAATATTGATCTGAAATGATGATAAACTGATTTTGTGTAGAATAGAATACGGGTGGCGAAGAATATTTATCTGCTTCACGTGCTTCTGGTATTGTTAGAATTTTAACACTCTTTGTATAATGTCATCATGACTCATAGTAAAGTTACACTGAGTAATTGTTTGAAATTTTACTGCAGCTGAAGAAATTTATATTTCGTTTAAATGTATTGCTAGGTCTCTGCAGTATTTCAGCCAGATATCCCTCTTAACTGTCTACCTCACTTGTTTCAGTATCAGCTAAGATAATATGACATTTCCGGCACTTAGCAAGAGTTAATGGCAGGGCATTAACTTACTACTTATAACTGTCTGGGTAATAAAATGATATCACCAGTACTCCACTTACACTACCATAAGACAAGGGAATAATCTGTGTTGCAAATAAGAGTTACATACATCATAAAAATCAAAATGTGGTATTTATTTTGTAAACAATTTCTTGGATGAGGATATTTTTCAGGTAGACCTACATTGTTTGTATTTTGAATTATGCAGCTATGGACTTGTATATGTTAGAACATTAATTTTTTTATAGTATCGTGTTACTATCAAAGTGTGTATGCCCTCCTGTTGCTCCTAGACATTTTGCTATACTCCTGTATGGAGGGCTTGCTTGGGGTATAGGTGTGTTTGTCAGGGTTGGGGAAAGGATGTATATATGTATATGTATATAATAAACCCTGTTTAGAATAGAAAATCAGAGTGAAGAGTATTTTAGTTTTTTATTGCTATGTAGCAAATTATCCCTCCAAATCTTTGTGGATTATACCAGCAAAAATGTATTATCTCATATATTTTCTGTGGGTCTATAATTTAGGAGTAGTATAACAGTGATTGTGGCTTGGGGTCTCTCATGAGGTTACAGTCAAGGTATCAGCTGAAGGTCCATTCATCTGAAGGCTTGACTGGGATGTAAAGATGTACTAAGATGACTTACTCACATGACTAGCAGCTGATGCTGGCTCTTGGTAGGAGGCCTCAGTTCCTTATCATGTGAGCTATTCTACTGATGTACTTGAGTTTCCACTTCATATTGCAACTGGTTTCTCCCAGAATGAGTGATACAGGAACAAGGCAGAAGTCAAATGACTTTTATGAGCTAACGTTGGAAGACATGCACTGCCATTTATGCAACATATTTTTGGACACACAGGTTAGCCCTGATCAACGTGGGAGAGAACTCTGTGAGTGTATGAACACCAGAAGGTTGTTGGAGGAGACCATGAGAGGCTGGCTACTATAAGCAGTGATGGTGGTGGTGGGGGTGGGGGGTGATGTTAAGAGAAATAGAGTAATTTGAAAGAAACACTGCATCTTGACTTTGTTTAAGTTCAGTGAGGATTGCAATCACTTAAATTAATTTCTGACTGATTTCTGCAAGGTTTTTAGATATAAACAGTAAATCATTATACATATAAATCATTATACATATAAATCACTTTTGTTCATGCCAATGACTGCAAGCCAGATCATACAGACAGTTGTCATTTTATAGTGTGGGAGCTCAGTTAGCACACATCAACATGGCAGCAAAGCTAATATTCAAGGAATAAGATCCAGGATTCCTGTCTTTTAACCTTTGGTCATGGTCATTGCTTCTTTCTATCCAGAAGTACCCCAAGAGAATCCCCAAATAATTATTGCTATAATAGATTACTGTATTATACATCCATCACTGGCCACTATTCTATGAAACTAATTCAGAGAGATTATCAATTTGTTGTATCTATCTCACTGGTCCTAGACCACTAGAAAGATGAGCAAGTGGATCTTAGAGCACATTAAGCCTGGAAACATTGCCAGAGGCAAAAATGACAAAACCGAAGCTGTCCTACTTTGGGCACATCATGAGATGGTACAGTTCTTTGGAAAAGACAATAATGCTGGAGAAAATAGAAGGTAGTGGGAAAGGAGGGAGACCAAGGATGAAATGGATGGATTCCTTAAAAGAAGACATAGGCATGAATCTGCAGGAACTGAGCATAGCTGTTGAGGACAGGGCATTGTGGACATCACTCATTCATAGGCTCACCAGGAGTCAGAGCTGACTCTACGTACATAGCACATACCTTCCACACGCTCATAAGTTTTAAGACCCTTGTCGCACATTCTGATGATGATACAATAAGGTTTGTAAGCGAAGACAATGAGTAACTTACTTCTATGCACATTTAACTTTGCAAACATCAAGTCAGGGTAACAGGAAATTCATCCTTCTAATCAAGCCCTATTAAGGTGGATTAGAGGAGAGGAGTTGGGTGGGTAATTGTGGGGTTTTTTTTTGTTGTTTTTTGGTTTTTTTTATGGCTCAGGGTGTGTCCTTACATCCCTTTCAATGGAAACAAACTTCATTCTCACCACAGAGTGGGCTGCTAAAGTAAGTGCCAAGATCACTTGAGAAGTTTTGAAGAAGAGATGTCAAGGTCAGTTCAGATGCTCACTGTCTTGGTATGAGTCTAAACATATTTATAAGAATGCATTGTTTCTGATGAATGGCTAAGTAGACTGAAGGGAAAACAAGGATGCACCTGGTGTCTTTCTACATCATGGGATCACATTTCCTGAATATATTGTGCTACCTGGTTCCAGGAAGCCAACTGTCTGGTATTATCAGCTGCATAGCATCAGATATTTTTGTATTTAACTAGGCTAAGTGTCTGATTTATGATACCTGAGTTAAGGATTCAGTAAGGTCATTCGCCTCAAAGAGACCAACACCCAACATGGATCAGTCTGTTAGTGCCCTGCTGCGTGGCACTCAGGATTCTTTAATAGACCCCATGACTATTATTAGAATGAAATGTTGCTCTGTTGGTAGACCCCAATTCCTGTCTTCTTACAAAAACTTTAAAAAATGAAAAATAATTTTAATATAGGCTGGTAATAGGAGTAATGGCGCTTTTTTATTTTGGACAGCTGTAGACTTTATTTCCTGGGCCTGTTGTGAAGAGGCTGGAAAGTGGAAATAGTGTGGGTTAGGCTGGATTTTTTGTTTGTTTGTTTGTCCAGTCGTATGTCAACTAGACAGAGAAATGAATTGTCTGCTCAGATTCTTGGAATGGTGATTTGAGGGAAGTTTAATAAAAGGACTGTTACAAAGATGTAGTCAGGGTTTAGGGAAAATAGCAAACCCGGGGCAGTGCCTCAGCAATTGTGACAATAGAGAGTTAGATCTTGAGGGGCAGAGGAAGGGAAAGATAGGGACTCTAGGGTGAAGTGAGTCATTTGACAGGAGACGACTCGTAGTGACCTGACTGAAGGAAACAGGAAAATAAATGCCCTGACATTCCTTTCCCTTTGACCTCTACGGCTAGTTCCAAACCCAACCGGAAGCTTATTGGATGCTGTCCATATAGGCCAGATGCACAGAGCAAGGTAGAAAAGTGTGGGGGTATAGATCCAAGTGGCAAAAAGAAGATATTGAGAGTCCACAGCCATGCTACCCTGAACACGCCCGATCCCATCTGATCTCGGAAGCTAAGCAGGGTTGGGCCTGGTTAGTATAGCACCTAGGAAGACCAGGTGCTGTAGGCATAAAAAAAAATAAAAAGAAGATAATCAAAATAAGGGTTTGAAGGCGGTCGTGGGCCTTGCAATCTGTGTGGCATGTGGGGAAGTTGTCTGCTGGTAAAATAAATAAAATAATAATAATAATAACAATTTTTAAAAAAGGAAGATATCGAGCATAAAGGCATTTTTATAATTGGCCGATTTCAAACAGAAAGATCTAGTCTTTTCCCTAACTTCACTAAAACTAAAAACTAAAACACTGTGTGGTAATCTCTGGAGCCCTGACTGCCTACGTTGGAATCCTAGCTCCAACACTGACCTTGGGCAGGTGACTTACTCTCCTTGGGCATCATCTGTCAAAGAAGATAATCCAGGTGCTGAGCTCATGAGGTTGTTGTGAGGGAGTAAATGAACTGATGTCCGTAAAGCACTTAGACCAGCGCCTGGCACACAGTAACCATTATACATCTTTGCTGATATTATTTACCGAAGTCCTGTACAGTATCCTGCAGCTGTGTTGATCTTTTTTAGGACAAATAATGTACATTGAGTTACATTGGATTCCTATTGTTATTATTTTTCAATATTCCTTTAGTGTTTGGCTATAACCTGAGATTAAATATCCAGGTTGCAGTAACTGAATTGAGAACCTTAGGGCCCTCCCTTCCAACCAAGCGAGGCAGGGGACGTTTTCCTGAATATCCTCATAACAACTAGGAGGGGCGGTGAGTTTCTTTATTGCAGAAGATGACTCACTGGGTTGACCCTGTGTGAATTAAATTTGTGATGGAAAAGTTTCATCAACTGTTTCTGTAGCTCCCACTAGATGAATCCCTTTAGGAAGCATTTTAAATGTACTATTGCACAGAATGGTAGAAACAAAAAATGAATCTTTGCCTTGGAACAGTGCCTTTTCTTGAGATTTATTATCTAATTAAGGAATTTCCTAATATAACAAGCATTTAAATTTTCCCAGGAACCAAAACAGAGCAGTAGTAATACTACAAACTAGCGTTTGTAAGTTACACTGCAGTTTACAAAGGGCCTTCACATTTATTGGCTTTGCTTCTTAAGCCTTTGCTTTAGCCATGGAAACTTTGAACATTATGTCCTTATATATGTATATATCACATGAAAATGGACTTTCTGGTTCAAGGTCAGCCCTACTCTGAGGTCACTCCGACGGAGGGATGCTGGCGTTCTGAGGAGGACACTGTGAGGATGCTTTATTAGTTTCTTTCTGAATTCCCTCCCTTCCTTGGGTGCAGGGCTCAACCACCCCTGTTGGAATTCTATTCCCAATGCAGAGCGTGGGGCCTCAAGACAGCCTTCTCTGACAGAATTTGTGATAATGTGGAGGAAGTCACCTAATGAGGGCTTTCAAAACAGAAGGAAGCACTGGAAAATTGAGAAGACCCTTAGCATAACTTTTATGTCCCACCATGATTGTGTGTGAAACTTGATGTGATGTCTGTGACCAATAGGTAGTGAAGTTTGGGGTTTCAAGTTCCACAATTTCCACATTATATAATTCATCTAAGTGAAAATTAATGGATAGAGCCCTTCTTATTCAGTAGACCACATGCAACCTTCTCAGCAGTAGAGTTTCAAGAGGCCATTCAGAGAGCACTATAGCATAAATTCAGTCTCATCTTCACTACTACCAGGCTCTTTATACATACAACATTTGAAATAATCTCAAGGTGTGTATGTGTGCATGTGTGTATGCGTATGTGCTATTTATCTCTCTTTCTACCTACCCTGCCTGTTCACTAAAAGTTGGTATATGTCAGGCTCTAAGCTGAGTTCTCTATGGTATTTATTTTAAAACTCATAGTATTATTATTGTGATGAGGAAACTGTGCCTGACCTAAGCAGCTTAGGTAAGGTCTTACCATTAGAATTTGTCCATAACTCATGCTCTTAACTGCAGTACTAAATCATTTGTACAAGCTTGAAACATTTCATTCCCAAATATTGACAAGAACAATAACCTCCACACAAATTTGAAATGTCATGAATCATGGTAAATTTATGGTAAAAATAAAGAACGACATACATTTTAATCAGATTATAGTATAAATTCTGACTACCTCTTTGGTTAGAAGTTTGGGGAAGAATTTGGTCATATCTGTTCTCTTGTGATTGGTGAGTGATGTAACAAAGGAATTGGCCTCAGTGGCTTCTGAGGAAAGAATGAATGAAGATTGAGATCTGACTCAAAAGAAATCATATCAGGATGGCAAAAAAAGGGACATTTTTAAAGCTTGCTCGTTCTTGGCCTGTACACTTCATGAAGATCTATTCCAGGTAATTAAGAATTTCCGGGAAGGTAGCATTATTCTACTCTTCTTACATTTGCATATGCCTTAATAGTTTCACATGACTGGTTTCTGCGTATCGTTCCAATCTCAGATCAAACGTTGTTTATTTGGAGATATCCTGGATGTATCCTTGAGTACCTCGCATCTCTAACCAGTTCCCTCTCTAGAGTTAGAGTCCCATAATGATTCTAACAAGAACCACTATCTGAAATTCTCTTTTTGATTTATTTTTCATCGTCTATTTCTCCCCACTAGAATATAAACTCTACAGAGAAGGACTCTTGTCTTTGTTCTTTTCTGTGTCCTCAAATCTAGAAGACAGTGTGTAAATATTTGCTCATTAAATTAATATTCTAAAGCTCTTAAAGCACTCTGTAATATTAAGAATTTCAGCCATATGTCATTTCAAATGAGATTTATAAAGAGTTCTTAAAAGATTTAAAAATTCTTAAAATATAACGTGAAGAAAATGTAAAAGCTGCATACAGAATTTTAAATTCAGTATGACTTTAACTGTAAAAGCTTGATAGAGAAAAGCTTATAAAGATGTCAATATTAAATATGCTTCCTGTGGTGGTAGGTTAGGAGTAATTTTCTCTTTTACTTATATAACAGTATAATGAGCACACATTTCTTTTATAAGGAAAATATAAAATAACCAAGAACTGAAAAAACTAAATAGGTCAATAATAATTTTCCAATGCCATAGTTTTTGCTCTCTGATATATTTTTAAATTACATATTAGAATATTAGAGATAGTTGTCACAATAATGATGATGATGGTGATGACATTGAAAATGAGAGACAGTAAGAAAGCAAGAAATGAACAGAAAACTTGGGGGAAGTGGAGATGTGAAAATTTATTTGTTTGTTTGTTTGTTTGTTTAGCATAAACTTGTGCAAGCTCAATTAGCGATGTTTAGATTACCAGTTTTTCTTGTTCATTTAGCAGATGAGGTGTAGAGAAAGGCTTGGAATATCCACCCAAGATGATCTGAAAATTTTGTTATATGGACAAATGGAAATCCGTTTGGGACTTGATGTAATGCTAATGTTTAAAAATATCTTGGGTTTATGGTAGGTGTATAAAAGGGATCAAAGTCTTTGGCCTGACTGACTTACATGTCAGGTGGCTGGGCTGTAGTCAGGAACTGTGTCTTTTCAGATACCTTGTACCCCCGGGCCTAGTGGGGTGCCATGTACCTAAAAGGTGCTTGACTATTTTTTAATGTTAATATACTAGTCATGGTATTTTTCAATAAGATTTAATATATGGAGCCAAGTGTTATTCCTTCTGTTATTTTATGATACTCTCATGCTAAATTTCATATTACTGTTTTTCTTTTGAGGAAAAAAAGTTATCTAACCAAGAGACTGAATCTTCTATTTCACCTAGAGTCATTCGAATGGGTTGACGATATTTACCTTCATATTTTAGAGTCTTATAAATGGCTATGTCCAATTGAAATTAGGTCAACTTATATATACACATATAGAAATGATCTCAATGTTTCGCTAGAGTATAAAAAGAAAAAGTACAAAAGTTTAAAAACCTGTTTCAGTAGTGGGGCTTTAAACCTCATTCTAAATGTTATATGGGATGGCGGAAAGGTATTTCTTCTACTCCAACCTATTTTATTTTCAATTGTGAAAATATATCTAAATATTCCTTTTAACTCTATGCTACAGTGCCAATTGTTATGAAATCTTCCATTTCTTTAAAGCATTGATTCGCAACTTGGGCCGCCTATTGAAATCACCTGAGGGAGCATTACAAAATACCCGATGCCTGCTTTTCCAGCCTAGATATTCTGATCTAATTGATCTGGGGACAATCCGAGCATCCCGTTGTTTAAAAGCTCCAGAGGTGATTCTAATGCTAAACAGGTTGAGAGCCACTGATTAAACTGTTAACACACTTATCTACTTACAACATGCTCTTGTTTTCCAAACAAACTAACATGTTGACTCTTGCGAGCTCAGGATCTGTGTAACTGGCACTGACCGATTTACAGAAAAGATCCTTCCTAATATCTGTACAAGATTTCTAGATGATGAAAAGTTTTCCCTTTTAGACTGAATGTCAAGCAGATCATTTGCCTTCATGTTCGGGTTACTGTGAAGGGTAATTCTGTAGCTTTGCCACTCTCCTTCATTCTTCTTTTTTAAAATTCTTCTTAGCATTATGTTCTGATCTGTACCTCACTGAGGCTGACTCGATGTTTCCCTTTTCAGAAGTGCATCGAAGAGGACTAGCACTTTGAAGACTTTATTCTTTGACTCAGAATTTTAGGATAAAATTGTAAAATGAACTTATGAGAAAGTTAAAGTAGGAATAGCATATTGAACTCACCAAAATATACCTTCTGGAGCTCATAAAGAGGGAAGAAATTTGAAAATTTTCATAGGACTCTGCCTTATGTAGAATAGGAAATGAAGCAAGATAGTCTTCATTTCCCAGGATTCAGACATCTGAGTCATGTTCAATTTGGAGCTGACAGGTCTATCTGAAGGAAAAATTAGTTTAGAAAATTTGGGGGAAAGCTATCCATTGTTTTTGAACTTTGTTTCCTTTAGTTTGGTGGTTTAAAAACATTCTTTATATATTGAATTAGTAGTGAATTATTGAGTGGAGACTTAAGGGATTTTATGCTTTTTACTTTTCATATACTGATGCAATTTTAAATTTAAAATATAGCTTTGAGGAAACTCAGATGATCTTTAGCATATTGTCAAGAAGGCATAAGACAAATATAAATAATAGAACCTCTAAATGCGGGCCAAATAAAAATAAGACATAACATCTAAGGTCTATTACTCAGGCTGTAGTTGAGAATGCACTAGAGCCTTACGTTACTAAACAAGCCAAATTCATTTACCTGAACTATCTAGAACCATTTTAAGTCAGTTTGTCTTGATGTAGGTTTTCTAGCTCTGTGCAAAAGGGTGGGAGGGAAGGTGTTTTTTTTTTTTTTTATTGTGCACTTGCCAAATAAAATGACATTGATGTATCACAAATGAATTAAATCTATGCTCGTTCTTTATTATTGCTACAACAACTGCTTCTTGAATAAATGAAAAGGAAATCTAGTAACCTGTTTAAGTTAACTTGCCAGCTACTAAGAGAGTATCTGCAAACTTAGTGATTCTTCTGAGGTGGCTACGGGCTGACTGAAGAGTCATCTTTTTGTTAGTGAGATAGTGATAGGCGGTGGCAATCTATACTGCATTAATCATAGTTATTATTGTGTACATAAATTGACGGAGATGAACCTCTAAAGGAGATAATGGCAGAGTGGCAGTTCATTAGCCTATACAAACTAATTAAACATCTAATTAGATTCTTACTAGGAAATACCGTTATGTGATTATGAGTCTAAAGTGACTCAGTAAGCCCACAAATTGGATTTTCTGGATCTTAAATTCTCATGAAAATCATAGTGAAAATCGTAGTATTTGAAGAGTTAGCTTGGTCTCAAAATATTAAATGATAAATTTAGGGCTTAATTAGATGTCATTTATTTCTACATTTATTAATTAAGTAGTAAATTCTAGGATCCCTATTTTCCTTTGTTATCGAAGTTTTAAAATCATCATACCCCGAGAGCTTACTATTAAGTCAGACGCCAGGCTAAGCAGTGAACATGCATCATATTGGTGAATCTTTACAATGACACCGAGAGACAGGGACCATTATTCCTCTCTTATACCCATCAGATACTTAGATGTGATACTTAGAACTACCATTTAAAAGTTATATAAAGATGCATGAAATTAATAAGACAACAGACGAAATTGAGCTGTCACACTTAGGAAGTGGTAGAACCTATACATTATCAACAAGCGAACCATGTTCTATAGCAAAATAAAAACTCATTTGGTGTTAAAGTAACAAATCAATATTCTATAAACACTGGTTCTATTCATTTTTCCCAATGCTATGCTCTTTGAGAGCTGTTTATAGTTATTTTTAAGTTGCCTGCTCTTATTGTTTTGAACTGTAATCTAACTTATTCTGGCACAGGCTTTTTGACATGACCTAATTTCCCTGGCCAGGCTGAAACTTAGGGAAGAGGGCTCTTAGGATCCTAATCGTTTACAGCAGGATTTCTCAACCACGAATTATTAACATTTGTACCACATTATTCTTTGTTTTGAGGGGCTTCTCTGTGCATTGTAAATGTTGAGCAGCATCCTACCCGCCAGATGCCAAGAGCGAACTTCCCTCTTCCCCGCTCCTAATTGAGACAACCATGAATGTCTCTAGACTTTATCAAATGTCCCTGTTGTGCAAAATTGTCCTTGGTTGAGAACCTCTGGTTTATAGGGTCAAGAAATTTTATCGAATATTTTACTAATCATAACTATTATCACCGCTGTTTTACGGTTGACGTGCTATATAGTGGTTTTCAAAGAGAAACTGCACTAGGCAAAGTTAAACAGGCAAGGCAGACTTTAATCAAGACTATTGCAATGGGGAGAGAGACTGAACCCAATTCAACTGAAACAAAAGGCAGAAGAGTTTTTAAATAATGTACTGAGCTAGTAGAAAAGTACTGGAGAGCATTAGTGGAGATGCTGATCCATGAGCGATGTGTTCAGACAATCCGTGTTTGCTAATTGATGTTTTTGGAAGTTAGGCTCCTACCTTTCCACAGAAACTGGAAGATAGAGGTGCGCTCTTTCTTAACAATTATATTTCAAAGGGATGGCTTCCAGGTCCTTGAGGAAGACATTCCCAGATTGTAAAAGAGGCCAGAGACAGGGAAGATTTGTTTATTTAAAAAGTAGAATATGAACGTACAACTGCAAGAATATATAATTATAATTGCTTCTTGAAAACCCACTCAATTCCCAAGTCTTTCTGTAATCCCCTGACCTCACGAGAAGGGAGACTCAACTTCTCTGGTGTACTTTCTCTACCTTGTCGTGTCCAGGATAAACCAGAGGTCATTAAATCAGCCTTATCAGAAGTACATAGGTTTTCAAGTGTCAAATTGGTCTGTAGTTTATTGTGTTTTGCCCTTGGCCTTCAGTAAGGTTCCTCACAGTCTTGCCAAGCCCTACACTCATGCATGTTCTCCTGTGCTTGGCCTCTCTAGCTTCTAAAGTGCCAGCTGTTGGTTTGACTCAGAATTGACAGAAATCTTAGAGCTCGTTGAGGAGTAAAGGTTGCTCCTAAGTTTATTTTGCTATATTTCCAGAATCCAGTCTGCTTCTCAAAGAAAAGAACATTTTCTAAGTCTACAGAGAAGCATGTTTGGGGAGCCTGAGACTAGGCAGGTGATTTGGCCTTCAGGCTCTCATTAGTGACCTCGATGAAAGTCATGTTATGGAGTGACAGAGTTTTGTTCAGATCGTAGGACTGAGGTGAGGAAAAAAGAAGGAAGAGAGTACATAGATTACTCATTCAAGATATAATATGATTTAAATGCTTTCTTAACAGCCTACAAGTGTGATCTTTTTTATTGGTTATAGGAAATAATACCTGGAGGATTTTTGAATTGGTAATTGTTTTTTTGCAGTAACAGGGACCCCTGTGGGGTGATGGATAACAACATTATCAGGATAAGTAATTCCATGAGATGCCTGAACAGGCACATATTAAGTTTTCTGGTAAAAACAATTTCTCCTCCTATGCGGTATGTCATAGGCAAAAGATAGCCTTTACATAAAATCACTAAAAAAAGCAAAATTATCTCATAACCTGAGTAACATAATGAAATCTTAGTTGGCTTCGGTGAGTCTATCCAACATAGCAGACTATATGTTATTTATACATTTAGATAACACAAACCCTCGTATAAATTTTATTTTGCATTACTTTAAGTCATCGTATTTCCTGATTAAACCTCCTTTTGATCAAATGATACATGCTAAAAATAACTCCTTGCTGTCAAGCATTTGGTTTTTGTGACTTTCGTATGATTGCAATCTCTATTAAATATTTTTTCTCTCTCATAATGCTGGGTTTTTTGTTTCTTGATAAGTAAACACCAGAGCTTTTCTGAGTGGCATTAAATCTCAGTTCCAGCTCCTGACATAGGTCGAATCATTTTTATGGAACAAATATTTTTCTTCATCCTTGAAGATCCAGGGCAGATCATAGGAATAAAGGAACAGCTTCTGCATTATCCAACTACAAAGATGCTGATAACCAATCAATACAGGGAGAAAAACCTTTCCAAATCACTTTTCAAAATGCTTTGTACATTTTGGAAATTTGCTTCCTCCTCTTAAAATCTGAGACTAGATATTTACAAAGGAACATAAGTTTGCCTTTAGGTCGCTCCTTTTATATTTGACAATTCCAGCTCATACTTTTGTCTTCTAGTATTCAAATAATACATCGTAAAGATCTCATTTAAATCAGAGCATTCAAATAAGACTTTTTAAATGCGTAGATGCTTTGTAATGACAGTTGGCTTTCTCACGAAACTAGTCATCTTCAACTTTTAAGGTAGGGCTAATTCTCTTCATTTATTTCTGTGTCACTTTGCTTGTGGGAAGTGATTTTTACCCATTAGAAAAATGATGTGATTAGTAAAGGCTGGTAGATCTGAGTGGTGGTTATATATAGTTTGGGTTGGCATTTTTGGGACACTGACTTATTTCCCAGATGAAATCACCCAAAAAGGGCAATATGAAAATATGAAATAAGTTGCAAGATAGAAATAAGCTGGTTATGTTATGATTTCACGTACTTTCAAAGGCTCATAAAAACAACTAAATTATATTTTTTGACTACAATTTGGTCTTTTCATTTGTAAATACTTGTCTCATTTTCTGTGCCGAATAAGTAACTCAGATAACTTCAAATAGTCATCTACTTAAGCTTATTTTTAAGTGTTTTTTATTTTCTCTAAATGTCTCAGGTGGTGGTAGGTGGGCACATATTAGAGATGAGTCTTTTCATCCTTCTATTTGGCAACGTGCCATTAATGCTATAGGTTTTCAGTACAATGACTAAAGCCAGTGGCAACATACTGGAAGGAGAAGACGGAGTCTATTATTGGAAAATATTGTTGTTTCAGGATAATGTTGAAAAAGTTAATGACATTGAAAGCAAACCAAGAATTTATATGGTTTTGCTTTTGTAAGTGTCGTGCTTTTTGTGGATATAATTATTTACGACTTTGATCTTTGGTTTGTTTATCCTGTGCTTAGCCAATAAAGCATTTCCTTGAAATATACTTTAGGTGAGGCAGCGATTAAACACTATGACACATTTTGTAGATTTAAAAGCCTGTTTGGAAGTCTTGGAGTTTATTAATCTCTTCTGTATGAATTTGAGGTTTTTCATCATTAACAGATGTCGCCTTTATTCTCTGTAGTTTTTTTTTTTTAAATGTAAATTCTCCACGAGACGATGTTACAAAAATATATTAGACTGGAAATTGGTTTTACTAAACGTCAAGATAAATATAACTTGGGCAGATTGCATTGCTTGTTGGTTTGGCTATCTGAGTCAAACAGTTATATAGTTAGGCTAGGAGAGCTAGGACTCAAAATTGTCTATCACCTGCTATTAGTCACAACTGGAGTAATGAATGGATGTGACATGGCTAATAAAATATCAGTTAAAAAGGCCTGTTTTAGATGGGCATGCTAGAGAAACATAGTGACCGCAAATATTCATATATGATATTTGCAAAGTAAGGCAAAAAACAAAACAAAAAAACTAAAACTAAAATAAATAAAAGGTATCACCTTATGAATTATAGATTCATTTTATTCTGATTATAAATTTATAAACATATTTTAAATATAGACATCCCTTGTTCTTTTTCTTTTCTTTTTTCTTTTTTTTTTTTGGTTTGGGTTTATTTGTTTTGTTTTGTTTTTTGCTATTTACTAGTTTGTACTTCTGTCTCCTCAAAATGTAACAGTGAATCTACATCGTTCCAACTTATGTTATAAATATCAGTCTTAGAGTTATGTTTCACATTATATCAAATATTGTCAGGTAAATCTGTTGTTAAGGAATTCATTATTGTGATAAAGTTAAGGCTTAATTATTTACTCTAATGGACTGAAGCAGACATGTGAATAATTCAAAGTATGATCAATTCAAAGTCACTTAAACATTATGTTTAGGAATATATTTGCTGCAAATATTACAGTTAATATCTTTATTACATAAAGGATTTATCCAATCAATAGAAAAAATGATATTCTAGTAAA
>NW_006431918.1:2805573-2811735 GCF_000325575.1 Pteropus alecto | reverse complement strand
TAAAAATTTTAAAATGGAGACTCTTATGCACTAATGGTGGAAATGTAAACAGGAATGACCACTTTGGAAGTCTGACATAGATACTAAAGATGAGAACATTGTGTACCCCATGACCCAGCAATTCTAATACTACACACACCTAATGAACATGTTTCTATATTTACAAAAAGACAAAAGAATTTTCAAAGCAGCACTATTCATTATAGCAAGAAAATAGGTATTCTTCAAATACCCATTAACCATAGACTGCATAAATAAATTTTGGTGTAATCATTCAATGGAATACTCTACAGCAATGAGAATAAACATACAAGGAAGTGGATGAATATCTATAAAGAATAATATTGCGCAAAATTAGCCAGAGAAAAACGAAGAATATATAGAATATAATTTTACTTGTATAAAGTTCAAAACTGGCAAAACTGGACTTCTGCTTTGAAGTACAGTGTAGTAAGTTACGTGAGGCCAGTAAAAGTGCTGACAGAACTAGAAACTCTGCAAAAATTTCAAAAATCAGATTTTATTTTCTTTTTCGTTTTAGATGAGGCAACCCTTGGTTGACCTCACAGATTGCAAGGACCTTGTCAGCTTACAATCCCTTATTTTTTATTTCTTACGCCTATGGCACCTGGTCTTCCTAGGTGGTCTCCCATCCAAGTACTAACCAGGCCTGACCCTGCTTAGCTTCTGAGATCAGATGGGATCGGGCTTGTTCAGGGTGGCAGGCCACAGACACAAAAATCAGATTTTCAATGATAACCCGAAAGCTGTGGAATCGATGAGTACTAAACACACTGACAGACCAGAGAGGGGAAAAACATTTCTGAAGTGAGCCGAGGACAGCATCTGTTTGTTCCTCTGAGGCATCTTCCTGTCTGATGGGGAGGCTGAGGCTCAGGGGTTTGTCCAGAAGCAGCAACTCTCCACAGTCTTAGTGCTTACTCAGCACAGAGGTAGCAAAGCGAGTGAAATCAGGGACTTCACACACACACATCTGGTTTATTGTGCAGTATATTTTGAGGTTTTGCAAGAAACTAAAGTGCTAGACCAAAAGTCTCTGAAATTACAGTGAAATTGCCCCCGCATCAAAATTTTAATTTAAAAGAATAGAAAACCCTAGTGGAAAAATGTTAACGGGGAATCGACAATGTGGGGCTACAAGCATGTTTTTTCTATGCATACTTAGAGAATCCAGACTAACCACAGGTGGAGCACAGAGGACAGAGAAACTGGAGGAAATTCTTGCTTTTTTTTTTTTTTTGGCCGTTTATTGATTTGTTTCTCCGCCTTTTCAAAGATTAATTCTAAATTCATGGTATCCCTAATTTTCTTCATTGTGAAACAAAATAAAATACTTAGTGTGTATGAGTATGTACAGAAACTGGTATTCTATTGCATAACTAATACACTGATACAATTGTTATGGAAATAATTATATGTACATTATGTATAACATGTATTATATACAATATATGCTCTATATGACATATATCGTGCATTATATATAACATATATCATATATGTGAATATAATTTTATCTTCTTTTTGTTCTCAAAACAAATTTGAGATTACTTTTTCAGTATTTTCAAGAACCGGAAATATTTTCCTACCCTTTGATCAATTTCTAGGAATCACACGGAAACATTACTAAAGTTTTTGAGAAATATATTTATAACTTTATAATAGATAAAAATGCTTAAATAACATATATTAGTTAATACAAAATTTTAATTCATGTACCATATCGGAACTTTGTAGAATATTAGTCATTAAGATGCCTATGACATAAGAATTCTTTTTCCACCATGACAGAATAACTGGTTTTCAACTTCTCCTCCCACTGTAAAGCAACGAGCAAACTGAACAAAATATAGTAAATGACTGTCTATTGTCACCAGGCAATAGACAATGCAAAAATTTGATCTTTGTAAAAAGGAAAAAATATTAGGTGAGCCTCACATTCCTTCCATGTTTTGACTTGGAGCAGGGAAGTAATCCCACACAGAGTGGAGATCTCATTGAGAAGAGAGGGAAAGATTGAGTTTGGGGCTGAAGTATTGACGCACGAATAGGGTGAGGTTTCATGTGAGACAAAGCGTAGAACAGGGATCCCAGAAACTGTGCAGTGCTAGAGGACATGATTGATTGTTCAGTTATCCAGAGTGGACCAACCCTGCTGGATACTTCAATCAGTTGAAACCTCAGAAGGATCATGCTTTGGGAATAAGGACCAAGCTACAGAGTAAAGGCCACACCCTACTCTGAAACCAAAATAAATATTTCCTAACAAAGAATTAAAAAAACAAAAAGCCTGATGGAATCGAGAGGGTTCTGTTATTTGCCTGTGAAAACTGAACTCAATATTATTTAAAGCAAAACACCAGGCTCGAGGCTCCTTTCAGTGTAAGATCTATAATATCTAGCATAAAACAAAACAAAACAAAAAATTTTGGCCATGTGAAGAAGGAAGGAAATGTGGTTCAAAACCAAAAGAAAAAGTAGTCAACAGAAACAAAAACAGTGATGACTATGATGTTGACAATAAAATACTAAAATCAGCTCTTATAACAGGTTATTTATAATAACTATTTGATTGCTATCATAAATATGTTCAACAGTTTAAAGCAACTATAAGAAAATTGTCAACAGAGAATTGGAAGCTACCGAAAGAATCATATTGGAATTCTAGAACTGAAAAATACAAAATCTGAACTTTAAATACATTACTGAGTGGGATTAAGAGCAGGATGAAACTGCAGAAGAAAGGGTGAATGACACGACAAGATCAACAGAAATTACCCAATCTGAACAACAACAACAACAACACAAAAATGTTTCAAACAAATGCAGTCTTAATCACATGTGAAGTAATGTCAAAAGGTCTAGTATATAAAAATAGAGTCTCAGGAAAAGGGGAGGAAGAGGCGGGGTGATAAAATGTCCAAATAAATAATGGCCCCAAACTTCCTAAATTTGCTGAAAATAACACAACACAAATGATATGGATACAAAAGAAATCACTTCTAGTCATATCATAGTTACACTGCTGAAAAAACAAAAATAAAGAAAAAATATTGAGAGCAGCCATAGAAAAAGTACACATTACGTGTAGGAGAACCACGGTACACATTATGGATGACTTTTTAAATCAGAAACAATGGCAGCTAGAAAACAATGGAATGATATCTTAAAGGTTTTAAAATCCAACAAAACTTGAGGTTTAAATAACGTTTTTCAATTTGAGAGAATTCTTGCAGAATTGTACTATGAGAAAAGTTAAAGTAAGTTCCTCCAGCGGAAGAGAAGTGATACCAGACAGGGACTCATATCACCAGGAAAGAATGAAGAGCACTGGAGATCCTAAGTATAAATATATTGGTAAACATGAAAACTTATATTTAATATGTTTATTGTTTTCTTTAATGGAAAACTGACTATTTAGAGCAGAAATAATAATACCATCTGTGGATTATATGACAACAGTAGCACAAAGAAAGGTAGGTAGATAGGATCATGCTATCTTTTTAAGATTCTTACATTTTACCTGAAGTAATACAACAATAATTAGAAGTAGAGTGTGACAAATTAAGGATGTAAATTGTGATCCTTAGAACTACCATTTAAAAATGATATAAAGATGCATAAAATTAATAAGACAACAGAAGAAATGAAATAAAATATATGCTATCTATAAAACTCTTAATATAAAGACATATTTTGAAGTAAAAACATGGGAAAATACATAACATGCAAATAGTAATCAGAAATAGAAGGCCAATGTAGCTTTATTAAATCAGACAAAGTAAACTTGAAGACTAGGATTATTACATGAAAAGGAGAAATATTTCATAATGATAAAAGGTCCGGTATATCAGAGGATGTAACTATTCTACATATGGATGCACCTGAATAACAGAGGTTAAAATACACTAAACAAAAATCGACAGAACTAAAAGGAGAATACATAAATGCCTGATCATAGTTTTTAACAACTACTCTCAGTAATTGACAGTCAAAACAAACAAACAAAAAACAAAGCTAAGTATATTAAAAACTCGAAAATGCCATCTATCAAATCGATCTATTTATATTTGTAGAATACAATTTTCAACATCTGCAGAACACACACTTCTCCAGTACTTACGTAACACTCACCAAAATAGACAATATGCTGGGCCTTAAAGGAAGTTTAACAGGTTACAAAAGAATGACATTTGACAAAGCAGTTTCTCTGACCACAATATGTAAAGTTGAATTAAGTTTAGAAAAAAAGGATACCTGGAAACTCACCAAATATTAGGGAATTAAGTAATATATCTAAGTAACTCATGGATCAAAGAAGAATTCCCAGGGCAAATTTAAAAACGCTTTGATCTAAATCAAAATAAAAACACAACGTAATAAAATTTATGGGATTCAACTAGAGCAGTGTTTGGAAACATAAACAAGTTTAAATGCTTATTAGAAAAGAAGAAACCCTTAAAATGAGTGACCTAAGTTTTCACATTAAGAAGCTAGAAAAAGAAGAGCACATTAAAACCAAAGTTGAAGAAAGGAAATAATAAACACAAGACAGAAAAGCAATGAAATTGAAAAAGACAAAAAGGTAAAAAGGCTAGAAATTATTTCAAAAGATTAATTAAGGTGATAATCTCTAGCATAGATGATCAAGAAAAAGTATAAATTACCAATGTTGGATTTGAAAGAGAAGGTAATAGTATATATTCCAAAGTTATTAAGAGAAAGGTAAATGAATATTATGAAAAATGAACAATTTTTAGATCATTAAATTTTACAGTTTAGATGAAATGGAGAATTTCCTTTAAATCAGTTTGTCAAAACTGACAGAAAAATAAAAGATGCGAGCAGTCTTATATCTGGTAAATTACATTTGTAATTCAAAACCTTCCCATATATAAAAGTCCAGGCCAATGTGGCTTCACTAATGAATACAAGCATATATTTAGGGAGGAAAAATTTTAATTTTATACAAACTTTATAAAATATAAGAGGACTGAGCACTTCACAACCAACTTAGTAAAGTCATCATGATTCCAAAATTAAAGACATTAGAAGAAAATACATTCCATTATCCCTCATGAACAGAGATGAGAGACCTTAACAAAATATTGGCAAAACAATTCTGTTATATATAAAAAGGATAATTTATTATGAACATTTGGAATTTATCCCAGGAATACAAGATCGATTTAACATTCAAGAATTAGGAGGGAGATAGATGGGGTAAAAGGGATCAAATACATGGTGACATTAAAGAATTAAAAAAAATTGAACTTAAAAAAATAAAAATAAAAATTTGATAAATCTCAAAATAAATAAATAAATAAAAGAATTAATCATATATTGTATCACAGCAGGAGAAATTATGTGACCCACTCAACAGCTACAGAATAAGCATTTGAAAAATTTAACACTCATTCATGATAAAAACTCTATAGCAAACAATGTTCTTTTTTTTTTTACTTTTTAAAAATTAAGTTTATTGGGGTAACATCGGTTAAGACAATTATATAATTTTCAGGTGTACATTATAATTTGACATCTGTATATTCTGTTGTGTGTTTAACACCCAAAGTCCAGTTTCCTTCAGCTACCATATATTTGATTCCCTTTACCCACTTCACCCTTTCCCTAAACCCTATATTTGACCCCCTTTATTCTACCTCCCTATATTCTACCTTCTCCATCATCCCCCACACCCTATCCTCTGGTAACCACTAGTCTATAGTCCATGTCCATGAGTCTCTGTTTGTTTGTCCTGTTCATTTGTTGCTTTCAGGTTTATATCCCACATATAAGTGATATCATGTGATTTTCAACTTATTCTGTCTGGCTTATTTCACTTAGCATGATTATCTCAAGGACCATCCATGTTGTCGCAAATCACAGTATTTCATCTCTTCTTAGAGCTGAGTAATATTCTATTGTATATATGTACCATGGCTTCTTTATCCAATCATCTATCATAGGACACTTCAACTGCTTCCACGCTCTGGCAGTGAATAACACTGCTATGAACATCGGTGTGCAGATATCTTTTTGGATATGAGTTTTAAGGAAAATTTTATGAATTTGACCTCAAAGGAAAGGGAAGTAAAAGCAAAAAATAAATGAATGTGACTAACTCATATAACTCAACAC
>NW_006431918.1:2788571-2805088 GCF_000325575.1 Pteropus alecto | reverse complement strand
TTATTAAAGCATCTCCAAATAGAAAATACTCCAGGAGATTTAATAAAATATGTGCAAGACTTCAACAATGAAAATGATAAAATTTTGCTTAGAGAATTTAAAGATCTTTCATCCATCTGTATGGGTTCAGTAACTCAATTTTATTAAGATGTCTGTTCTCCCAAAATTGATCTATAAATTTAATGCAATCCCAATCAAAATCCCAGCAGACTTTATTTGTAAGGGGGGAGGGTGTTGAAATTGAGAAGCTAACACTAAAATTATGTGGAAATGCACAGAAGTTACAGCAATGCTATTCTAATGCAGACAGGTCAGTAGTGGCATAAGCAAAGACAAACAGGTCAATGGATGAAAATAGTGTTCAGAAATAGACCTGCATTTAATGGTCAGTTGATTTTTGATATAGGCACCAAGGCGATCACTGAGGAAATTCTTCGCAATAAATGTTTCTTGGACTGAATAAATCCATGTAATAAAATGAACAGCAGCTCTTACTCATTAGATGAACTGCATTCCAGTTTGCAAGGGCTGAATTCCAAAGAGCTAAAATATAAACCTTCTAAAAACAAACAAAGTAGACTGTTATCATGAACCTGTGCAGGAAATGATATCTAATATATGATTTTTAAAAAAGCACAAATCATTAAAAGAAAAATTGGTACCTGGAGTTTATAAATATGTAAAACTTCTCTTTGAAAGATACCCTTAGGAAAACAAAATGGCAAGCCGCGGAAGAGGAGAAATCATTCCAATAAAATGTGTTTCAGTAAAAATATATTTGATAAAAGTGTATCCAGAATATAAACACTGCTATCGCACAATAAGAAAATGATAAGCTTCCCAATTAAAAATGAGAAAAATATTGGAACAGATAGTCTCACATGAACAGGTAACAAATAGGTGAGAAACATATGGAAAATGCGTAAAATTACAAATCATCAGGAAAAGGCAAATTAAAGCCACGATTGTCACTACACCTGAACTAAATCTCTACTACGAATAAGACTAACACCACCAAATGTTTGCGAGAATGTGAAGCAACTGGAATTCTCCGACTTTGCTGGCGGGAGTGTGAAACGGCCTTCTATGTGTCATAGAGGGAGCCAGGATCCTCCCTCGGGCAGCTCTGGACTCGGTGTCTTCCTCATTCAGCTAGTGGGGAGGGAAGGAGGGCACGGATGATAGTAAAGGAGGATGTTACAGACCGGGTCTGGGATAAGTGCACAAGGCCTCTATCTGCATGTCACTCATGCGGCTGCACCTAATTACAAGGAAAGCTTGGAATTCCTGTGTGTCTAGGTGCGTGCACAGAGCAAGGGGCAAAGGGTTTGGTGAATGTCTAGCCTTATTCGCACTGCTGTTTAGTCATGGACAAATACGGGAGGCGATTTGTATAATGAGGAGAACACGAGTTTGAGAGTTTGTTAGTTCTAGTAATAAAAGCTTGTTACTTTGGACAATAAATTTAAAATATAGTGGGTTAAGAGCATGGGTTTAAAATTAAATGGATTCATTCAAATCCCAATTTCTTAACCTAGCCGAGTTCCTAATTAAACCATTTCATGCAGTGGACATTAAAATAGGCAGCTATTGATACATTTACTAGATCTTAGAGGTTGAGTTTTTACTTTTGTTAAATAGAAACCATGATACCTGCTCTTATACGCTCTATTATTATCCTGAAGATCAAATGAGATACTGTCTCTGAACTATGTTATAAAAAATAAATTATTTTCCTTTTCAACTGACAAAGGAATATTGATCTATACGATGTTTTCATAGAACATAAAACAGTCTTTGAATGAGTATCATTTACTGTTTTTTTTTTGTAGTCCAGAGATAGACTATATCCATCTAAAACTTAAACATAGTTTTTTTTTTTTTTTTTAAATGAGAAAATTCCCACTCCCGTGAGGTGTTCATAAAAACATTTAAATGAAGATTGAGGCTATGCCTGGATTCTGATTCTTTGTTCTTTTATCTCAGCTTTTCCGCCTAAGATCAAAGTCTCCTCTATCAAAGTAACTTTATATCTCCCTTAGTGTCAGGTTAAAAAATGTATCTGTGCATGTCTCCTCTGAAAGCTATTTCCATTCCACAGAAAGGAGCTGACTAATCTCCAGAAATCCCATACAGAGCAAGGATGCTCTGACGAGTAGTCAGATATCACGGCTTTAGCACTCTAAATGACAAATTAACATTCTGATAACTTCAGTTCCCTCTTGCTTGTACAGACGTTTTAAAAATAGAGAGCATTATTAATCAAAACTTAAACACAAGACCCCTAATTGCAATTGTTGTCATGATATCTGAATAAAGAGATCCTTTTTATCCTGAAGAATTCCTTAATTTACAGATGTTTTCTTTCAGAAAATTAGATACTAGCTATTGTTTAAATTGCTTCTTCCTCTCCCCACCCCCTGCCAAATATTCTGGAATTTAATTGGTGATATGCTCATACCCTTCTAATTCTTATGTTTGATTGTAATTGGATGTCTTAAGTTATGGTTATTGGTTGTTGTGGCTTTCAACCCTAAAGACAGGCCATATCCAATGTGCCCTTTAATAACTGTCTATGACTCAGTTTTCAATACATTTGACACAGTTTTGCCAGACATGTGTATTTTCAGAATGTCTTTCTATTTAGCGTTAATGCTGGTAATCTTATTTCCTTAAAGCAGTTCCTTTGCCTTCGCACTGTGAAACTTGTCGAACAAATTCATATTACGTGTGTTAAGTCATATCGATCTCGAAGTTGTTCGTGTTTACACTGACGCTGTTCCTCGGCTTCTGTGTCCAAGTTCATGAAGTTTTCCATGTTAATCTGACTACATATGGCAGCCTTTACGCTTCACTCATAATGGTGCTGTTTTCTGGATCTTCTCAAGTTTTAAATACTCTTCTTAAGTTACAGTGATAAGAACTATTCATGATGTTCTAGGATAGGAAACATTTTCTGGTATTTTTGTAGTAAGCCTCTCATTCTCTAGTTCTTATCAACTGTTCCTTCACTGAGATCTATGTTCCCGAGCAACAGTCTAAAGTTAATTTTCAGACCCCATCCCAGCCCTTTCTAATTAATTTGGAGCCCTGGATTCTTTAGGTAGGTCACCTTTTCAGTATTTCATTTTCCTTTAATATCCAAGTAGCAATAATCTTGAGTCCTGATTCGATACAATGGCAAGAAATCTAGGTCTCTCCCCAAGAATTTCTGAGACTCTTTAGTGAGCATTCATGAATTCCATAGAAATATTCTGGTTGTTGCTCGTCACTCTAGACCTGGTGTCTTTCCCGCTGCCCATAATTATATAGCTGCATTAATCCTGTCTTAGCTCCTTGCTTTCCAGTTTGACTCAAAATATACACTCTACATTAGTCCATAAAGCACAAGATTTCAAGTTTGCAAACTTGACTAACAGCTCAGCAAAACTATGATGCAAAAATGAAACCCTAAAAGTAAATATCAGATGCCACCATTTCTTAAGTCTATTAGTAATATCCACTTCACTGAGAGTTCTCATTGATCTTTGCTCATGAACCTAAACAATGCCATGAGAAGGAGGTATTCTGGCAAAGGGGTAAAGAAAAAACTGGACCACACAACATTCTATCCTGACTCTATCATCTTTTCTAGGATGTTCAGCACAGTATCTGAACATAATGATGCTCAACAAACAGAAATTGCTCTTTGCAGGCTGAGCACTGTGATTATGTACTTTGTATTACTCAGCTAACTATTGTGAGACCCTTGATATTAACCTGTGGATGGAAGCAGAAGCATAACATGAGTTCAGGTGTTATTATTGGTTCCTACCATTATGGCCATGATTAGTTTTGTATTCCTGGAGACTATTGCACTCCTCTGAATAACAGTTCTTTTTTTACAGGACCTTTGTTTCTGGAGACAATGCATAAAAGAAGCCAAAAATTAAATTTACGTCATAATCTCTGCTCATACCAAAGATAATCTTTGATGTAATTAAATAAAATATTGCATTATTTATTTGTTGAGCATATCATCCATGTGCTAGTCACTATTCCAATGCTGGAAGTAGAATGATGATCAAAGATGCACATAGTCTCTTCCCTAATGAAGCTAGTGAGTTTCCATTATAGGGGAAATTGTACATTATTCATTGATGAATAGCACAAATTAAGATATGATACATCACAAGGAGAAGTAATAGATGCTATGAAAGCAAATAATGCAGGATTGGACCTTTTTCCTCAAAAAGGTCAGGAAAGGCTTTGATCTTAGTACAAAGCACCTCCATGTGATTGACTCCTCTAGCTCACAGCTGCCTTCACACAAACTAACACACACACAGTGCATATATATGCCTAACAGTATCATTCATGTCTCAGAACAGAGTTCACCACAAAGACAAATTCTACCTTTGACTCTTGAAGCCATTAAATGATCAGAAATATTGAGTATTGAAGTTCTGAGGAAGCAGTGGCAAGGGGTCAATAAATTATTTTCCTTTTCCCTCCATGTTTTGGAAGGAACTGATTGGTAAGCACAGAAATCAGACACATGGAGCTCCAAATAACAGCTTCATTACTGATGAAAATCTTGATTGGATGGTATGACATAAAATGACAGATTGAACTTCCAGTATTTCACTATGGAATTAAACTCAGCCACCCAGTTGGATAAAGCTGGACAAGTGCAGTAGTCTGCATAAGACAGAGAACACTGTTAGAGGCTTACCTCAAGATAGGATGCAGAAAAGGATGCACAGTTTCTTCTAATTTAAAACAGAGTGAGACGCTCAAGTGTGTGAGGAGGGTGGGGGAAGACAGGAATGATACTCTAGTAGGATTCTCTTAGAAGTGAGCCCTGAGGGATGGAAACCTCCCACCTCAACCATGTTCTTTTTGTGCCCTTAACACATTCAGCTTTAACAAAAACCCTAAGGCTCACCAGAGCTAAATCAATGCAATAGCCATTAGCCACATATGGCTATTTAAGTTCAAATTAAAATCAAATAAAAATTCAGTTCCTCAGTAACACTAGGCACGTTTCAAGTGCTGCCCCCAGCCAGCTGCATCTAGTGCACACACTCTAGTATAGAACAGATTAGAACACATTTGCCTCATCACAGGACTATCTATCAGGCAACACTACTCTGGAAGGCATTGAACTAGGTTAGGATGAACCTTGCTGTACCCCAAACCAAAAATCATCCACCCAGTTTTTGACTTTTCATCCCAAATTATGCCTAGCCACATGTGCAATATGTTTCATCAGAAGTTACACAGTTATAATATATGGCTACTTCAAGATGTTCTGCTAATACGTAAATATTTTTTTTAATGTTATACAACCACCGACAAAGGAGAAGTTATATATAAAGATAAACCCAAAGAAATGAAACTTCCGAATTTCCCTCCCCTCGGTTTCTCATTCTGTTTAGTCTCAGCTGGGGATGGGGTCCCTTCAGAAGCTTTGGCAGAGGTGGGTTCCTTAGTGCTGGTAATAGTCTGTCTAGCAAAGACTGTATGTTCTGCCTGACGACGTTTTTCTGGTCCCCCACTTCACATTTTTTTCAGGCCGTAAGTACCTTTTATCTCTTCAGGGACAGCAGAAGTTTTTTCTTCTTCTTCTTCACGTTTTCTAAAGGAGAATGATCTTCCTCTCGTGGCCATTCCCTGCTGTTCCCTCACACTTTGGAGGAAGGCTCAGGTGAAGATTAAATGGTGTAAATACTTCCAAAATGGGCCCCTTTTGTTCTCTGTTTCAAGTAGCACAGGTACGGTTTGCTGCATCTGAGCATCTTTCTTTTTGAGTTTGGTTCTGGCGTTTGGTTTTCCAGCACACTCTTCTGAATTTTTTATTAGAGGGACTTCTACAGTGAGAGATATAAAGTCATCCATTTCTGGATATACTAAAAGCAACTAATAGTCAGAGGGATTTTATTTACCTTCACCTCCCTGAATGGGATAACATTATCACAGAGGTGTTTTGTCATCTGATTAGACAAATGTCACCCGAACCCCGATGAGCTCTGTCATGATCCTCCTTGGATCTTCTTTTGTATGTCTCCTCTAGATTATTCCTTCTTTGGGGGTCATAGTTCACAATGCTGTGACATGTTCCCTTAGGGCAGTGGTGTGCTGGCAAACTGGCTCTTTAGAAAACAAATAAAACGAAACAAAACATAAAGTCCTGCTTCTTCGCATTCACCCATTTCCCAGGTGTAAATACTACCACCACGGCTGATTTCGTGCTGCTAACGGGATGTCTCTAAATGCAGATTTGGGAGAGCAGTGGCTCATGGGGGCTGGATCAGCTGCCTCGGGGAAATGGGACACCAGCCTCCTGTCATCTGTTTTTATGGAGCCACACTGAAACTAACCCAGTAACATTCTGAGATTTTGACCTCGATCTCTGTGTATTTATTGCTCAGCTACAACCCCAGTTTCTGAAATCTCTTTCTAGAGCCATGTAGATTTTCAAGGTGTAGTTTTCCCATTGCCCACAATATGAACTCTGCAAGAGCGTGTATCTTGATAGCTTCCTAGATTCCTTCTCCTTTCGAAGTCATTCTAGTCTCCTCTTAGCTCTTGACCTGCTTTTGGCTTCGATGTTTCGGGCCTCTATCAGCCTCTTTAATGTGGAAATAACTAAAGAAGGATTATAATGAGATAGTATTTTTAGGCACAGGCCTTGAATATAATAAATCCTTAAAAATGCAAACTTTTCTGGTTAGATTTTTTTTAAAATAATTATTTTATTCTGCACTTTTACCATTTTAGGGGACGATATCTAGTATCTCTTACAATCTTTCCTTTCAAAGAAAGCAGCCTGTCAGATTTAGTCTGGTTTTTTTTTTTTTAAGAACCCTAAATTCTAAGAGTTATCTTTGGAGGACCATAATCATCAGTTCGCCGAGTCTCCAATTGTCTCTTTTCCTTTGATATATTGGGAAAAAAAAATGTGTTTTTATTTGCTTTGACATTCCTTGAAAGGTAATATTACAAGTTGTTTTGGAGAAAACATTTTATTCCTAGATAACACTTGATCTATAGGCTATTTCTGAAGGTTTCCCTGTCATCCTCACTCTGCCTGTCTTTCCATGTTTTGAAAGATGATTTTAACAGATTACTTACCAGACAGTACCAGACAGATTATGGCATTTGACTGGTACTATTTACTGCTTGTACATGAAACCACTTAAAAGAGCAAAATTTCAAAGCTGTATTATCTCAACATTGATAGAGCTGGTTGAACTTTAAACAAGTAAAAGTATGTACATTTCTCTTACAATAATATCGTTTCCCTTTATTAGCCATGTCTATAGTTTCGATCCACATCATGCATTATTCCTGGGCTTATAGTAAGGGATTTGGTAAGCAAGCTCTAGAACTCTTATAGCCTATTGACTTTCTCTGTTTTAGTTTAAAATGATTTCTCAACTAATACCTACATACTGCTGCCAGATGTTTTCTTCTCTAATATTTAACTATTTCTTTTGTTTCCTCGCTCTCATGAGGGTACTAAAGGTAATGCTATTGTGATGATTATGGCTTTGGGGTTCACTCTGTCATCTTTCATTACTTTCTATGCACTAGACCACAAAATAGAATAGATGTTCCCTTCTTGAGCAGTTTTAACTACTCGTTTTAAGAAATAGTTCCCAATTCTCTTTAAACTTTCCTGTGCTACATCATATGCCTATTGGCTTATGTTCGGGTAGTTAAAACCACTGAGCTCATTGTGTTTTTGTCTGAAATGTGGTTTAACAGTTTTATCTCAGATTCAGCAGAATTAGTCTTCTATTTTTCCCAAAGCTAATGAAATCAAATCATCAGGAGCTTAGAGTCCCCAAGGAATTTCGGTATGCAAAATGTTTAAAAATGACTAGTTTAATGTATAAATATGTTTTATTTAATAACAATTATTGAATAACTATAACAGTCAATAACATTGTAATTTCTTACTGTATAAAAGGAGATATGATAGTGTAAAGAGTCAAAAAAGTAGATTCTTGTAACAACATACAGTAAATAACTCTACATAACAAGCCACCATACATAAATAATATGATAATTCCAAGAGGGATCAGTATTCTTCCTGGTGACTGTACGAGGAGGCTTTGTAGGGTTGGTGGTGTTCCAGCAGATAGCAACCTGATGATAGGTGCCTCTGGAGAGGAAATTTGCAGAGGCCACAAAATAAGAGCCATTTTGGAAATGGCTAGATAAATCCACGTAGAAAACTAGTAAAGAAGAAGACTGGAAATGGGCAGATCATAAAAAGTTCTAAATGTCAGCCTGAGGAGTATTTTTATCTTGTATTATATGATGATGAAAATAACATCCCTATAAACTCCCATTTCTGATATGACTTTTGCCCTGAAGCTATTTCTGATACATCTCATCCAGAACTACATTTTTACTGGACTCCTGTTGTCTGTCTTCCCCGAAGTGCTTACAGCTTATAATCACCATGTTCTTCTGATTATCCTTTTGTTGTTATCTATTTCTGATGACAGTTTTGCCAAAGCTCTTATTATCAAATCATTCATTTTACCTACTTCATTTTGTAGGTATCTAGCATTGATATAGATAAATGTATGCAATGTGCCTTGGACTAATTGAGCCTCATGAAATCTTTAACTATAGGAGAATGGTATGGAGATGGCCAGCTGTCCATCAGAGATCCTGGCTCCTTTCCGAGGTGTAGAGTTATGCCTGCTCAGGCCCACTTGCACCCAGGCGGATCATGTGACACTTCCAAGCCTATCCCACAAAGGGCTCTTAATTCATCCTCATTCTCTCTCTCCTCTAATCTCATTGCTGGACATCTATATTCAGGCTGACTAACCACTTGGCTGCAAGATGGTGGAGTCTCTCTTAGCCTGGGTTTCTGAACAACTCCATAAAACAGAACTCCTTCCTTGCCCCCTCAGTCAAAATCAGTGGGTTATTAATCAGTGGGTTATTAACTTAAGTGACTGAAATTTCATGGTTAATTATTACAAAACCTAGTATTACCAAAACTTATACATTTTTTGAACAAATGAATCAAGAGAAAGGACTTTCAGTGAATATACACACAGGTTTTGTACTCATTTAGGTCTGTGTAATCTCTTTGTATTTTTTAGGTGAGGGAAACTCTGATCTATGAGCATGAAACACATAGATACACTGGTTTTCAAGAGCAGAAAAAATGCAGATTGGTAGCAATCCGGAGGATAACTCATGACGGTGTGCTTTTGATTTCAATGCTACTTCACACTTCTCT
Organism: Pteropus alecto; assembly: GCF_000325575.1. Lineage (NCBI taxonomy): Eukaryota > Metazoa > Chordata > Mammalia > Chiroptera > Pteropodidae > Pteropus > Pteropus alecto. The sequence continues at coordinate 2,795,835 of NW_006431918.1, read as the reverse complement.
TGTTCGTGGTTAAAGGAAAAACTTAAATGCAAATGAAATGACATTGCTCAACAGTTTTATTTTAATTTTACTTCTTCATAAAGCTGTTGATTCTACACCTCGGAAAGGAGCCAGGATCTCTGATGGACAGCTGGCCATCTCCATACCATTCTCCTATAGTTAAAGATTTCATGAGGCTCAATTAGTCCAAGGCACATTGCATACATTTATCTATACCAATGCTAGATACCTACAAAAGGAAATCAAGTCACCAAATATTAAGTTTACATTATCCCTAATGGGATAGAGGGATCTGGATTTTATAGGCTGCATAGGATTCAGTAGTAGAACAAGGACTCAGAATACTTAGAATCTGTATTTCCAGGTTCCCAATCATGTAAAGTTTTCACCATTCCATTTTGGCTTCAAGAAAAACAAAGTAGAAGGGTTTTCCTTCCAAAACATTAACATCTACTTTTTGTATTGGGTTCCAAATTTCTTTTAAAGCGATGGCCCAGTGCAGTTTTGTTTTCTTCAGTTGAAAGTCAAAGAAAGGGTGAGTTTGTGGTCTGAAGAGAAGTAAGACACAGTGCCTCTGATTTAGCAATTCACATCTCTGCTTCGGAGCAACAGGTACCCAGGGAAATGATGGACTGATGCAGAATCAAAGTGACTAGTGTGTGGAGTCGATGTAGAGGTCTTTCGAGTTGGGCTGCTATGTGATGATTCCAAGGCACTGATGATATTGGGTATCTAAAATGGGAGCATAAAGAATACTCAGATGTTGGAAATGTATTTTGGGGAAAAAAAAGAATGTTTCAGAAGGAGATATTTTGATTTAGTGTTTAAGAAGAGCTTTCTAGCACTCAAAGCTATCAAGGGGTAGAACATCTGATTTTCTTCCTAAAGGAATGACCTACTAAGCTCAGTATCACTGACCATGACAGCTTGGTCATGGTATGAGGTAGGTGATTCAAATGGCAGGTGGAGAATTGGACTCGGTGACATTTTTTCCACTACAGTCTTTGCAGTCCCCTTCAAGTAGCTTGGAATTCTGAGACAGGCATGGAAAGTTTCTCATTTAATGCCATAAACTGCTGATTGCTGATGACACATTAATCAGTCAGATTTTCTTCTCCTTTTTCATAATGTTTCATTTTCCCTTTAATAATACAGGCTTTCTCAAAGAATTCAAGAATTCCTAAAAAATTAAATAGACACAAAATAGACTCTAGCTAGTTTAAAGAGAAAAGGAAATTATCTCAAAACATAAGGTAGGGCCAAGTTTTCTATCAAGCACAGTAGGCAAAGTGCCAATGACCTACAAAGTTTTAGGGGCCCATGAAAATGTTTTAATATCTTTTAAAATCTGAAGTAAAGAATTAGGTTGAAACAATTTATTATATAATATTATTATACCCAGTTTTATACCGATGTAGCCACAAACTATGATTACATACACATATACATATATAAGGGTGTATGTCTGTGTGTGTGTATGTGTGTGTGTGTGTGTGTGTATGCGTGTGTGTGTGTGCGATGGAGAAAGGAGAGAAAGTGATGAAGGGAAAAGTGCATAGAATCCATTAAAGTCTTAATGAACAGAGGCTCAGGCTTGGAGGCCAACTGCTCAGGAGCTCCAACATGAACCAAATACACATGAGCTCCAGGACAAACCCCCAGTTACCGCCACTGGCACAGCCCCACAACCCACACTGCTTGCCATGGGCCCGATGGTAGAGACTCTGCCCTGAATGCCTCTGATGTCGGCTTTCTGAATGGACTGTCAGATGGATTCTGCGAAGCATGGGCTTCTGAACTGGAGCCTTGTACAATGGTATCTTATCTGAAAATCCTAGGTCACACGCTTGCACTCTAGTATTCTCACCATACATAGGGATAATTTAAACTCTTAGCATGTAATGAAGATTGAGAAATAAATTTCTTGCACCCATCTTGGTGATGTGTAAATTTTCAAGTGGAATGTTCCAAAGGTTCTGAATAGCTAAAAATCCACCACACGAATCTACTGCCCAGGCATTGATATATTAGCATCTAGACTACCTGGTACACAAACGTTTTGTTTTTGTTAAATAGTTCACATATAAGCTATAGTTGCAGTTAGTGAACACCTATTATGTGATAGGTACTGTTAATACTATTTGAATTATCTAATTTGATTTTTAATTAAAAATAGCATTTTGAGATAGATAATATTGTTACTGCCTTTTCATTTTATAAATGAGGAAACTGAAGCTTAAGGAGGCTAAGTAACTTGTTCATGGAGATATAGTTAAGTATTAGTGAAGATGGAATTTTACACTTAGTCTAACCTGCTACACTACACCTGTTATGTATGAGATATACAACTCTAAATCCTGCTTTTTACATTTAACACTTTGGGATAAGCCTTTTTAAACTTGAACTTTAAACTCTTCTTTTTTAATGGTGACGTAATATTCCATCAAATTATTTTAACAATATTTTCAAACATTTCTCAATTGTATTGAGGCTGTTTCTACATTTTCTATTTTAAGTCTTATTGTAGTAATTCTTTGTATATAGAACTTTTTTGTATTTTAAGCATTACTTCCCTAGAATAGCAACTCAGAATTGGCATTACTAGATCAAAGGGTATGAAAATATATTTTTTTGAGAAGCCAGAATCACACTTTTATTTGCTTTAATGATGAAGAAATAAGCCTATTAATCCATCTATACATTCAGTACATTTCTTGCATTCCTCCTCCGTACTAGGGACGGTACCTGTGATGCCAGGATGAATATTTGACAGTCATTTACCTAAAGGGTATTATGGTTAGTGGGTGTTAAAGTACAGTGTGCCTGTAATGCACAGCTTGTGTAAATTACATATGGTGAGACTGCTTCCTGGAGTTTCTGGGACAGGTTAGGAATACTTTTAGAGCTCTCAGGGGTTGTCGGAAGGTGGCACTGAAGGCACTATTAAAATGACATCAAGCACGAACGTTTTTTCTTCTTTGCCAGTCTGTTCTGTGAAATATTGTTGATCATTGTTTTAAAGGCTATTTCCTTGATTACTAATGAGGTTGAACATTTTTCCATATGTTTGTGAGTTGTTTCTTTATTGTGAAATATCCTTTGATATTTTGGTACTTAGTATTTATGTAAAATATATTTTGGTGTACTGCATTTGTTGCAAATAATTTCATATCTGCTTTGCTTTAAAAATTTTTTTTTTAACTTGGGGAAGTTTTTTTTCTTTTCTTTTCTTTTTTTTTTTTTTAACATTGTCCAATCTGCCAGGCGTTTTTAAAAAATTTCTTTTAGAACTTATGAACTTCAGAAGTATACTTGACTTATCCAAAAAGACATATAAATAATAATTTACATTTTTCTTTACATTTTTCTGGAATTTTTATCTATGACTAATGGGCCATATTTGACTTTTTTTTCCAAAAAGCTGGCAATTATCTCATTATTTATTAAATAATTCCTTTCTAATTAATTTGTGGCACTCATTTTATTATACACTAAATTTAGTTTTTTTTAAATATGCATCCATACAGTCCTATGTCCATTTGTATCAATTTCTATCATAATGAAAATAGCTATAATTTTTTTCCCATCATACGTTCTGAGGGCAGGAATTGTGTTGTCCCTTTAATAACTAGCATAGTGTTTGGCATATGACAAACATGAAGTATTTGATGAATGAATGCATAAAATGGGTTGTTTCTGATGTACCTATATTTTCCCACTGATCTGTACATCAGTTCCTAAGCCAGTTCTTCACTGTGTTATATACTGCGTCACAATATATTTTAGCATCAGATCGAGCAAAATCTCTTGTTAATATTCATGTTCAGAATTTTCTTTATGATCCACAACTCCTTCAAATGAATTTTAGAAAGCTTTAACAGGCTTTAAAATTACTCCCATTAGAATTTTGATTGGAATTCTTCTGGATATATAAATTAATTTGGGAAGAAGTAATATTTATATTGTAAATACTTTTTCAATCATGTATGTGTTATACTTTCTTATTTCTCCTTATAATTTTTAATAATTTTCTATACAGAGTTATTCATAAGCAGCTTGTTGATTTTGTTGTTACATCCATAGTCATTCCGGTTATTATTGATGCTAATGGGAGTTACATTCATTTGTCTTGAAAATTTTACTGTCTGTTTATTTCTATTACATGGGAAAAGTATTGTTACAAATTTGCCTTGCATCCTGAGACTTTCCTCAAATTTTATTAAGTCTCACAAATTTTAATAGTTTTTTGTTGGCATGAAGATCATGTTGGGAATAATTTCGCTGTCAGCTAAATTCCACTTTGCCTTTACAATAAGGGATGGGAATTGGGAAACAATGCAATATTTTAACAAGCTGCTTTTGGAGATAGGATAAAACTTTCACATTTGTTTTAGATAGTTAATTATAATAGATTCTAGTAACTATATGTATATCATCTGTGAAGCAGGCTTTAACTGCTAAATCTTGTAAGGGACATGTGTTTTTCAGAACCCATGAGCATCTCCACACAGCACAGCTCCTGCCTTTGACATAATACAACACCAAAATCTCTCACTGATGAGACGTCTTAACCCAGAATCACCCAGGCTGTCTGGGACCAACAATAAGAAATCTCAAGCCCAGCTTTCTTTCATGGGCCACATGGAAAGGGTAAATGGCCAGTTTTGACTTTAGGGATAGTCCCATCAGACCAGGACTCTGGGATAGAAGGAGAGATAGAACGTGGGTGATGAAAGCTCCATTCGGGGCCACAAGGGAATGGATATAGGAACTGAAGAAGGCACCAACCTCTACAGTATAAGACGGAGTCCAGCAGAGTGTATTCCAATTTTTTTTTAATATTCTATATTTTCACCCTAATCAATAATGTTCGATTAAGTTTAATATTCTGAAGTGGTTTAAAATAGAATTTTGTATTTTCTACTTAAAGAAAACATTGATGTCCTAATTAAGACAAATATGCCAGTTGCTCATTTATTGTGAAGGTAATGGTAAGTGTTAAATAAGACTTTTTGTTTGCATTAACTCTGTGGAATATTTATTTAAGGTGACCGTACACTTTGGTGAGTTTGGGTCAGTATTGGTTCTTGCTATGTGTTGAGAGCTGACAAGTGATCATGTCATAATGGAGACAAAGCAAGTGTGAAAGACTCAGGCTCACATTAACACAGCTGGTCCTTCTGTATCATCGTGGACTTGCACAGTTATCTACTTTACATTTGATGCATTTCATCATCATCGTGTAAGGTGTTGCCCTTCCTCTGTATGCTTTACTTGTAATTTTGAAAGTTATTTCAAGGACTTGATTGAACACTATGGACCGTATGAGACTACATTGACCTTATACAGCCACATTGAAAGGTAGATTTTATTACCTTTGCAGATATAATGGCACTTCAAAATATCAAAGAGATGTACAGTCTGTTTGGGTGATGAGAACAAGACACGGTAATCCATTGTCTATATAATCCTTAGGTTGGGGCATATTAAAAAAAAATGATAAGAGGATGAATTACTGTTTTGTTCACGTATTAGAATAAAGCTACTACCTCAAACACCTAATGACAATGACTAATTAGACCAAAATATTTTTTGCAATGTCTACCTGAATAAAGGCTTGTTATAACAAACTTATGGCTTTTATATGTAATGGGTATGTTATTTTTCTCTTCTGTGTTTAGAAATCAATAGATGGTTTGCATTTTCTTTAGTAGCACCTGAGTGATTAGTTTTATGCTTTCTTCTATTATGAAACTATTGTCTCTAACACTTACTTTAAAAGGAACTTGATCTATCAGACTCAAAAAATTTAAAACCTTAAGAAAAATCATAGTACAGTGTTTTGTTTTCCCCAAATTATATAAGACCTGGTGTGATTTAAAGCTGACACTACATAGTTTTCATCCTCTTAGATTAAACAGAATGGGGAGAGATAGATGAGAATGTGTGTAAGAAAATCTTATGTCACATGTGCACTGGACGAAAGTGGTTAAAGAACAACTTTAACTCAACAAGAGTTACTGCTCTCTTTTTGACAGGTGAAATGAAATCTCGGTAATCGATAGTAAATCTACATTTTGAAAATTATTATTCCTGATAATAAAATAGGATAAAGAACCAGGTGGCATTTTTTAATACTTATTGAATGACATATAATAATATATTTTGATAAACTGTATAGCACAGTGGTAAAAGGTCCAAACTGTGGAACTAGATCATTGGGTTCAAACTTAAATACTGACTCTGAAACTAGACAGGGGACTCTGACTGAGCTACCTCACCTTCCTTTGCCAATTTCTCTGTCTATAAAATGTGGATAATAATAGTACTTCCCTCATAGCATGGCTGTGTTAGGGGTCTCCAAGAACCCTCAGGCTCCCAAGACTCAGAAAATCTGTTATACTTACAGTCATGGTTTATTACGGTGAAAGGATATAGGTTAAAACCAGCAAAGAGAAATAGCTCATGAAACCAAGTCCAACTTCCAGGTGTCTCCTCCCCATGGAGTTACACGGGGTGTGCTTAGTTCTTCCAGTAACAATCTCCGACAACGTGTGTGACGTGCGGTCAGCCACAGAAGCTCAGCCCAGCTTTGGTCTCTAGAATTTTATTGGGGGGTCGGTCAGTCATGTAGTTTTAGGAGGGGTCGGTCACATAAGCATGCAGCACCAGATGGTTGACCTCAGCTATTCAGACTTCAGATTCCCTTTTCCCTGAGTAAAAGCAGGTGTTCACCATAAATGTATCTGGTCAAAGTGAAACGGCATAGGCCACGGCCTCAGGCATATACTCTACCAGGCAGACTGTTCCAGAAGTTGCCTTCTAGAAGCTGGCCAAGGCCAGTCCTGAACACAGACCTTTTTTGGGAATGGTCAGGGTTTGTCTAACTCAGGCCTCCTGAGCAAACCTTTGCCTGCCCAGTGGTTATGAGGAACAAATGAGTTCATTCATGTAGCTTAGGATAGTGCCTGGCTCATGTAAGCAGATAAATGAAGTCATCTAGTGGAGCTCCGTGAGCTGAATGAAGCAGATTAATTTGGAGTACAAAGAAGAAATAGCTATATTCCACAGATCTTACGATGGTGATATATGTCATCAAGTGTGGAACAATAAGCATTATAAGCATATTAAACATGTTAGCCAGGGCTGTTTTAGTAAAAGAAGTTCCCAGTGAAACACCAAATCCTGACATTTTGTCCTTTTGTTCTTTACAGAGCTCTGAAGTCAGCAAAGCAATAATCAAAGAGCAGAGCTGTTTGAGGAA
>NW_006431918.1:2787642-2788494 GCF_000325575.1 Pteropus alecto | reverse complement strand
GGTTCTCAGTAATTAACACAATATTCATCTGGATTGATGATTACTTCAAATTTATAGCCCTTATCATTAAAAAAATATTTTACAAAAATATCATTTTGCTGTCTTAGAATATGTGTGACTGCATGTTATAGATGGCCGACCATAGCCTGAAGAGGAATTGATTTCTATGTATACATTAAATTAATTTTGAAGGTTTCAGTTAGGCCGGGCCTAAACATATATGTGAAAGAATTAACTAAGTAATTATTATTTTTTATTATTACATCAATACATATTCATTAGAGACCTATTATATGGAAAACACTCCCCTATGAGATATGTGGTGATTTTACAGAATTGGACAGAGCTGGCACGGTCTGTACCTGTTCTCATGCTGCTTATAGTCTAGTGGCGGTGACATGAAGTAAATAAGCATCTATCAATATATGAATAAAACCTGTGATAAAGGCTATGAAGAGAAATAGCAGAGTTCCGTGGGAGAAAATTGTGAGAGACAAGGGAGGAATCTCCTGAGCAGAGGGTATTTTCTGGACGATGGCACTTGAACTAAGAGTATGAGGAAAAGAATCTCGGGCAGATGGAAAGGCAGCGAATGAAGACAATGATTGATAAAAGGAAATAGTGGCTGTAGCAAAGTCACAGTGGTAGGAAGGCATAAGGTGAAGTTGGGTTGAAAATAGATGAAAATGGATATGAAAACTGACCCAGTCCCATAGAGCCTTTCTGGCTCTGGTGAGGTGTCTTCAGAACAGCTTCGCCTGGCCACTTTTTGCCCTTGGCATTTCTGTGCAGTGTCACTTGGTCTTCTCTTCTGATACCCTGAATATACATGCTTTCGAATGTATCAGTCGC
>NW_006431918.1:2785366-2787611 GCF_000325575.1 Pteropus alecto | reverse complement strand
ATCCCCTGCCAAGGTACAGAGGAAATGTCTTAGGACCAGGCAAGGAGGCTCTCAATGCATTCCTTCCTGTGAATGCCAGTTCCACGGTATTTTCTGCATCACACGGTTCGGAGACAAGAAAGTGTGCAAATTTCTGAATACTGTAACACTCTCAGGAGCTCTAAATGCACATTAGCATATCATAGGTTTGGGGAATTCTGTGGTAAATCCATATATGTGTAGGTGTACATGTGTGTATATAAACCATGATTTAACTTGATGTCTCCTCACAGTTATTTCCAGGTTAACATTAGGAGATATTTTAAAAGTTTCTTTCATGGGAATATGCACTTTAACAGGTTCCTTGTCCTCAAGAGGCTGGCCTGTTTTTAAGTAACTTGACTTATGGCTCTGCACATGAAATTATAATAGATAATTTTTTAGAATCTCTAGATTTTAAATACATATCGATCCAGAAAGAAATATGTTTGTTTCAATGGTTTAACTTTTTTAGGCAGAAGATTTTTCTGGAGCTGAATTATATAGTTAATCGCTTCAAATTCTGATTAAACTTAAATGTGAAAATATAGCCTTAAGTACCAACGAGGAGCACTGGAGTAAGAGCTTACTAAGTAATTTTCAATATCGATATTAGTAATGTTTTTCTCTTAAATCAAACAAAGGAAAACCGCAAAAAAATACTGTTTATATCTTAGCTGCTCTGAATCATTCTTTTCCACTAAAAATGCTTATTTTCCTTAATCTGTAAAATGCTCATAATTTAAAGTGAGAAAAATGACTTGGGGCTGTGCCTACTTTCGCACCTAAAGAATGATTTGATTTTATATAAAATTGGGAGATTTTATATTTGCAGTAATAAAAGTTTTAAGGACTCAGAGTGTGAGAGTTAATATGCTTATTTCAGAAGAGAGGTTTTCAGTATCTCTCTAGAGAGGGCATTGACTTTTTAAGATCAATTCAATATCTTTCAATTCACTTAACTATTATTAAACAATAAAAATAAATCATGAAAAATTTCCTAGGATTTAACAACTTAGAAACAAAAGGCCTTGTTTCATCCCCAGAAAGACAAGAGACAGCTGTCTCTTAATTATTACTCTTGCCATTTGCTTTCTACTAGAAATGTGTCTCAAATTTGGAATCTAATTAGAAATCTTAATTGAAAATGGCTTAAAAAAAAAGAAAAAGAAGAAGAAAGATCAACATGGAAAAATAGAAGTAGGGAGAAAAATAGAAATGGTAATATTATAGCCAGATCGAATAGTCACTTATCTTAAAATGAGTTGGCCTCTGGGGAACATGTTATCTGGCATGAAATTGAACTTTGCATTTTTCTTTTTCAAGAGGAATTTTCTCAACAAAATGAGGTTTTCTCATCTCTATACATTGTCATTTTCAGGGATTATATTTCGCTCAGTGTAAAACAATAGTTTTAAGGTTTTGAGGCCTGAGTTAAATCCCGGCCCCTAGCTTGTTTCCTGTATAACTCTGGGCAAGTTTTTCTAACTATCCTCAATCTCAGTTCCCCCATGTCTAAAATGGAACTTCTAAATCTCATTTTGCAGTGTGATTTCTTTCTTATTTGTCTCTTGATTTATACAGCGACTGGTATGTTGTAGCAGATCTAGATATATTAAGTTCTAGAAAGAAAGGAAAGAAGAGAAGAATGTAACAAGGAAACAAAATTAAATTTGAGAATATATATCATAATATCTAGCACAGAATATTACAAATAGTAAACATTCAGAAAGTGCTTATTGATTCTGTACCCTGGAGGCCAAAAACTGAAAGGCAGATTCATTAATCCTTTTACTAAAGCTTTTTTTTTTTTTCCTTGTAGATATTTTGGATTTTACACTTCAGATCGTAAATCCCATTTAAAGGCATAGTGGCATATTATTTCTGAATTACAGTACTTTATATGCGGTTAGGCATGATAGTTGCTCAATTAATACTTGTTTAATTGAGTAAAACTGTGAACTGGTAGCTCCCAGATGTTGGATAACCCAAATTCTTCTATTCCCTGGTGTACAAGCATTCTATCTAACGTTCGAAGCAGGAGCGGTTATGCCTCCTGTGAATGATTTCAGTCGGTGATAGTGCACCCACTTCCTGCTGCTTCTCCATGTACTCTGCTCCCATCAGATTAGTTAATTTCCTGTTATTTATGCCTATTCTGCATTGCGGCTTCTTGTCTTTGCTTACATTGCCTCTATTGTCGATATTTTTTCCCTGGCTTTTCGTT
>NW_006431918.1:2783165-2785349 GCF_000325575.1 Pteropus alecto | reverse complement strand
CCCTACTCTTTCTTCCTTTTATTTATCCCTACAATTTTGATGTACAAATCTCTTAAAGTCCAATGAAATATCATCTCCTTCATGAAGCTGTATCAGGTATCTCCTGAGATTATTATCGTAACCCTTCGGATTTTGTTGTTGCTGTTGTTTTTAGATACTGTCCCTGTTCGCCATCTGTGGGAAGTGACCCTGACACAGAGCCAGTGAAAGCCCAGGAACATATGTTAATGGCTCTTACTTTCCATCCTGTACTCCACCCTGTTACCTTTTACCAAAAATCTCACCAAGGGAGTGAACATCTGACAGTTTGTTGCTTGCTTCCACACGGGCATCTGGGTTGCTGGTGGGATGAATTTAGGCCATGAGCAGCAGGCTGCAGTCACATCAGCTGTCTGAGCCAGGTCAGCTTTTTGAGTGTATCCTTAGTTTTGGCTGCTGTATCCCTTGGAGTCAGGAGCCTGATTCCCAGGACACCTGCCTCGGGGGCCCTGATTTATGTCCCTGATTTATGATGTGGATTCACATGTGATGCTGGATACTACTCCTCCACAGAAGTCCACTCCACTGCTTCCCTGCCCCCAACCCCAAACTCAAAGGAGCCCTATTTATTGATGCTCATTCAGATCAAACTTGAGTTTATCAATTAAATCTTTGTAACTGGGACTTTTGACCCCTATAATTATTATTCTTCCTATTAATATATTAATATATTTTCCCCAGTTTATTCTTATTCCTTTATGGAACAGATTTCGTTTTGCTTCCTTTTATGTTTCTGCTTTCCTCTTGATTGATCCAATTCACATAGTTATTATCAAAGCATTGCAATCGTATCTCTCTTAGGCCATTTTACACTTGTCTAGTCATGTCTAATGATAGTAAATATTATTAAAATTAATAATGCTAGTGATATTTATTGACAACTTGCTATATCTTCTAATATCTTTTTTGTTTTATAGTCATTATTTAAAATTCTACACACAGTAAAATTCATACTTTTTGATATACAGTTTCAGAATTTTTAACAAATAAAAGTTACACATTCACTACCACAGTCAAGATTCAGAATCCCCAAATCTTCCCTCTTCTACCCCTTTATGATCAACCTCTCCTGCTTACCTCCAGCCATGAGAAACAACTGGTCTGTTGTCTGTTTCTATAATTTGCCTTTTCCAGAATTGAATCATACAGTATTTAGCCCTTTGAGTTTGGCTTCTTTCACTTACCATAATGTGCTTAAGATTCACCATTATATTCTGAAAGCATACTTATATGATTTTAATTCTTTTAAATTTGTCACATTTTCATGGCCCATTTAAAAAAAAAAAAAAAAGGAGTGCCTGCAGGTCAAATTCACAAGAAAATTAGAGGGGGAAATTAAAAACCCACCCTTATGAGATTTAAAATTTCTCCAAGAGTTAGTTCCTTCTCCCAATTTTCCTGCTTTTGTTTTTTTTGTTTGTTTGTTTGTTTTTTTGTTTTTCAAAATCCTCAGCTTGTTTTTTTGTGTGTTTACTCTTCTAATCAATGGGAGATATAGTGTTTAGTTGCTGTGGTCCATCTCTGCTAGAAATGGAACAACTAAAAACTTTTCATATATTAATTTATTTCTCTCTACAAGTAATTAGACAGGAATTAGGATAGTCTCCATTTAAGATGTGGAAACTAAAGCATAGTATTGTTAAGCAAATTGTCCAGAGTTCCAGAGTAGGTGGTAGAGCCTGGGCAGTCTGGATTCATAATAGGTCTTTTGACCAGCCTCTCTCGTGCTAAATTATTGCAATAATAAGTACATGTGAGAGAAACTCGGATGTATGTACTAGACTAACACTGAGTGAAATTATGAAAGGAAGAGTCCAGAATGAAAAGAAGAAATGTCAAACAAAGGCACACTTATTAATTTGCAAGACAAGGAAATAAAACCTGGTGAAGGAACTCTCAAAATAGTTCCCTAAAGGGAAAAGAACCAAGGAGCGTTAAGTGGAAAAATATGGTGGGGGAGGGGGCGGTGGGGTGGAGGCAGGAGGGAGAGAAGGTGCCCAGGTGGGTTGTGCTATTTAAGGATCGAAAACTAGTATTTTAGCAATGACAGGATATAAAAGGAAATTTTTTCATTTACAGTAGTACATTCTATATAGTACCTGCTCAGTTACATGTCACATGAATGAAAGATTATGTGACTTCCTT
>NW_006431918.1:2770828-2783058 GCF_000325575.1 Pteropus alecto | reverse complement strand
CGTGAGACCAAAGCAATTCTAAAAGTTGGGGAGTTTCAGCCTGAGAGTGAGAAAATGAAACAGTAAGAAAGATCACACATGTTTTATTCAGTCTTCAGATATAAATTAATGATGTACTTTTCAGTTACAACCTGACCTTGAATACTATACTGCCTCAGTGGCAATCCTTCATATACTCCAGATGACCCCAGAAGATCAGCCCACAATATAGAGGAGATTCGTTAAATCGATCCATGATTTTCTTTACTCCCATGAGAGGCACCAGACACACGCTAGGTACATTTGCAGGTGGAACAATGGCTTGGGACTTTACTGCTCAGTCTCATTCTTTCTGTAGACACTCTATCCATTTCTAATTTAGCAACTGAATTTTCTTTTCTTTTATTACATATTGTTTGCTCATACTTACACTGTATTGCAGTTTTATTGAGTAAATATTTTAAGATAGAATATGTGATTGTGTACATACTGGAGTGTAAGGAAAATGCTTGAAGCGAAAGAATTAAAATTCATCATCTGTATGCAATAGGCGGTGTGAATGAGAAAACTTAGTTATGCCGTATTATATTCTTTGTAGATAACCTCAGGCACTTGGTGAACTACTCTGGAGAGCTAAAGTGAAATTATAATAATCACATATATACATTTATTCTTGCCTGTCATAATAAAAGGCAGGAGATAAAATTTTAATTAAATTCATTATCTGTCTTACTTTGAAATTTCGAATTTCAAAAGAAAATGAGCAATTAATCATCAGAAACTATAGATAATTTAGTTAAACTAATTTGAACCTGAAATGTATTATCATAAGGAATTCAATCAGTTCTGTGAATTAATAACTTCTGATGTCTGTATTAGAAATGCCCTGAGGATATAATCAAAGCTTCAGTTTTAGCTTTGCTCTAGCACGTGGTACTTAACAGGACTTGGATGTATGTGTGTGACAATGTTCACGAGAATTTTGAGACACTTGATGTTGCTGAGGCAGCACTTCCTCAGAGTCCTCTTCTTTAGTGCATGTGAAAAAAAAAAAAATCAGCCTCCAGCCGAATTAAAATTCTCTCTATACATCTCTGCTTCTTGAGATAGGCTTGAGAGACACTGCCAGAGGTCATTATACATGGAATATACAGTTGTTGGATAGAAATATTAGAAAAAAAAAACTTGCTATCTTAAGTATGGACAATAAACTGTCCTTTATCTCATTTTTCATGACAGAAAAGGCCATTAAAAAATACGCAAGCATCTAGCAAGGTGCTATATAGCCCTTTCGTACTATTTTTTAAAACCTTCGCTGTGTGATAGCAATTTTTCTTTTTTAAAGTAGATTCGGGAATCGAGACCAGGTTTTACAAGTTTTTGTTAAATAAGCAAAACCCCATGTATCACATGAAGTATTTATAGAAGAAAAAGTTTCCCTGAGATTCGTCTTTTCTGGAACACTCAATTTTCATTATCCTTTGGGTGACATGTGAGAAGCAACCAAGAGTGTCACACTCTGGAGAGAAGGGGAAAAAGCTCACCTCAGAGCACAGGTCCTTCTTCCTCATCCCAGTGTGGCCATTAGCCAACTGGGTACAGGGAGCTCTTCTGTCCCATTCCTGGGCCTCAGTGTTCTCATCTCTTAAATGGGATCACCCCCTCGTTCCTTTAAGTCTCCTTTAGTTCTATATCTGGTAAAATATTTTATCCTGGTATTTTAAAGAGTGATGATAGTTAGACATATGTAACCAACCTGTTGCAGAGAGAGGAATGAGATTTAAAGAAGCACGTTTCACATCCTCACTCTGTAATTCTTCAGGGTGCTTTCATCTTCGTGACTGACAGAATGCTTTCTAACACATCGGATGGCCGGCCAGCTATAGTCCCAAAGCTGGTCCAGGTGTTTTCCCTCAGGGCAGCGGGTCGCTGTTGGAAACAGTTTCAATTCTGATTGGGACCTGATGCAGCGCTAAGACCAAGCCCTCTGAGCGCTCAGGTTCAAGGGCACCTTGTCACAGGGAGCAACAGAGCCGTTCCCTTTCTCCTGGTATGCGGTGGAGACCAACATTGTTCTTGTCCTAATTTGAAACGGTTGACTGACCTCTGATTTATAAGGAATCAAAGAGTCACAGTCCCTCTACTTGCTGAACAGAGTTCTCTGCATTGCTGCTTCGTGTTCTGTCCTTTTAAACATCAAGATTGTGCCAGTTTCAGCGATCATTTAATACTTTTTGTGATTTCAGATGATTTTTTACTGGATCATGATTTCCAAAAGGGAGCCCTATGATTCAAAGAAGGAAAGGAAGAAATGTCACTCCTTTGTTAAGTAACCAGAACGCAGTAACTGGAGAACTGGATGTGTCCGATCGTTAGGTCCTATTTTCGAACTTCAATTATTTAGAATTTTTCTTTTGATTTTTTTTTGTGGTTTGTCCACTGAAAATATAGTCACACCGGTACCAAGTTAAAGAACCAGAGATGAGTACATCTCAATAGACAGGATATTATAAATAGAATTATAAAAATATCTATCATGACCTGATTTTCTTTCCCAGAGGTTCTGGTACTTAAGCATTAAATGCTATATTGATAGGTGATAGGTTTTCCAGGGGTTTTTAATTTTAAGGAAGAGAATAATGTAAACAAAAGCATAAATAAGTGTCTCCTAGATCTCCTTTCTTTATTTATACACATTGCCCTAATTTCTTTCTTAAGGGATAATAAAAGTTTATAAATTTTTATATGGTGAGATTAAAAGATGTAGTAGGTCTAATAGAGACAAGGCTCTGAAATTAGGCACTCAAGTTCACATCTTTGTTTCTCTAATTATTAAGTGGTTCCTGGAACAAATTACTTTTTAACCTTCAGTTCTCCACCTGTAAAGCTGGAGTTTATTATGAAGACTAATTTAATGTTTATAAGGTGATAGCACAGAGCGTGGAGCTTAGTATGTACTCAGAAAAGGCCTATAAATACTTAGAAAATTTGGCTAAGATGAATTTTAGAAGCAGTGGTGAAGACAGCCTTTTATGAAGACTGTGGATGGATATTAGTAGAGCCTCCTCTGATTTGGTAGTTACAAGGAGGAAAGGGAAGTGTGTCATGCTGGTCAATTGTATTTTATTGAATTGATTCTCTTGTCTCCACCCTCTCTCTCCTCCTCCCTGTTTCAGAGTGTTCACAATAGTTTGAACCACTATGTGCCCTAAAACCCATAGTCCAGACATTTTTGGTGCATTGCTAGACTCTAGATGGTCCTACAGTGATGACATTGAGACACTAATTCTCTTTGTGAGTTGTCATATAAGTGTCCTCGCCAACCTCCAACACTTTTAAAAGTATGGCGTATCATGGCCTGGCTCTCTTTGGGCCCAGGGGTACCTTGTTCTGACCCTGCCAAGAGTTGGGCAGCAGAGCTGAGGCTAGAGAGAGCAAAGATAAAAGAAAGTAAGAACCGAGACAGAATCTAGGCTAGGTTAAGACTGGCCACTGGCAAGAGTCTATCACGAAGAGTCTAAGTAATAGGTAGGTACGAAGATAGGCAGGTGTCAATGGCCTTAGGCAGATGACCAAGATTAGGAGATCCTGGGAAGAAAGGAAGCACTGGAGATAGGACAAGAGATGGTAGCTGGACAGACCGATGTCTGGGCCAAGATCTGCCAGCTCCTGGAATGACATGGGCCTTTAGCCCATATTGACTTTTTATCTGTTGGAACTCCCTATTCACCTCTCCCAATTTATGAGCCTGGAATCTAGGTGGTCTTCTATGCTTTAAAGTGGTGCTTCTCAAGCTTTAATATGCATAGGAATAACCTATGCTAGAATACAGATTCTAGTTTAGATCTGACCCTGGCTCTTCAAGGGTCTGCATTTCTAACAAGCTTCCAGGTAATGCAGATACTGCCCATCCAGAGACCACATTTTAACTGGCAAAGCCTTAAAAGAGTTGCTGGTTGGTCCTGCTAACTCCATGGGTCTTCAGCTCTGTCTCATGTCAGTGCTGCTTCTAAGGGTACAGATAAGAACATTGCTGGCTAGTTCAATACTGAGCCCCAGCTGCTGGACTCTTGATCATACGGGAGCCCTGGCAACTCTTATCTTTTTTCTTCTGTGACAAAGCAGGTCTTCATTGAATTTAATATTGGAAGCAAAACCATACTGAGGGCCTGGAGAATTCAATTGTCTCTGACACAATTGGTTTTCCCGAGCAGACATGTTGCCCCTGAACACTAATCCATCGCTCTGATGAAAATCACCCTCTGCCTGGTCAGGGGGCTCATGAAAAGCCAGGAGGGCCTTAACCTTAAAAAAATGCCTGATTGTTTTTTCAGGTAAAATATCAAATTTGCCAATTTATGCCATTTTTCTCAAAAGGGATCTTTTCCTGTAACTTTTTTTTGTTGTTATTGCTTTCGAATGGTATAAAATAAGAATAAATCCCTGTTACTGTAAATAGGGGCCAAGTTGAAAAACTTTGACTATCATTATCCTATGGTGATGGTAAGCTTCAGAGTACCCTGACCTTTCCCACAAGGGAAAAAAAACAGAGAAGGCAGAGAGGTAAATCCCCATCTGGGTTATATTCCTGATTTTACCTTTCTTGGCATTAGTGTTCAGTTGATCCTTGGAAGGCCTGGCTATCCACACTCCATCTTATACATTTCAGGTGTTTAGAAGGTTTTAGAGTAATTTGGAATCGTGACTTATATCCAGTTTATCAGAATGTCTTGGCTTCAGTTTTGGGACACTGATGTGAAGTGAGCAAGTTTCATGGCTTAGCTGCTGAGGCTGCACCATCGACATAACAGAGACTTGCAATTCTGTTTCTTTTTGAGATAGATAGAAAATAATAATCAATTCCACACTTCATATCATATCAAAGCACTGTTTGACAACCTAAACAAAAACTATAGGTACATAGTGTCACCAGGCCTCTGACACTCCCTGCCTGGGCCTCAGCCTGTGCAGGCCAGGAAATATCTTTATTTAACCAGAGGTCCACTTAGAACTCAAGAAGAGCCCATCATATGATAAGACACATCCCGGTCATCCTGTGTCACCACCTATACCACAAGCTCCTTCTGTCACTTATCCTTGCCTATTGTGTCATCCCATTTTTCTAGGAGCTTTGTTGGCCATGACTCACTCTTCCCCTAATCTTCTCACTTTTAAAATATTGAATACTATCCATGGGGACTTCTGTTTCTGTGGGGAAAAAAAAAAAAAAAAGTCTCACCTATCGCTTAAGAAAATATTTCCTTTGTCTCTCTGTCTTAATGCAAACCTTGTTTTCTAGCATTTTCTACTTCTTTGCTGCCCACTCTAATGGATCCTGGAGGCAGGGTCACCATTTTCCTAGTGACACAAGAAGCCCCATAAGCTGTTATGACCTTTTTTTTTTTTTTTTTTTTTCAGATTGTTGATGTCTGCCTCTACCATACTTCAACCCTTATTTATTATGCTCCTTGGCCAAACTCCTATCTCCTTCAGACTTTTCCACCAAGCACTTAGTTTTCCGCTGGTCCCCAGGTCCTGCCTGCTACCCTCTGGGAGATTTCCATTTCTCTGTGAATAATCCATCTAACATCTTCGACGCACAGTTTCTTTGTCTTACTGGCTCTAGGGACAATCACCACCACCCCCATTTCACTCACCCATTTATGCCATGGCCATGCTGGGACTTCTCATCATAGTCCTCCTCTCGTCTCCCAGCGTGTTGTCTCTTTCTCCTTTGATGACTTCCCCATCCAGCCCACAAGCTGTTCCATCACATTAGTAGTGCTACATCCTTGACTTCACTCTTCCACCACTGCATCAGCAGACGGACCCCAGCCCTGGGTCAACTAAACTGTCCTCCACCGGGCTGCTGAGTACTGCTAGAGAAAGGCACATGAGTTGGACTGAGACCCCACAAACTCATAGTCTCCAGGCTCATACCTATTACTCAGTTTAACAAATTCCTTTCCCAATACAGTCGAAGACTTCTTTGTTCCCCTCCCCGATCGCATCTCCCCAAACCCTCCTCCCAGACTTCGTAACTCTTTTGATTTTAATGTTTATCATGCATTTCTCTGTGATTGTACTTGAGTATAATTTTACATATTTTAAACGTTTCTGAA
This sequence comes from Pteropus alecto, assembly GCF_000325575.1. Classification (NCBI taxonomy): domain Eukaryota; kingdom Metazoa; phylum Chordata; class Mammalia; order Chiroptera; family Pteropodidae; genus Pteropus; species Pteropus alecto. The sequence goes on along the minus strand of NW_006431918.1, from coordinate 2,776,957 downwards.
AATGCCATCATATCCTTCTCTCTCTGTCTTCCTGCCCCTCCTCACTCTTTCTCCTCTTTTCTCTATACTCGGCTTGTGAAGTTAATCCATATTGATATGTGCAGTGAAGATCCGCTCTATATAGAACAAATAGACAACAATAGATTTATCTACTTTCTTGTTGATGGACATTAGCCTGTTTTCAATACTTTATTATTAGGAGTTGGTTTGCTGTGAACAGTCCTCTGTCTTTTGGTATGTACTGCAAGAATTTCTCTAAACCACAGCTTAGAAGTGAAATTGCTTTTCAACTACACTAGATAGTACCAAATTATTTTCCATTGTGGTTAGAACACCAGCAGTGCATAAAAGTTTATGTTGCTGTAAATCCTCAGCAGTATTTGAGATTTGGAGACTTAAAAATTCTTACTTATTGATGGTTATATCCTTCCATTTCATTTGGTTTTAATTTGCATTGCCATGATAACAAGCGAAGTTGAAAATTTCTCAATATGTTTCTTGGCAATTTGCGTTTGATATTTTTGAATTACCTTTTTACACATTTTGATAGTTTTTCCCATTGGGTTGTTTTGCTAACATTTTAAATATATTCTGGAAACTAAATATTTATCAGTTATGTTTATTACATACATTATTTCCTTTTTCTGCTTGTTTTAGGTTTAATTTGCTTTTTTTCTAGTTATAACGTAAAAGTTTAGATCATTGATTTGAGACCTTATTCCTTAATATAAACATTTAATAGGATAAATTTTCCTCCAAGCATGTTTTGACATGTAGTGTAGTGATTTTATTCCGATTCGAATATTTGCATGTGTGTATATATCCTATTAATAACTTCTGAATCATAAGAATATATATATTGATATTAATGTATTTATGTGTATATGTGTATACATAGCCACATATATGAATATGTGTATATGTATGGATGGATAGATATATATCTATAAAATTATTTAGAACTGTGTTGTTTAATTTCCAAATATTTAGAGATTTTTCCAGATATCTTTTTTATTTTAGTTCAATTTTATTGTGGTTAGAAAATACATTTGTTTCTATTTCAATTCTTTGAAACTTGTTAAGGTTTGTTTTAGAGCTAGGATATAATTTTAGTGAATGTTCTATGTCTATGTTGAAAAAAATCAATATTCTGTTTTTAGACGAATAGTGTTACAAAAGTCGATTAGGTCAAGTTGTTGGTGGTGAGGTTCAGTCTTCTGTATCCACACTGATTTTCTGTTCACTCCTTCTGCCCATTACTGAGGGGAAATGTCAGTGTCTCCAAGGAGATCCTTGTGGACTTGTCTATATCTTCTTTTCAGTTCCTTAAGTTTTCGCTTTATGTATTATGAAGCTCTGTTGTGGGTGCATTCATATTTAGGACTGTTATGCCATCTTGGTGAATTAACCGTTTTATCATTACGTGATGTCTCGCTGATATTCCTTGATGTGAAATCTCTTTTGCCTGATAGTAGCATAGTCGCTTCAGTTTTCTTTTAATTAATATTTGCATGATACATATTTTTGATCCCTTTACTTTTAATCTATGTCATTATATTTAAATATAACTATGATTTATGTAGTCAGGTCTTGTTTTTTTAATCCAAGCTAATAATTTCGGTCTTTTAATTGGTGTGTGTGTGTGTGTGTTGTGTGTGTGTGTGTGTGTGTGTGTGTGTAGACTGTTAGCATTTAATACGACTAATGATGTGGTTGGATTAAGAAAACCATTTTGCTAGTTTTCTATTCAATCTGCGTGCTTCGTTTTTGCCCTGCTTTTAAAAATTTATTGTACATATTTTTGTTATTTAGTTTTATCTCCACTATTGGCTTATTATTTATACTTATTTGTTGTAAATTATTAGTGCTTACCTTAGGAATTCCTATATATATTTTATTAATCGCAGTCTACCTTTAAATATTTTTTGTGATATAGTTGTATACTATACTCGTCGTATAAGAACTATATAACAATAACTCTCATTCCATCTTTCCATCCTTTTTACTGTTGATGCTATATATGATTCTTTTTATATATACTATAAGCATACCATACATACATTACTACTGTTTTTGCTCCAGACTGGTTGTTGCAAACTCTGACCCACAGACCAAATTGTGAATGCCAGTTAGTTTTGCAAATAAGACATTGTTGTAACATGGCCATGTCTGTTTGTTTATGTATTGTCAGTGGTGCTTTCACACAACAACAGAACTGAGTGGTCATGACAAAGACTATCTAGGCCAAAAGGCCTACAATATTTATTATCTGCCCTTAACAGAAAAGGTGTGCCAAGCCCTGCCTTAAGCAATTTTATAGGCACTAAAAAGAAGAAAAGATGAAATTAACATTTCCTTTCCTTTATACCGTTTATAGTGCTCTTCATTTCTTTTGTAGATCCAGGTATCTCTCTGGAGGTCATGCTTGAAGAGCTTCCTTTAATATTTCTTGCACTTGCAGGTCTGCTGATAATGAGTTTGTTAGTTTTTATTTGTCTGGATAAAGGTTTTTTATTTCTCTTAATTTTTGTTAGTTTTTATTTGTCTGGATAAAGGTTTTTTATTTCTCTTAATTTTCACATGTTATTTTTACTTCGTATGGAATTCTGGGTTGACAGGTTTTCTTCTTTCAGAAATTTAAAGATGTCACTCAGAAACAACATGATTACAACTAGACTTGTCATCTTTGCCTACAGTTCCTTCTTTATTCTCCAGATTGTTTATTGGTCCATAATTTACTGCATTTCACCTGAATTTCTGTCTTTCATTGTCTCAACTCTAATATCGCTTCTAATGCCATCACAGGTAATTCTGTGTAACAATTTTCTTTGGAATCCAGATTCTCTTCTGTAGCCACCTGCTTTTATTTTGGCTTAGACCCTCATTGTTATTTTATTTTCTCAGAATATTAAAATAACCTCCAAACAATTTGTATTCATATCAACTTACAACCTTCCACTACATTCTCTATTTTGACACCAGTAAACTTTCTAAAAATCAAATAGGACCATGTCACTCTCCTGCTTAAAGTACATTTAATGTGGTTTCTTTATGCTCTAAGAATTAAGTTTAGTCTTCCTAGCTGTCTGTTTTAAATATATTGTGGTATGTAAAAAAACTCAGTCTATTCTTGTGCATAATTTCCAAACCAAACAATTTTCATATAGACACAGAAAAACTATTGTACCCAACCATAACCCTAAGTAAATGTTATATTTACCAGCTAGAAATGCAGTGGTTTTCTAGAGATTTACTAATAATACAACCGATTCTTTCTGAGGCTGTATGCCTTAGTAACATGCATCAAATCTGAAATTTGTCCTCAAATGCAACAAAGGTAGAATGAAAATGAATAGAATTATAAGAAGTTGTCATATAATCCTTGTTTTGAATATGTGCCACCATTCTCTCTAAGACTGAAGTTGTTCTTCAGCTATTGGAATAGTTTTGAATGGGTTATGGTATGCTTAAGATGGGACCGTGTTAATGAGTCTTTTTAGGCACCTTACCTCAGGTGCATTACACAAGTACATGTACACCCACATGTACAGTTGACATTTATTTTATTAATTATTTACCTGTATTAATTATTTACCTGTGTGTGCAGAGTTGTGATTTTGCTAGGATTCTTTCCTATTGCGTTATTTAGGTCTCTTTTCAATTTTTAAGGTGACTGATCAGGATTGGGGATTAGTCTTTGGTCAAGAAGTGCAGTAAAGTTAACCAAGTCCTGTATCCACTTCTTACATGCACGGCCATCTTCCACAGATATAACACAACTAATGCTAATGCATTTGTTGTAGGTTCTTGAAAAAAATAGAAGGAATTAGAAATTAGAAAGCATTATCTTAATTCAAAATACAATTTTTAAATGAACAGATTTGGTCTAATATATGGCCCAATGGCCCTTTACCCCAGTAAATACTTCTGGTTATATCCTCAGAAGCCCATGTGTATTTACCTGCAACTTCAAGATTCAAGATGCTTTCTGGATTTAATTTTTGCCAGATGATCTTTAAAAACTAGAGCCGAATTATAAATGAAGCCACTTTATTAAGAACAACCAAGAGCAAAGCTATGGGTTTGTGAAGTTGGAGACCAAATCAGTATGCCAAACCCAAACTCCATTGCTGCTATCTCATTAAACAGCATTAGGTAGACATTTAAAGATTTTTATGCATTTTAATTCAACTGGTCGCTTGATTTAAAACTACATTGATTTTTCCCCCTAATTCATTCTTGGTCATGTATATCATGCTAAACATCAAGATGAATTTGAAACTATTTAAGACTGTCTGTATAACAGGGCATTACATTCTTGGAGAGGCTTCCTTTCTCCGTGCTAATTTTCATCATTTTGCTATTACTTTCATTTCCCCTTGAGCTTTAGCTTTTAAGAATTGTTATTCATTCTTTTCACCATCTACTTCAATCATTAAACAATTAAACCTTCATCAGGGAGCAGCAAGAGACTCTGTGGATAACAGTGAGGTTGGAAACTCTCCTGCACAACCTGTTGGCTCATCTTGGATGAAGAGCGGCATGCCAGATTATCTTTGTGTGTTCGTGAATAATATTCTAACCAGGGTGGATGGAAAGATGAGCATAAAAGCCAATTCTCATGGAAGGAATAACAGTAATATTCACCTTGGCAAAATATGCTAATGTCTTTACAAGATGCTATCTACTCCTGCTGCTAAATGAGGCGCATTTAAGTTAGCAGCCCCTATAGCTACCTGCTATTTTGCAGAATGAACTAGAACTAGAAGAGAAAGAATGTACCTTTCAGGATTTAAAGTCCCTCATATAACCATAAAATAATTGCAGAGAGAATACCCGTTGAACCCAGAGTTTTATGGTACATTAACTGGGTGAGTTGGACTTGAAAGGAGAAGTGGTCTAGCAGGCAGGAAGTTCATGTGAAGGTGGTGACGGTCTCTACCCACTTGTAATTCTTAACTTTGCACAGAACTTTGAAGTAACCGAGATTTTTGCTGTTGATGTTTTCTAAATGCAGAATTTCAGAGTGGAAGATCAGGTCTTTAGTGTGAAGATACCTCTATATCAACCCTGGAAGAATTGGCAGTGACGTTTGGGCACGAAAACTTGGAAGATTAAACAACTGTCAAGTTTGATCATGGAAATCAAAGAGGAAGGAACATCAGAAGAAGGCCAGCACTTTCTTCCCACACCCCAGGCAAATGACACTGGGGACTTCCAGTTGACAAGTAAGTATGTGTGTGCCCCTCCTCGAATCTCTCCGATGATGCAGATGGTGTCAACAAAACACGCACATGCATATATATTCATGGAAACTTAGGTTCTAACACATGGTATGAGATTAACTAAATTTTTTCCTTTGTACTGCTTATTTTGGTGTGTGGAGTCTATGATATGCCTCTTATCTTTTATCTTGGGCGAGGTAGATTATAGTCTATGAATCTGTTAGATACCAAGTAGTAGAATCAAAGTTCTTGAATATATATTACGACACTAACAAATACTTTTTAAGTACACCTTCTATCTAGCATTTGTATAATCTCATGTAAACTTTTTAAAGACATACATAGAAAATGTCTCTTTAAAACCAAAGACATTTAAGTTGAAAGCATTAGGGTAAAATGGTTGCACTGCATGCTTAGACTGTTGCTGCCTTACCTGAGAGCACTACGTTACATAAATAGAACAAGCCTGGAGATTTGGCCAAGATTTACATTTGGAAACGATGATTGGGTTTTATACTACCTGTGTAATTAAATTCATTGAAAGAATCTTACATTTTCTCTCATGTTTAAAAATCTAGCATTTGGGTTTTATTGTTCAGTGTGAACTCTGCCTTTTTCTTTTCTTTTCAGGAGATTCCTGTTGCTCAGTTATTAACACTGACAAACCTATGCTTAACCTCTCATTTAACTTACGGTGTAAAAATAATCTTCAGCAATTGGTATTGGTTGGATGCATTTTTTTAGAAATTTGGTTATCAGAGCTTACAAGCAGAGTTAGTTGTTAATAACCTTTTAGAAAATCCACACTATTTGAAATGCATGAAGTCTTACCTAATGATTGTCATTCTAACCTCTCTGGGAAAGTCTAAAATTGTTAACCACAGCATCATTAAAGTCAGCAGGA
>NW_006431918.1:2744261-2770802 GCF_000325575.1 Pteropus alecto | reverse complement strand
AATAAATGATTAACATGCAAAATTGTGAACTCTAAATAAAAAAATGAAGGATTTCTATACAAAGAGGTGGTTCTAACAATATTTTAGTGACCAGATGCTAGTAAATTTAAATTGTATCTGATGAATGTGCCAGTAAAAATAAACAAAGAAACAATTTGTATAATATTTTTACATTTATTGCCAAATGGTTTACTTTTCTACAAATTTAGATTTGCTTCTTTGGCCACCTGTAACAAATGGCGTCCCAGTCCCCATCTACTCTTGTTTAGGAAGCCACTGTAGGTACCTAACACAGCGTCACTCACCACAGCCTGATCTTTCTACCTTTTAACTGTTAAATCTTTCCATTCTCTTATTTTTGTTCTCAGATTCACTTTCCTTCGTGCTTCATCTTAAATCACTTAGCCATGTTTGTTAGTAGATTAAAAAAAAAAAAAATCTCCAACAAAAGAAATAGAAGTGTTTAATAGAATGTGGATTCGAGCTATCAATAAGTTGACAGTATAACTACCAGCATGATGTCCTTCATAACCTAACTAGAGATATCTCTTTAATTAATAATTTATTATTTACAACAAGTTGGAATGGTTTGAAAAAAAAATCCGTATAGGAGAGTGCTTTGGTGAGGTCAACCTTTTTGAAGATTTCACCTCTGTCTACATGCATCCAAAAGAAACAGACATGGTTGGAAAATGTTTTATATTTGACACAGTTTACGATATTTCTGAGATTCTCTATGGCCATGGAGCTAAATAAATCAATCAAATCTTTAGTCATATCTAGTTTCTGCTACAAATATATCATACCCTGAGAACTCACTGCTCATATAAAATCTGATTAACTGTGTTTAATCATTCTGCCAAATAATGTATTAATACATTCAGGGTAAGGTGAAACATAGCAATATTCATTGATGTATTTTTGATAATGAGTTAAATATCTTTCATCTGAATTCTTACCTATTATTTATAGGTATTCAGAAGACTCCAGATGAACCACAGTTGGAATTCATCCTTGGTAAGAAATTCTACCTTATTTATATTGATAAATATAATAACAATAATAATTTGTATAGAGAGTTTGCAAGTTGTATGTATAGTACTTACATCATTACAAATCTTAAAGAATTTTATGAATATTGTTTTATAAAACATTTCATTCTATAAGGTAAGTGTTATTTCCCAAAGAGCAGGTGAGTTCACTACGCAAGGGCATAGTGTTCAGTGGTGATAGCTGTGTCCCTCAGCCAGGTCCACTGACCACAGGTTGGCTGGCCAGCGCTCATTCTCACACAGTGCCTGGAGTCTGTTGCTAACCGACATTTCTGGAAAGCTGTGTGGAGTTATTTTTTGTTTTCCTTTATGGCACTTACAAAGTTCTCGCCCCTCTCAGTCTTACTCACTCAAAAATATCTTCTTATTCTTCCACCTTGAAGACAGAAGTATGTTTTCATTTTGAGGCATAATTTATTGAGAAAGTAATTATATATAATTTTTCAAAAATATTTGTTTTCTAATAGACTTTAATTTTAGAGCAGTGTTAGCTAGGTCTACTGCAAAATGTAGTAGAAGGTATAGAAATTTCCCATACAATTTTTTTAATCATTTATTTTCTCTTTCTAGCAGACTTTATTTTTAGAGCAGTTTTAGGTTCACTGCAAAATTGAGTAGGAGGTACGGAGATTTCCCATAAACTCCCCACCCCCACAAATGCATAGCCTCCCTCATTTTCAAAATCCCTTGCCAGTGATATATTTGTTGCAGCTGATGAACCTGCATTGACACATCATTTTCACCCGAAGTCCATAGGTGACATTAGGGTTCTCTCTTGGTATTGAACATGCTATGTGTTTGGACAATGTACAATGACGTGCATCGATCATTATGGTACCATACAGAGTATTTTCACTGCCCCAAAAGCCTTCTGTGCCCTCCCATTCATCCTCTCTCCCCTAACCCCTAGCAACCACTGATATTTTTACTGTCTTCATAGTTTTGCTTTCTCTAGAATGTCAGATAGAATCATAAAGTATGTAACCCTTTAAGATTGGCTTCTTTCACTTAGTTATACGTATTAAAGTTTCCTCTACATGTTTTCATGGCTTGATAGCTCATTTATTTTTAGCACTGAATAATATTCCATTTGCCAATGTACCATAGTCTATTTATTCATTTGCCTACTGAAGGGCATCTTAGTTTCTTCCAAGTTTTGGCAATTTTAAGCAAAGCTCCTGTAAATATCTGTGTGAAAGTTTTTTGTGTAGACAAAAGTTTTCAACACCTCTGGGTAAATACCAAGAAGAACAGTTGCTAGATCATTTATTAAGAGTAAATTTAGTTTTGCAAGAAATTGCCAAACTGTCTTCCAAAACGGCTATACCCTTCTACATTCTCACCAGCAATGAATGAGAGTTCCTCTTGCTCCACAGCCTCGCTAGCTTTTTTTTTTTTTAATGCAATATATATATATATATCACATTGTATGTTCACCGCTCATAGTTGATTTCTTACTGTCACCACATATTTTTTAGTGCTGTCGTTGTTCCTGGTTTTGGTGTAATTTATTTTTCAAAATATATTTTCTCGTTACAAATGTAGTTAAATAGTGCTGTAGGTTAAGGATTCTAGATTTTTTATTTTCCCAAGTATTAAGAAACAGACAGTTGTGTAAACTCAAGAAAATTCTGTGGTAACGCCAATAAAGGTATCCTTTTTTTTCCCTGGAGAGTTCTCAGATATAGAAAGAACTTGTTTTCAGAAAGGGAGCTGGGAAGCAAAAGACACCTAGTTCCTCTTGTCTCATTGACTGTACCGCTTAATACTTGGAACTGCAATAGCCATCTTTCATTTTTAAGGAAAAAAATTTTTTTTTTTACATTTTTGACAGGACTTCTGAAAAGTGAAGATTTGTTTGAGTGAATTGGTCTATTTAAACACAGACGAAGCCTTCTTATATGTATCATGGAGAACAGGGGGATCCTGAAGGCAGCAGAAGCAATTTGAGCAGAGAATGTTAGGCAAACATGGTGACCAGCTGTCAAGAGACAGCATGTCTGGGCCAAATACCCATCTTCTGTTTTAATTAAAGTGATCTGCCTTGTTATACTATCTATTTTGAAAGCCCAGTCAGGTTCAGTGGCAATGATGTCGTCACTTATATTTCTGGCTTTGAATCATAGATCTACGAGATGAGCAGCTGCAAGAATTGATTCATATTAGTCCTTCCATTTGAAAAATAACTTCAAATACCTTTTTTTACATGTATTAAGAAATAAACTAGAATTCTTAACAATAGATAATTTTATTGTAGGGTAAGAAATGCCTGATGATTAAACAAAACAAAGTTATTTAGAGTCCTCAGGAGATTGAGTTGTTGATCCTGAAAGAAACATTCCCCAGACTCTTTGTTATGCTTTTTAGCACTTTAAGATCTTCAGCTGTATAATTTCTTGGAAAAAAAAAGTAAACTACTCTTTCAAGGACACTACAGGTTTTACTGTAGGTTTTACTATGCATTTTTATCACTTTTTAAAAGTTTTTTAATCCCACAAATTCCTCAGCACTTTACTTGTTACATAGTTAATTTCATTTCATAATGAATAATGAGAGAATAATAGTCTCTTAAATATTTTTATCATTTTTGAAGAATATACATATTAATTTAATTAGAAAAAACCAAAGCCTCTTAAAACAAAAATAAAAATTTTAGCAAAAAATAAAATTAACGAGATAGGGGCTTTTTCCATTTAATTTTCCAATTAAATTTTCGATACTTGATTCTCAAATCTTTACCAAAGTATTCAAATAAATTTAGAATTTCAATGGCTTTTCTTTTAACACTGGGAAAAGAGCCACATTAATTTCGCTAGGTGTCATATTGCTTTGGATAAGTTAATTTTTTTATCAAGGGTTTGTTTCTGCCTTGTCTGTATGCCACTATAAAATCACTATATCTTGCCGAAGTTCCCCTGCTACATCTTTATTCAAGTAAATGAGGTAGGAGAGTCAATCGAGCAAGCTAATTGGCTCAAAATATCTTGCTAGCACAAGATAGGCATGTACTGGAAAAATGAGTATCTCATGTCCATTGTCAACTACATTTCTAATGGTTGACAGCATTTAAATTATATAATTCACTCTTAAAATTGCAACTCCGCTTCCACATTTCATTTGTTGTTTCATTTGAGCGTATTGAAACCCTTTTTATTTTCACAAAGAGAGTAATAATTAAAAACCCCAGAGAATGCTTGTTTTGCTTACGGTTTAATAAAATTGTTTTCATTTCAACAAAGCTGGCATTTGAGGAGAGGGATCATTTCTTAAAATACGAGTGCATTTCTTCTTGAAACCATTGTTGAAAGTGAATAGAGAAAACTGGTATTGACAAAGATATAAAAGAAATTTCTGTGAACTATTTAAGTTCATCCCCCTGCTTATAATGTTTATTGTCATGTATTCTATCTCCAGAGTCAATAGGCTGCTTATAAGAATATGTTTTTATATGAATGCCACACATATCATAAATTCAAAACAATAGGCAGTCATTTGAGGTATACCGTCCCAGAGTTCAATGATTAAAATTCAGTTTTTCCACAATATATCATGATACAATGACGAGATGTCCTTAGATAGGTTACTTCAAATGTTAAGAGTGGCTTTAAATAAGGAGAGCTTATTCTCTTGATTTTAAGGCTTTGTCCAAGAAAGTGCCGATTCTAAACACTTTGTTCTTCTTTTGGATCACATGTGAGATTATGTGTACTGATTCTGGATTTTGTATATAGAGTCTTTTTATTTCTAATAGCCCAGTTTTTTGTTTTTTTTTTAAAAGTCATATAAATTATGTGATCAGTTTTCTGTCTTCAGGATTTGAAAATGTGTATAACAACGTTCCCAAATTGATAAGCTATACAAAAATAGACGTAGCTTTTATAGCTTGCTAGGGCCTTCATTAACCCGCTTGTCAGGTCCATTCATACTTTATGAGTTGCTATAAAGCAGCCCTTGTTTTATATGTTTCTCTGAAAGAAAAAAATCTTAGGAGGCCAAACTTAACTATTCTCCTGTGTTCAGACTTTTACTCTTCTGCTGGTCTGTGTTCTATAAATGATTATAAAGTCCGGACTTGTTTGAAGCTCCAGTGGGAGAATGGAAGATTTCAGTATATCTTCTTTAGTGTTTTTACCCTCTACGTGGTATGCAGGGAAGGCTAAAGGGAATACCAAGCGCAGAGGTATATTTTTATATTTAATCTATTGTTAAAAATCTTACTTCTTCATATAAGCTGCTAGATAATCTTCCAGCAACAAGAGAAGCAACAGCCAAGAATTAGGCAAGGCCTGTGCTGGCCTATTTTGTTGCTTCCTTGTAAATCGATTGCCGTGTTCTTGATTCTCACAGTGTGATACCACCCTTATGAAACATTGCCTTTGACCAAACAATAATTTTGGGGGTGTCTTCTAATGACAAGGCGTTGTGCAAATTACTGGGAGAGTGCAGTAATAGCACAGTAATAGCTACCATTTTTTTTTTACATCTACTACATGCTTACCTTTTTATAAACAGGATGCTGTGTTTTTCTCACCATAACTCTGTAGGATAGTAACATTAAAAATATCTAGCATTTATTGAGAGTTTATTTGCTCACCATATATTGTTCTAAATAATTTACATAAATTAGTTACTTTAATTTTCATTATGAGATAATTGCTCTATTATCATCCTTGTTTTATAGGAAAATAAACTTAGACATGAATAGGTAAAGCAGTGAGCCCAAGATTTAAACCAGGGGTCTGAGTACACTGCATGCTTTCCCGTATCATCTTCATTTGAGAGATGAAAAATCTAAGATTCCCAGTGGCCGACTTTCCAAAGACCTTATGGAAGCTGAGTGACAGTCAGGATCCAGGTTGAGTTGTATCTGATTCTGAAGCTGCTGCTTGCAACCATCATGGTTTACCCCTCCTTATTGATTCCTGCTTCTCAAGCATTTCCAGGAGGTGGTGGAGACAAACAACTATAAAGCCAGGGAGAATGTGATCAGGGAAAAATAAAGGCATAATCCAAGAACTGTGGAAGTGCTGAGCAAGCAGTGATTAAACGTAACTGTGACATCAGAAAAACATCTCAGAAGAAGTGCCTTTGGACCAGGTCTGGAAGGATGAGCAGGATTTCACTTGGTTTAGAAGATGCACAAGGAGTTCAGGCAAAGGAAGTTGCTAAATATGTGAAACAGAGCCCTAGAGTTCATTTTTCAAGTTGATGTATTGAATCCTCATTTACATTTCTCTCTTAATTACTTATCATCCCACTCTAAAAATAAATAGTCTCTAGAAATCCTCTTACAATATTTTACAATTGTTGTACATGTATTAGAAATTTGTTTTAAAATTCTAAATGAACACAACTCTCTAGCAAATTGTGTTTAGGTGTCAGGAAGAATTGAGTCTTACTGGCCCTGGGGCTATGCTAGATGAAGCTCAGAGAAGGCTCAGGCCATGCCGAGCTAGACTCAACAGACTCTGTCGCCATGCTGTGCCCCTAACAAATGCCTACTTATGCAGAGTCTGTGCACACCAAAATTTCTCAGTGTGTCTCTCTTTGAGTTTCTCAGTTTTGACAGCATCAGGTAACCAACCAGCAGGTGATAACAGCTGTCCCTCAGTATCCACGGGGTATTTGTTCCAGGAACCCCTCAGATACCCACATGCATGGATGCTCAAGTCTCTTATGCAAAATGGTGGAGAACAACAAATACAGTTGGCCCTCTGCAGATTCCCAGCCCCTGAATGGAAAACACTGGGATGTTTTGTTTGTTTGTTTGTTCATGGTGACATTGGTTAATGCAATCCAGTAAGTTTCAGGTGTTCAATTCAACAGTAAGGCATATAGATAGATAGATAGATAGATAGATAGATAGATAGATAGATAGATAGATAGATAGATAGAAAGATAGATAGATAGATAGATAGCAAGCATTGTGTGTTCACTGCCCATAGTTAGATTTCTTTCTGTCACCAGATATTTGACCCCTTTTACTCTGTCTACCTCCCTCCTCTCCTCTCCTCCCACCTTTTGGTAACCACTAGTCTGTTGTCCATGTCCACAAATCTCTGTTTGTTTGTCTTGTTCGTTTGTTGCTTTTAGGTTTATATCCCACGTATAAGTGATATCATGTGATTTTCAGCTTTTTCTGTCTGGCTTATTTTGCTTAGCATGATTATCTCGAGGTCCATCCATGTTGTCGCAAATGTCAGTATTTCATCCCTTCTTATGGCTGAGTAATATTCCATTGTATATATGTACCACTGCTTCTTTGCCAGTCATCTATATCGTAGGACACTTTGGTTCCTTCCATGTCCTGGCCACGGTGAATAATGTTGCAATGAACATCAGTGTGCAAACATTTTTTTGGATATGGGTTTTCAAGTCTTTGTGGTAAATACCCAGTAGAGGGAATGCTGGATCATATGGCAGATCAATTCTTAGTTTTTTGGTATAGCCACTATGGAAAACAGTTTGAAAGTTTCTCAAAAAACTAAGGAAAATACTGTTTTTGATCCACATTGGTTGACTCTACAGATGTGAAACCTACTATTACAGAGGCCTTACTATACTTTTGAAGAGATCAGTAGCACAACAAAAATGATAGATAGTGAATAGAAATGAATTTGCAGTTCAGTGTACTATCTTCGAGGGGAGGCAATATAGCTTGCCAGGTAAAGATGGGAGTGTGAAGCCGACTGCTAGCATTTGAATCCTGTCTTTGTTGCTACCTAAGCACGCAGCCTTAGAAAAATTGCACAATGTCTCTGAATCTCTGTTTTCTTATCTGTTATAAGGTTCTTGGTAGGATTAAATGAGTTAACATATATAAAGCATTTAAACTCGTATCTGACATATACTTAATGATTGGTTAACCTTTATTACTTCGAATATAATCTTGAGTGAATCACTTTATTACACTCAATGAGTGCTTCCTTGAACCACGGATTCTTGACACTATTTTTGAGCATAATAATTACTATCACTTACTGAACTCCTTCTGTGGGCCAGATATTCACTTTTTATCTTTGCTCCTATGACAGAATTCTCACTTTTCATGTTTCACAGATGAATTCAGTCACTTGCTCAAGGGCCTAAGGCTAGGAAGTAGAGGACTATAGATTTTAACTCCAAAGGCCATGTTCTTTGTGGTTGGTTATTAAAAGTACAGGAATGAGAAAGGGAAGACAACAAAAAGTTGTCTAAGACCTGTTAACATTTCTGTACTGCTGAAATAATTAGAGAGTTAATTGAAAAGAAGAGAAAACGAACCAATTGGAGTTTCTTAACAGGGTTGTCACATGGGGAGTGGTTTCTGGGCACTCAAGATTTCATGTGTGACACACTTGGGATATCGTCTGTTTTTATTCACACTGGTCTAAATTCTAGCTTGGCACTCTTCAGGAGGCTGAGATGTCTGACTTCAGTTAATAAATGAGAAGTATATAAGATATCAAACTTCTTCCCACTGCTCTATCCAGTTTCTTTCCCTTTCTGCATGATTTACTTAATTACTTTCTTCCTTCCATTGTCTAATTACTGAGAGCGGCTGGTCACTGTATCAAATCCACCTTTGCAGCATCTGTTGCTACGTGTGAGTAACTGAGGAATCAGGACTACTTAGGGGCTTTGTTCATTAGGTGATTTTGCTTGTGTAAAGTCAAAAGCCACCGAGGTTCTGATGCTGCTCTCTATGTGGCTGGAATTTGTCAGTCAACCTTCTTGTTGAGTATTTGGCATCCGAATGTATCCCAGGCCACCTGGGAACCATGCGTTAGGGAAGAGAAGAGACCCAGTGGAGTGGAGCATAGGATTTTTAAAAAGCCCCTTCTCATTTCCAATGTACAGAATGGTCTTTTCTCGAGCTATGACCTTTTCCAGCTGGCAAAGGTGGTGTTCTCCCCATTTCACGACAGAAGAAACTCATTCTCCAAGGGGTTAAGTGACTTGCCTGTGGTCATGTGTCTGGTACGAGAAAGCGCAAAGCTTTTCAAGTGCTCTGCCCCCTACTCTTGCATTATCTCTACCAATAACAGAGATTGCACAGTGACAGAGATCATGCGTGGCTGTTACCTGCAGTGGTAAGGTGGCAGAAGTCACTTGGAGCAAATTGGTATTCCCAGGTGAAACCTCGTTCAAACTCAGAATGTCAGTGTTATCCTAATACTCATAAAACTTAAATACCCTCTCGCTCTAAGCAATTTCAAAGTCTTTGACTTTAAATAACATTTTTAGGCCTTTGTTTCCCAAATCTGTAACTTTTCCTTGGAGCTCCCTCTTTCCATTTTCAACTGCTAATAGATATCTCCACTTGCTCGTCTAGGAGGTATTTTCAACTTAAGATAGTTAAACCCTGGTTTTTTGATTCCCATTCCTTTCCCTCAAAACACTGTATTCACTCTTGATTTCCATCCCTGTAAAACACATCGCCATCCATTCAGTTATGCAAATCCCCAAACTATAACTCTTTCTTGATTCACCTTTTTCTCGAACCTCACATCAAATCCATCATCCTGTCTTTTCTACGCTGAAAAAAATATTGTAAATTTGACCCCCTTTCTCCATTGCCACCACTATCGTTCAATTCTAAATTGCCACTGGCTCTCAGCCAGACCAGTTAGGGATGTGCTCGTGGATCTTCTTGTATCTGCTCTTGCCCCTGCATAGTTCCTCCCTGACAGAAGACATAGAAAGATCTGTTAGAAATATAAATGTGATTTTTTTCACTTTCCTAGTTAGAATCCCCCAATGGCTTCCATGTCACTTAGAATAAAACCAAAATACCTTACCATATTCTACAAGCATCTCGAGCGGGCCGTTCTCACCTTACCGATGCTAACCTTTAAGCTCACTCTGCATCAACTTTGTTGATCTTCTTTCCTCTCCAACAGGCCAAACATTCGAGTCCTTGCATTTGTCCCCGCCATTCCCACCCTAAGCTGGCTCCTTGGTATGTTTTAGGTCACAGCTCAAAGTCACCTCATCAAAGAAGGTTTTCCTGATCCATGCTCCCCCCCCCAAAAACTCTCAATTTAATCACTCTGTTTATAATTCTCACTAAACTATTTTTCTACACTTCGTGTTCCACTAGACCACTAGACTATAAGCTCCATAAAATAGGAATTTGCTTTCCTCTTCACTGCTATGAAACTGTCACCTAGAATCATGGTAAGCATACATAGACAGTCGGTAAATATCCATGAACTGAATACATGCATGGATGCCATTGTTTTTATCCTCTTACGTTTCTTCATAAAATAAATGTATCCATTCAGGTATACCTTTGAAATGTTTTGTTATTATTACTAATCCAATCGTTTGTAAACAGCAATTCATTAAAAAATTTCCAACGAATACAATTATTTAACCATTAATATTTTGTTGTTAGTAAATTATATTAGAAAAGATAGAGCCTTACTGCCCTTCGGGTTCTTCTGGAGAGAACTGACAGGAAGAATCAGTCATAGGCTGAGCTGAACAAATGAGTTCTGTGACTAGACTGTAGAGCTGACGATTGCTTACCTGTGTAAAATTTTATACCCCAAATTCTTCACAAAGTGACTTCAAGATTTCTGTATTATGACAGCATCAGGAAACAAGCCATCTTCTTATAGAGAGGCTCTTAAGAACATCCATATACAGATAGAAAGAAGCTTAGCAGATAACTGAAACAGCAGACATGGACTGGGGTCCAGAGATTTGAGCTCACATTTCAGTCTACAACTTGTAACTCTGAGAGAAAGCAGTACAAAGGTGATGTTGTAGGGCACGGCTGTGCTGTCATCCTGAGAGCTTTTGACTTCTGATTCTGCTCCTGGCTACCTGTGCAACTCTGAATAATTCATCCTTACTGGGTTGTTTCATGGATTAAATGAGGTAGTGTACTTAAAGCACTAGGAATGGTGCTAGGCGTGTAAGAGATCACTTAATGCTATTATTCTAATTATATCTTGGGTTAATTCCCTTACCCTCTGTGAAACTCTGATTCCTAATCAGTAACTAGTAGGCAATAATTCCTATTCACAGGATGTTTGAGCTAATATATATAAAAGTGAGAAGTACATTATTAATGCATTAAAAAAGTTTAATAATTTTTTTCATGTATTTAATTGGATCTTTACAAGCACTCGGTGGGAATAACTATAATCATCATCCCCATTTCCAGATGAAGATACTGAGACTCCAAAACAAATTTAAGGTCACCCAGTCAGGACTAGAATTTATGACCCTGATTTTTGGCTGTTGACTACACAGAGCAAGTAAGAAGTGCCACAGAGACCTTCAAACAGAATGTGTCTCATATTCTTTTCTTACCCAGTCTACCACATGTCCTGAAACAGCTGAGAAAGTGGTTCTTTTTAAATTTAATCTGAGTAGTGTAAACTACTTCTCCTTTGTTCTGAAACTTCCTGCATAGCTAGGGCCCTTTGGCATTCTCCAGCAGGTGCTCTGCTGAACTTGATGGTTGAACTGCCTTCCAAATCTCAACTATACTGAGATGTTTGCTCTTTGTTCCCTTCAAATTCTGATTCTCGTAGAACTAATCTCTCCCACTTTCAACTTGTCTGATCTACGTTGTTTCAACGTAGTGGTAAGTTTGTGGATTTTGCTCTGAATAATCAGATGCTTTCTGCCCGCCAGCTAGCTCACATCTGTTTTCTCACCTACAGACTCACTGGTCTTCCTCCTCTTGTTCGTGTCTCCTGGGTCACTAGTCATTTCTAGCTTTAGCTCATCTGTACCAATCTCGTTTTATTTCCTGTGAGTCAACCATCTTATGACGGGGGAACCGACACCCTTAAAGCCCTATATTGAATGTGAGTATTGAGATTTTTCTTTTGTCTGCAGGAAAAGCATGCATATGATTGACTCAAGAGACTCGGGAAAAGTGGAATTTATCTCTTTCAAGCTCTTCAAAACTTGTCCTCCCCCAAAAGATGTTCTAGATGGAGACAGTAAAAGGAGAGGCTAATTATCTCTCCAGAACTATCTATTACTCCCATTCTTCCCATTCCCCCTTATTTCCTACTCTATCCATATATGGCTTTGATTTAATACTTTAAATTGGCTTGTAAAATATTTGCCATAGAGGGATAGCAATTTCACAAAAACAACAAAATAACAACAACAACAAAATTATTAGTTCTGAATATAATTACTAAGCCCAATAAATTTATAGGAAAAAATATTCCTGAAAAGTACCTTAATTTAAGCACCAGCTTCTAAAATTTAAGCCCTTAGGTGCAGTATATATAATGCAATTCTTCTGAAACATTTTGGTTTGGGAAAACGTCTAAAAATTGCCTCAGCCAGGATTTGGTGAAACCCAGACCATGAATCAATGTGTTGCATGTGAAATCATCCAGGTTAAATCACTGCTTTCTAGATTGCTTGCTACTTCTTGCCCAGACAGATGGACCTCGATTTCCTCAGAAGAATCTCATCTCATGAAGAGAGCGTTCTAGGTTCTTATTTCCTTTATTCCTCCTTAAACTCCCAAATACTCCTAGACATCATTTGAGTCCTCTGTTGGAGTTCAACAATTTTGCGTGCACTTCTCTTAGCCATCTGCCTCCGGTGACTTGGGTCCTGACTTTCCTGCTGCCCCATCTGTAACTAACTATCTCCACCAGCCACACTGGCCTCATCTTTAAATTCAGAAGTAAGTCAGGGAAGCAGCCCCTTGCCACTATGCCCCAGGAACTACTGGATTCACTGATACACTCTATGCCTGTCCTGAACGGGAATCCTATTGCCTCCCATGTCAAACTGGAAGTTCTGGAAAAACATTGTCATCATGGCCTCTGGGCGAGTAATCTTAAGGTTTTTCCCTGCATTTCTTCCTCTTCCTGCTGCGATCTTAGTTCTGACGCTACAGATTTCCATGAACTGACTCACGATATTTCTTTTAGCATTCAGAGGGATCTGCTTCCATTCTTGGAATAACATTTTCATTCTTCTCCTTGAGCATTTCCTGCTGAAAAGAACAGCAGAAAGCTGTGAGCACTTGTTGTTTCTGAGTGGAGCGTGGATTTGGAACATGCACACAAAGAGCCAAGACTATGCACAGTGTCAGGCGACGATGCCAGGCCAGTTTGGGGTTTATAGCGTACAGCACGGGATATCAAAACCGGAAGGGACACGAGCACAGACTTGTTTTTGATTCAATGTTTTGAGGTTGGAGTGTCAGCCATATAGGTAATGTTCATGAAGATAAGACAAAATAGTATTTTCTGAGGCTCGACATGAGAGAAACTGAGGGAGCAGTGGACAAGCTGGAGAATGAGGGTCTTCTGGTACTGATGATGGTGATTTAAACCAAATTTGTTCTTTTCGTATGCAAATATGCTGTCTTTTGTACAGCTGGCATCTTCATTACTCCTGAACAGGACAATCAAAGAGCATTTCCCAAGAGCACTGTTTCTCCTGGCAGAGGTTTTTTTTTTCTCTCTCTAGATTCTTCAATGATACTTAAACTGACAAACGGTACTGAGTGGGTAGTTTATTTTAGTATGTGTAATGTGCCCAAATAAAGAAGTGAATGTAATCTTCTCAGCCATTGTTTTTTCCTCTTAAAAGGCCAACATGTTTTTATTTAACACACACAGATACATATAAAACATGGTGGCATATTTTTTATATTATTCTGTTTGGGGGGAAAGAAGTAAGACATTTTATTTCAGGATCCGTTTCCCAACAATCTGAATCTGCTTTTTACATAAAAGAAATCGGTTTAATTTATAAGTGAATCTGTTGTAATGAAATACCGGAGCAGTGGTGCTCAAATCTCAGTGTAGCAAGAATTCTAAAGCAATATTTCCGTACTGCAGCTCTTAAATTCCCACTTGCAAATCATTACCTGTATTCCTCGATAACTCTGTCATCTGCTTCCTGCCTATGGCATTAGTCTCATCCTTTCCTCAAGTTTTATTTGAATTCTGTTATCAGAGTGTTGAGTCTTAAAATCCTCATTCCAAAGCTACATCACCACTGAACATGCAAAGGAGCAGACGGAGATAAATGAAGTTACTGACAAAATATTAACTCAGGCTGCCGAAAATGGACCTAGTGGTTAAAAGTAAATAAGTAAAAAATAGTCTTCCTCCTTGAACCATATGTTGTGATCTACAAATTTGACCAGTTCATTAAAAGTATGGATATGGAACTAGTGAAACAATGAAATGGCAATAGGCACATTGTTGTTCTAGACATGAGTTAACACAGGCAAAGAGTAAGTCTAAAGCAAACTAGCACATAGGAAGTATGCAGTAGATCGTGCATCCTGATCTCCACCCCCATCTTCTTTGTAAGCTTCATAAATGACATTAAATAAGAACAACCTTAAAATGTGTATGGTATTAGAATTTTATTGTTGTAGTAGAGGAGCATAAAAAAAAAATCTAGCATTATTTTAGTACGTCTAAGGAATTCTTTTATTAAGATGGCTTTATTTGTGTGTGTGTGTGTGTGTGTGTGTGCGTGTGTGTGTGTGTGTGTGTGTGTGTGTGTGTGTGTGTGTTGATTCCTTGGGTTGATTTCTTATCTTTCAACTTTAAACACTGAATTGCCTTTTACCCCCTGACTTTCTGGAAACTTAAAATTAATGCTGTGTTTTCAAGTTATGTGGGTATACTTAGTGTCCTAGAAAGACTCTAATTTTGAATTTGGAACATGAATATTTTGAACTCGATGCCTTAAAATAACAAGAGAAAAACAAAACAAAAATGAAAAAAAAAAAGAAATCCAAATTTTCTAATCATTTTTCCACACCACCTTTTATACATTTTTAATTTTTCCAAAAAAATATTGCTTATGTTGGCAGCTCCGCATGGTTCACATATTCTTTAAGGAAGTATGTGTTAATTAAAATCTCCCACACAACAGTTAAGGGGAAAATAACACATTTTTGTTTTATTTCTATCAAGACTTAAAAAATGATTACTAAAGAGAGAAGCTGTGGTTTAAGATGTATTCATGATCCCAGTAGTCCTCAGTCCTATGAATATGCAAGTGACGACTTTGATGACTTCACTTTTCAGAGTGATGAGAGGAACATCTGTTAGAGAGGATGGTGAGATTGAGCAGAGAAGAGCCAAATTTGAGAAAGGTTAGAGAAAATAGGCTTGATCAGTTGAAAATAAGCTAAAAATGAAAAGGGAGGGCAAAATGTGACAGTAGACTCAATCGACTAGAGACTCTTTATTTTATTGTATTTCTTTCAATTCAGCAACCATTTATTGAATGCCTCCTCTTTACTAGTGCTGGGGTTAAACCAGTGGATAAGAAGAGAAAGGTCCCACCTGCAAGGGCTTCACAGTCTGATAAGATCAAGGAAGAATTGTCCCAGAAAGCCAAGCTAAATGCAACTAGCTCTATAGTTATTTGAAGAATGTAGATCTCAAAAGGCATTTTTGTTTTGGTGTTGGGGTTTTGTCTGTTTTGTTTTGTTTTGTTTTTTTGAGGCTGGGAATGCATGTGTTTTAGGGGCAAGTAAACCTATCAGTTGCCACGTGCTAAATAGCAGCTAGAAGCTAATTTTAATATTAGGTCAATGTTAGGTTTAAAAGAAAACCTTAAAATACATAGGCTGGCTCACAATTTAAAATCTAAATAACCGATATCAGTAGAAGACATCACTATTCTCAAGGTGCCTCGGCTGTTCTCATTTGCAGAATATTCTTGGTCATCTCCTTCTCCACTTGAGTCTCAGCTTCTGCCATATAGTTAGGCCACCAGTTCCTTTCTGTTGAACTCATTCTCCTCCTGGGCCCACTCATTCCAAACACTCAAAATTATCATTAACTCAAGTGAAGAGCGATGAGAGACTCTTAAAGAGTCTACAGAGAATACAGAATGAAGATTAAAGGATATATATTAATGGCCATAAATCCGCTCTGCATGATATACAGCCACATTTTCCTAAGAAGTAGCCTTAAGAAAATATTCAAAATTGAATAGTATTCCCAATTGCTTATGAAATTCTCATCGTGTGGGTATTAGTCCGAGGCAGGGACTCTGTGTACTCCGTCATTTTTTTGCACACAATTGAATTCTCATGGAATGCAGTGCTCTGGGTAGGAGGCGGTACTGTCTTCTGAATCCACTCAGGGGATCTGAACTGTAGATGTTGAGATCCTAGTCTTCAGGAGGTTGCTGTCTTAAAATTCCCAAGAAAAAGGAAGAATAGATAAAAGAAAGGTAGAAGAAACTAAAATAGGAAAACATTTTATAATGGCAAAGTAAGTAGAGAAGAGGGGCCATTGGGCTTTTTATGTGCTGCATTTATCTTTTAATGTACAATGTAAATTGATTTAAACTAGATGTAATCACTGGTATAGGATGGTAACCGTGAAACTATATAATGAAATCCAGTAATTTATTGGATGGGAAACATAACCCAAATTAGCGTATCAGTTGATTAGAGGCATCTAATTTTCTGAAGTACAAAGAACAAGATGTATATGTGATGTTTTTGAGAAAATGGATCAAACATTAAGAATTTGAAAAGCAAATAATAAACGGTATTGCAGGCTTTAAGCATCTTACCCACAGCCTTGGAGAATGGCTGACTCTCTCAGTGGCGCTAAGATAAGAGAGGTGCCGTTGAGGGAGCCTGGGAGCCAGATGGTTATTTCTTCTAAAGACCATTTTTCTATTCAAAATGCGCCCCCATCCTCTGTACCCTGGCCATGAATTCATGTCTTCCATTTTCCCTGTGAAGAGTCTGTAGAGAGTATAAAAGGCGTGCTTCTATCCGGCTGTTTTGGGATCTCGTGGCGCCATTTATTTTTACTTGCAAGAAAAAGAAATTTTATTAGAATTAGCAGTCTTCCTTTTTGATGAAGGAAGTACACAGAGCAAGTCTTTCCATCACCCTTTGGGATACTTCAGTTGCTAAGACGGTGCCTTCCTATGGGCCATTATTCTCTGAGTAAAGGAACGCTTCACTTCCCAGATAAACTCCTGCTTGGAGGGCAAGCTGACCACACCTGCAGCACCTCCGAGGGCAGGCAGAAAATAAAGCTTTCTGCTCTCTTCGCTTTCTTGTTTGAAAGTGTCTAGTTGGGGGGAAATTATCCAGTGTGAGTGTGCCCATCTGGTTGCAAAAGTGATAATATTAATGATAAGCTATGATTTCTGAATTTAATAAATAATCCAGTAAAAGGTTTTTTTATTTTTTAAAATTTGTCAATATGAAAACAAGAAGGTACAAAAAAGTCCCAGGTATTTATTTAATAAAATCTTTTTATTGAAAAAAATGAAGTTACACAAAATCAGGACCGACCTGAAATATCTTGAGCATATAATTACTATGAAAATATTGGATAGAAAAATCCATTTTGGGGTCAATGTACAACTATATTCACATTAATGTTAATAATAATAATTTAAAGATCCTATAATGTGTCTGGTAATTTACATACTCTACTTCTTATAATCTTTATAACAAACCTATGACATCTGTTCTTTTATTTCCATTTTACAGATGAAAAAATAGAAGTTCCAAGAGATAGAGTAATTATTCAAAGGTCCATAGATCCTTAGGGTAGATCCAGGTTTCAAATAGAATTTTGTCTCAAGTAAAAAAAAAAAAAAAAGTTGTGTCTTCGTCCTCTCTGGGCTGCACGGTGTGGTTTCTCCTGTGAGCCTCATTTTCCTTTGGTTAACTGAGGAACAGAATTGTAGAGATGTGGCAACTCTTGTCGAGGTGTCCCGCCCTCATCTCTTCTGCTCATGGCCATGGATTTGTTGTGGAAGAAAGAGGATAAACTTTGTTGGATGCCACTGACACAGAATGGCGAGAGCAGAGATGAAATGGAGTGAGGCGAGAAAAATGACCTGACTTCACAGAAAACGGAGTTCTTGAGGGGAGAGAGGCAGTTGCTTGGAGTGAGTGGGCCGTGAGCTCACACTGCCCCGGTGGGTCACGGCACTGCTCCTGTGCAAGCTTGTGGCAGGCGCCTTTGCTTATTTGTGTACAGGTCTTAGGACTACTAACATCTGGCCAGTGCCACTTTATTCAAAGGCACCTGAAAGAACTGATTATTGCTGGGACTGATCTCTCTGATAGAAGGATTCAGAGACATTTTTAGACGTCAGCCACGGTTGGCTAGAACGATAGAGAGGCTCGATGGATCCCCCAGACTTGGCATGACTTAGAAACGATGGCTGCATGAAACACAAACCGATCTTTTATAAAAATCATATTTTGGGTTAGACAGAATATTAACTCAGTAAGACCCCAGAAGACCCCCGCCCCTTAACTTTTGGACTATCGAATACTGGAAGAACTGTGAGAACAAAACATGACCTGTGCTCTGCTCCTAAGAATCCAAATAGTAGCTCCAAGCATCTCGACCAGAGGTTGGCAACTTCTGGTTCTTTGCCCAAATTTAGTTGCAGAGGTATTTTCTGTGGCTCTTACAGTTGCAAAGGTATTTTCTGTGGCTCTTTTACCTACACAGTGACTGGGGTTTCAAGCTTGGGACAAATCTTCAAATCAAGCCACAGTGGGCTTTCCTTTTTTTTTTTTTTTTCCCCCCCAGGAGATGGATATAAACACAGTCCTCTCTTTTGATGTAGCCTCGGCCTTCGGGTTTGCTCAGGGCCCAGCCCTCCCCTGAGATGGCGAAGCTCCATTTATTTCATCACTGCACTTCTACTGAGGAGTCTTTGCTCATGGAGGGGAAGCCTCCCGGCTCCTGCTACAGATCTGAGCTAGAGAAACATGTAGGCATCTGGTCATAGTGAACCCTCACGTTGCTACTACAAAGTGAACCCTCACGTTGCTACTACAGCGAAGTTAACAGAAAAATAGGCATTCTTCGCACTTTCATTTTTCCTAAAGAAAATTTTCAAATTATAGGTTTTTAAAAAAAATTACCGTTCTATATTGTTATTTTTCCTCTTCACAGTAGAAAATGAACAGTCAATTCAGTGGCCGCAAGCCAGCCTATCAACGTCTTGTATATTTTAACTCTTCTGGGCTCTAAGAACACTTTTAAAGAGCTCAGTCCAAAACTAAGCCAGTAAAACGACAAAAATAAAAGTAAAAGATCTACCGATGAATGAACAATTGCAGAGAGCCATTTATTTATTACTACACATTTGATTCGGGAATTCTCAAATAAGCAAAATAAAGCAGCAGACGCAAAGCCCTGCAGCATCTTTGGTCTCATGAGTTGAGAGAGGCCATCATGGAGGCTGCTCCTGGAGCAGTTTTGGTTGGTTTGGGTTGGTTAACGGGCAGTGGTAGGTACGACTGGCAGACTGATGTAACGTTTTTTGATTTCTGAAAACTGATTTTTCAGGCTTTTTTATTGGCTATTGAGTAACTCCTATGCAGGTTGGGCTTTACAGTGACCAAATGAGTAATAACTCCATGAAGCAATGCAATCACTCATCATTTATCACCCTTCCAGTGGGACAGTTTCAGTATGTATAGAGCCATGGTGTATATAGGTTTCACTTTATGAAATGCAGTGACTCATGTACTGGGTTTGGTATTTACAAAGAAATGTTGGACCCGGTGACAGCTTTTAAGGAGCTGTCTGAATATGACTGAGTCGACAAAAGAATTCTTTTACAGAATAATACAACAGTAAATATTGGTAAATGTTAGTATTAATATTGGTAAATAATAGTATAATGATATTAGTAAACATTATTTTGCACAGAAGAGAAAATACATTTATGAAAAGGGTATGATTTCTTCCTCACTTCCACCCTGAGAAATAGGTAGACAGATGACGAAATTGAGTGTTTAAGGGTTTGTGACTTAATTGTCACATAGCTGGGAAACAGAGAATCTGGAAATACAGCTCAGGGATTCTGACTGATCACAGGGTCTTTGCATGGCATCTTGCTGCCTGAGCATTAGGGAACAGTAAATCCTCTGGGCTGTTGAGAAGAAAAGAGATATGTGCAGCCCAAGAAATTACTTTAGTTGTTTTTGCTGTTTTCTATGCATGTTTTGATATAGAATATAAAAAAATACAAAGTGCCATTATTATTGTTTTTACTTCATCAATATTTGGGTGTCTGCAAATTGGTTTGGACAGGACATTTCAGTTTAAAGGAGCTCTTCTCTGTTTTTATTAGAAGTGAGTCTGTTTCTCTGATAAAATGGAGAATTTCTGCTCACTTCTGCGAAATAACCACAGCCCACATTCAAGCCTGATAAGAAATCAGAAAAAGAGTAACTTATTTTGAGCAAAAGTGTCATAAGCTCATATGACAGCAATGAGCTTACAAGCAGCAAGTGGGCTAGATGCATGTGTTGGAAACGAATTGACTCCAGCTTTAAAATCCAAGGAAAGACATATGTCAATGTCAGCAAATGGAGAGAGGACTTTACACTGTGAGCAAAAAACCAAGAGAGTGATAAAGTTAGATACATTCATGGGGCAAGTAAAGGAAATGATCAAAATAACCACCTAAGAACAGTCAAGTCAAAAATCTAACTTTTTTTTTCTTCCGGTGATATGTTGACATTGTTGAAACCTCACATCGGAATTTTATAAAACTGTAGATCTCTTGGGTTGAGCAATAAAAAATCATGGTAACAGGTCTTTCAAAGAGAGGTGCCACTGTGCAGGAGAGGAATTCAGGATGCCCAGAAAAGGAATGGATTCAGGATACCAGGAAAAGACGTGGAGCTAATGGTGAATGATGGAATCAAACTCCCAGAGACTTCTAGTAATGTAAATGGGAGTGCTTCATATTTTTAAGCCACTAGTTCTTAATATCTAAAACCAAAATAATTTAAAGCACCTTTTTGAGAAATAAAGGAATAAATAGCAAAATATTTCAAAACGGCGAAGGCTAAATAAACTAGCTATTATTTTTTCTACACGTGCTTTCCTAAATGGTAGAGCATGTGATTTAAATAAGGAAAAATGATGACAAAATGTCATACAGGATTAAAAGAATCTCAAAGTCTGGCAAGAAGGAGTTAAGTTAAATAATTTGTCCAGCATTGTTTAGCTGGTATAACTTGAGGAAAACCAGGCCCATTTTGTTCCAAAGCTCCTGTTTTTTTTTTTTCCTCTATTACATTTTGCTTCTATAAAATGAGATGATCTGTAAGTGATTGAAAGGTGATAATTACATTTAGAATTTGCTTTGCTTTTAAGTTTCAGATTTAAGTCTCAGTTCCTCTGTCCCAGTAGCTTAAATATACCTGTCCCTTCTCTTCCTGCACTGACTGTTCAGAGGCACAGGGTAGGGATGGCGTAGAGC
Organism: Pteropus alecto; assembly: GCF_000325575.1. Classification (NCBI taxonomy): domain Eukaryota; kingdom Metazoa; phylum Chordata; class Mammalia; order Chiroptera; family Pteropodidae; genus Pteropus; species Pteropus alecto. Next base: position 2,749,518 of record NW_006431918.1, on the reverse strand, counting down.
CCATCACACTGTCACCGTGAACCCAGGCCCAAGGCTGCTTGGCTCCCCCATCACAGCTCCGGCCTGCCTGGAGTGACCACTTGAGTCTAACTTGAACCCCCTCCAGCGAGAACACTTTGCATCATGCTTAAGGATCCAACTGCAGGTAGCGAAATTACTATTTCATTGCCGGGGAGGACACACAGTGAGAGATCTTGGACTTGATGAAAAAGAATATAGTTGTGATATATATGTATATACTTATATAGGATTTTAATATATGTGTGTGTGTGTATATAAAATTTTCCCCAAATTGCTACAATGATATGTAGCAGGAGAAAATATTCAGGTAAATATGGTATGGTGATGAGAGTCTGTAATATGAGCCTGGTGTCTCAAGGGAAAGCTCTTACATTTGTGGCCCCTGGGCAAGAATTTAACCCATCCTTATTCAACATTTCTCCCTCTCAGACTTGGCTGGAATCCCAGAAAGGGCGTTTTTAACCCCTCCTCTGCCTGCTCTGCCTCTTCTGGTGTTTTGTGAGCTGTTGTGGTAGGGTAGCCTGTTTCCCAATTCTGTCCCCGAGTGTGGCTGTCGGAGGCCAGCTCTAGTGAGGAGCTAGGTAAGGAACAAGCATGCATTGAACTAATCCAGCCAGTGCCAACGTGGAACAGCGCAGTTTCCTGGATATGACCCGACTTGGTTCACTTAGTCTAGGAGTGTGAATTAAAGCCCAGGGTTTAATGACTATTTAAAGTCACTCAAGTCTCTGAGCTGTATGTGCAAAGTCACACATTAGAGCTGGGATCCCAGGGCGAGACTTGCAAGAGCTGCAAATGTGATCAGTGGAAATGAACTCTCAATTCAGCTACGCAGCACGTGACTTCCTATTTCTGTAAGGTACTTCCAAGGGACTTCCTCTGTCAAGTCAGCCCCAGTCTCCGGAGATTTCATTCAGTGCCATAGCTCAGTTCACTTCCAGCCCTGGACAGAAGTTTTCCCTGGGATATGGTGTCAGTTTCTTCTCTTTCTTTTTGCTCTGCCACTGCCAGCATGCAAGGATCTGGTGGCTCCTGTCCGTGATCGCAAGCTGAGTACTCTGGTGCAGATCTCAATAATCCACCCCACGGAGGAGGGGCTGATAAGATACTCCAGCACGGAAATTGTGGAGGTGAGCATGCCGCATTACTCTCGTGAATGTTCTCTCTGCCTCTGTCTCTGTCTGTCTCTGTCTCTGTCTCTGTCTCTCTCTGTCTCTCTCTCTCTCTCTGGATTTGAGGAAGCAGCCGAAATAAGTTAGTTCATGGCCTGTAGCTATGCTGTGTTAGTGTCCTCTGTCATATAGGAAAGCATACCTGAGGTTATTAAGCATGCTTTGGTAACTTCCCAGAATAAACAAATGGAGGAAGAACTTGCCTTTTTCATAAACGACTTTATTTTTCTTTAGTAAATAGAAAAATTTCCACTTTGAATTCCCAAATAGAGCACCGCATAGAGCAAAAACCAAAATATAAATTTTAAATTAAATGGAATGAATATTATTTTTTTTTTTGAAAAAAGAAAATTATGAAATACCTAGAGAAGTTTTAAACCTGTTTAATGTTTTTGCCCTTTTTATCTTTTTCTGTATTTTTCAATACAATCTGTGGGAACTATATTCTCAGCTGTTTGTGTCTGTCTTTTTAAGGTACAATGTTTTTTCAAACAAAGGTAGATGATTAATTTGCGAAACTAATTTTTCCAGGGAAAAGGTGTAAATATTACTCATCAGATGAGAGATTTCCTATTTACATTTATTTTTACCAATATCACATTCCATGTGTCAAGAGGAAATTGTGTTGGATTAGATTCAAAAGAGGAAGTGTTTCTCTTTTGATTATTTTGTCCTTATCACGTATATTTCACAAACGTAGTGAATGAGACATACTTATTTGAACATCTGGGACGAAAGAAAGTGCAGTCTAATCTCCCTGGGCTTTGCCTACCTTTCTCAGACCTGTGAGCCTGTCTGTTTTGAATGACGAGTTTCTTTGTAAGAACCTACCCTAGACCTGGCTGGCTCAGGGCTGACCTGCGTCTAGACGCAGTTGATGGAATAAATGATTCGGACTGAACTCCACTCATTTCTGTAATAGGAATGACCCAGATCCTGCACACAGCCCTGAATCTGCCCTGTGGAAATTCTGGGTTTCAATGTTGGCATAATTTGTAGTTCATGCTGTAGCTGAACAGACAAAAATAGTCTTATTCATACCAAGACACTTTGACTGAAATTGTAAAATGTTTTGTTTATATGGAAAAAACTTTTTCAAGTAGTATTCCAACTTAATTCTTTTTTAAATGTGGTCAAAATCGAAAAGAAATTATTTACTTTGACAATCCTCAAAATTTTACATTTGAACATATTTAGTTGTTTAGGGCGGTTTTATTTGCTTCCTGTTCCAAAGTATAACACAGTGACAAACAGTAGTATTTGCTGAATAAAAGGAAGAAAGAAAGAATGAATAAATGAATAATTTGGGCTTTCAGAAACTTACATAGACAACTGGTTTACAGAACTCTAGCAAGTTTTCAATGATATTCAGCAATATAGATATTTAAATATAAATATAAAATTAAATATTGGCTGTCAGTTCTCTAAAAATGAATTCTGAGACATTGCAATGTCCTGTGTGCTGTATCCTGAGCTAGTAATTTCATAGCCCCAAATCCATCATGTTTAGTTTCTTTCATTAGTTTTCTAATCGATCTGAGGAAGAAAAAAAAAACACACACACACGCACACAGCCGAACATCTAAAAATAAATGGGCACTAACGGAGCATGGCTTTCAATTGAATCATTACAGAAAGGAAATAAATGGACAGCATAAGCTTACCAAATGGTTTTTTATGAGAAAATTACTTCATTTTAATTTAAACAGTCAATATTTTAGCTTATGTGCATATATTACAGGTTATTTCCATTAAATGCGTTGTAAATGGACTGACAACCGACCCTAAAGAAGGGTTCTGCATGAAATGAAAATAAATTGTTTTTCAAAACTATTCGCAGCTCTGAGGACATTGCAAGGTCATTCGCTAACAACAGCTGCATCGGTACTTTGGGGCCCTGCGGCATCTCGGTGCCCGTGAACATCGTTCGGTAGTTCCGATCTTCCTTCTACTAGAACTATTTCCTAGAAAAACAAACAGACCCAGATACACTTTCTGCATTCTCACATGTCACTGCACGCCGCCGGCCGCAGTTGCTGTCTTACTGAATCAAAGTCGTCTGCTCGTGCTGTTACAGGGAACAAGAGACCCACTGTTTCTGACGGGTGTCACATTCCCATCTGAGTACCCCATCTATGAGGAGACCAAAATAAAACTCACAGTCTACGATGTCAAGGATAAGTCTCATGACACCGTGAGTACTTCTACTTCTTTCTTTGGGAAAAGGAGTTATGTGTTTCCAAACTATTGAGTTTTTGGTGTAACTGGCTTTTTGCAAAGAGGGTATTTGTACTGTGTTTGTGTTTGTCTTATGTTTATGGTTAGCTGGGATTTTTAAAAAAATTCATTTGGCTTTGTTCCAGACTGGCAATTGGGTAAAAGCAGCAGCCCCCAGACTAGATTTTTGTCTTCCTCAGGAAGGCTGGCTCGATCTCTTGGTTTACATTTTTGTTGTTGATGTTGTTTTAAGTTGCTGAAGGAGTGATACTGTGGGTAGAAAGCAAGTGGAAGAGATGAAATGATGTTTCAGAACTTTCTAGATATTGTACTTACTCTAAAGTAGGGGATTGACAAAGTGCTTTGCTTTGACAATTTATCTTTTCCATAATATATGTAGAGAAATTCCCTCTACTTCTCCTGAAGTTCCTGGCATCAGAGCAAACAGAAGCACTAGGCAGGAGCTTTCTTTGGCCTCTTTCCATCGAAGTCCTGGAAAGTCTCGAGGTGTCTTGTCCTAGGTTCTTCAGCTTTTCTACCTGATCTTACTTTTTCTCCTTATAAACCAGACCCCCTGGTAGACAGCTAAGTACCTGGGCAATATCTTGAGGCCATTCTTAAAATTTCCGGACTGGAGAGAATGCTCTAGGCTAGGCTTTGGGAAGGGAAGGATTTAAAAGGAGCCCTCTCCTTTAAATATCTCCCTTTAGCATGAATTCTGGTCTGTTTTCAAGGCAGGGGAGCTATAGGAGTCTTGATGGTCAACAGTGAAGCACAAACCAGGAGATACTTTGAAAGCAGGAGGGCCGGTAGGTTCCTGGAGAATGCTGGATGAAGTTCAGGGATGCCGCTGGACATGGAGAATCACACAGCAGCTCATCCAGGGGACACTTAACTCTACACTGTGCTTCACTTAGGCACTTTTATCTCGCTCATGACTCTCTCTTTCCGTTCTTTACCATAAAATATATAACATAGATGGAGGGTTGGGGATGTTTAATAGAGAAAAAATATTCTGTGTTGAAGGAACTTCTACTCATCTTAGTTCTAGAAAAGATCATTTCTTTAAAATTGCAGAAGAAATGCCCAATTAAACGCATAGCATGTGTGTGGAATAGAAATAGCTATGGTGGTCGGGCATGCTTATTAAGAAGGTGGACTGTCTGGTTCCTGTTATATTGACTAGCTTTGTGACCCTGGGAAAATTCATTCTTCATGCCTCTGTTTCTTCCTTTATAATATTTGCTTCATGGGGTTGTTGTGAGGATTAAATAAGTTAATATATATAAAATAGTTAGAAGACTGTTACAGATTAATTAGTAAGTATAAATTGCTATATTTCTTATTGTTAATTGTCTTGGCTGCTGCCTCCCAGTTTCTCATAGTAATAAAAATCAAATAAGGGAAAATTAACTAAAATCTTTTTCTTTATTTATTAATTTTGTTTTTTCCCCTTAATTCGTACATTTATTGTTTCTGACTTCTTTGAAGAAGAAAGGAAGACAAAAATATTTTACAACAAAAAATGGAATTAAAACTGGCAACTAAAAATTATTTGCTTAGGAGTTCTGTTTTTTGTTTTGTTTTTTTTTTTTTCCATTTTCCTTGATTTTTGACGTGGAAAAGAGTAGACTGAAATGAGAAGATCTGGACCAGGTTTGATAGACCTGGCACGAGGCCTCCATCTCTATGTCTGGCTCCCCCCAACCCGCTACCCGCTGCCCCCTCCCCCCCACCTGACAGAGAAGAGAGTGAATTGAACGGAACAGGAAAAACCATTAAGTTGAGAAGGAGGGAGAAATGGTTTAAGTACGTGGTAGATGGAGGTGACGCAATGGGGAAGAGGA
>NW_006431918.1:2743823-2744180 GCF_000325575.1 Pteropus alecto | reverse complement strand
GGTTTTATGTTCTTCCAAGCACATGATCAAATTCAATGCTCCCCACAAGCCCAAGGCATCGACAGGACAGAATGTGGAAGGGACAGTTATAGAAACACTGCTACAGAAATGAAGATGTCACCCCTGAACTCGTGGGTTTGTTAAGTTCTTAGAAACATCAACATTAGAAATATTAAACACTAGCGTTTCTATCTCCTTCGATCTCCCTCATTTAAAATGTGCATGTATGTTAATGCTTTCAGGATGGATAATTAGCCTACTCATTAATTATGCTTTTTGTTGGCTTCTATTTCTAGAAACTAATTATTTAGTCTTTTAAATACTCTCTTCCTTGATCAGAGGTGTTATCACATGAAA
>NW_006431918.1:2711755-2743798 GCF_000325575.1 Pteropus alecto | reverse complement strand
ATAAGACTTCTGAAATTTGAACATACTTAAATGCAGCCAGCTTTCATTTACCAAGTGCTGTTAATTAAGGCATAACCTCTTCCTTAAAATAACCTAACAATTAGCTCTGGTGATGGAAGTGTAAAGAGAAACACAGTTCATTAATATGCTAATAGTCTCCGTGGACATAGAATCTTTATCCTGGCACTTTTTCTCTCATTTCTTAAGCTTTTCTTTGGGGTAAGGGAGGCAGAAAGTGGTTTTAAAATACAGTTTATAATTATGAACACTTAATAATCTAAATATTTTAAAATCTTAATACTTTTAAGGCTTAAGGAATGAGATTATGAACATTTACGTGTTTTGGAAAATTAATGAAATGTGTGTATGTATTTAAAAGTAGTTTTAATATTTGATCCTAGCAACTATTGATTATATTAGGCTGACCCAGGACAATGAGATTTTGTATATTAGCTGAATATCAGTTAGTTGAATCAGATAACTAAGTGCTTGTTTTTTCCTATTATCATTATTCGAAGTTAACCAGTCAAATAAATTTGTTATTTTGCCATCTCATGTTCATTTACATGCATATTAACATTAGATATTTTTAAAGAGAAATAACTTTTCATCTGTGCCCTTGATGCAGCCATTTCTATTTGTTGTTCCTGTGTTCCACTAAACAACTGGTCCTAAGATTGATTATCTCAGTAAAGTTAGCAGAAATGCAATTAATCATTGTAACAAATGAGAAGAGTCTAACCGTTGATTCACAATGACTACTGTTTTCTCCTACTCCATCCTTCATCCTTCCCATTTATTGCAGTAAGTCTCTCTCTCTGGCAGACGCACAGGTGGGGTATGGCGATGATAGGGTCGTTATGAGAATTAAAGTGACTATTTTATTATTTTCCCCACCATAAGGACATTAGCTATTATCTGAGAATGGACTGCTCTAATATCTAGCTGTTTGGTGGAGATTTAAAGCTTGAAATTGAAGCCCAATGTTAGGGTACAAGAGCCGCAGTTCTTAACAGTGAAGTTGATATCTTCCAGATATATATTGGTTGTGTGCTCTATTTTAAAACTCCTGGGAACTGAAACAACACAGACAGAAGTGTTTTTAGCACATCATTTACAATGTTCGGCCCTAGAAAATCAAGCTGGGTTTTCATAATCTACAGAAAAAAACTCAGAGGAAGGAGAAATTTATGAAGAAAAAGAACATCACTATCAAACTTTGTCTCTCTCCTTATGTAACTGGTGTTTTGGAAGGTACTGAATGAGGCTCTTTCAACACTCAGCTTAGGACAGCCATCAATCTACAAACATGATTAGGTCACGAAATTGTTTTTGCCCATGGTAGAATTTCTAATGTATTCGGAATTTGAATTTCTAATGTATTTTGCAGGAGTGCTCCGTATCTTTTGCCCTTGGCGTAAATATATCCTCCAATTGGTCAGATGTTTAGCTTATAGGACAGAGTCCCATGTCCAGTAGACGCTGAACCTTTCTCAGGTGAGGGTATATGTTCTACGACTTATTTTTTTACTACCAGTTACTAGTAATTCCTTCATTTCTACCTTTCGGAAAAAGTGACCTTATCAAGACTGAATGTAAATTTGTCACATTGTGTGTTCTCTATGCCCAAGGCAGTTTAGTTCTAGTACAATTTCCTATAAAGTATCCAGTTCCGTTGTTATGTTTTTCTATGGAAAATGAAACCATTTGCATTTAGTATGTTTTGACTTCTTAGAAGTTTAAGTCTAACTATAATTGTTGAAATTCCGTGAGCTGGCCATTCTATCTTAAAGATACGGTATAGTGGGTGACGAAAAAAATATTGAGATTACTGATGACTAAGTACATTCAAAGCACTATATTCAATATGTTACATACAGTTTCTTCTTTAACCTTCATAAAACTTCTTTGAGGGAAGTATTATGATCCCCATTTTAAAGATGAAGAAATCGGAATTCTGAAAACTTAACTAGGCCAAGTCAAAGACTTTATTTTTTCCAGGCTACACTATGATACATATATTGTTTATAGAATTTTCTTCATTTTTACTCCACAATGTGGTATTTTTACTTCAAGTGATACTTTAAAAGCATTCTTCATTTGGAACTTAAAAATTGATTAATTGAGGAAAATGTCATTATTGGAAATGGAAAAAACTCATATCCAAAATTTTAAGCACTTAAAGTAAGCGTGTATGACTAGCTGCAGATGTCTGACTAAATTTTATGATGAAGTGTCCAACTACTATTTGTGAAAAAGTGGCTGCTGTCACCTGATATGAAATGGCTAAGTTTATGTCTCAAACTTTTTTTTTGTCCCCCTGAACTTATTTTTCTTATCATCTATACTGCATTGTCCTTTCAACCTATTCATTCATTGTCTTTGCCTTTGCAATATTCCTGCCTCAGCAGTGACATAGTTTGCAAAAGGAGTTACTGATTTTGTTGAGAAGTTGTTCAGAGTTCTAAAACATTGCCGCCCTTCACGAATAACTCCACTTACTTTCAGTTCATAAGTGATATGTATTTATAAAGAGCATATTTATATTTTGTTGATGTCTAATTTACATACAGTAAAATAGATCTTAAGTGTTCAATTCCACAAACTGTTGCATATGACCACATAAACTCTTCCAAGGCAAGATACAGAACAATGCCATCATTCCGGAAAGTTTCCTTGTACCCCTTTCTAGCTAATTGCCACCCCACACACCTGGAGGCAACCATTTTCTTATATATACCAACATAGATTTGTTTTGCTTGTTGAGATTTAAGTGAATGAAATTATATAACATGTGCTGTCTTGTATCTGGTACCTTTTGCTCAACATAATGTTTTTTGAGATTCATTCAGGTTGCTGAGTGACTCAACAGTGTACTCTTTTTTTTTGTTTGTTTTAATTCCTGAATGGGATTCTGTTTTAATGATATACCACAGTGATATTTATCCTCTCATTTATAGACATTCAGTTGCTCCCAGCTTTTGACAATAATGAATAAAGTTTCTGTGAACATATGAGTACATGTATTTTTTGTGGATATTTCGTTTTATTTGGGGGAGGGGGTAAATACTGAGGAGTTTTTATTATTATATCATAGGGCAGGTGCATGTTTAACTTTTCTAGAAACTATCGAACCATTCTTCAAAGTTATTGTGCGACTTTATTCTATTACTCTTAGTTATGTGTGAGAGTACCGATTACTCCAGCAACAATGATATTGTTAATCATTTTTAGTTAGTGTTCCAGTGGGTACGAAGTGGTATCTCATTGTTGTCTCAATTTACATTTTTCTGGTGACTAATTACATTGAGCACCTTTTCCTGTGCTTATTAGTCATTCGTCTTTTTTTTTTTTTTTTTTTAATGTAGTGTCTGTTCAAGTCTTTTGCCTGTTTTAAAAAGTGGTTTTCTTTTTATGGGTGATTTCTAAGAATCCTTCATATATGTTGATGCAAGTGCTTTTGTTGAATATATGTGTTTTTTTTTTAAAAATTTTTGGTTTGCCTTGTAATTTCCCTAATAATGTATTTTGCTAATTAGAAATTTTTAATTTTTATTAAGTCTGCTCTACTGATTTTTTTTTTTCATTCACAGTTATTGCTTTTTGTGCTGTAGGAAATCTTCCTATCTCAGGCCATTAGAATATTCTTTATTGTCTTCTTTCAAAATACTTTATAATTCTAACCTTTACATTTAGGTCTAAGATCCATCTCAAATTTTTGTAATGGGAATAAAGTAGGGATCAAAGTTATTTGTTCTCTATGTAAAGATCTAGTTATTACAGCGCCATTTTTTAAAAATACTTTTTTCTCCACTGAATTCGGCTGGTACCTTGATTGTAAAATCAATTGTCTCCTGATACACGTAGGTCTGTTTCTGGATGCTTTGCTCTGTCCCATCGATCTGTTTCTCTAGCTTCATGACAATAACATGATTATTACAGATTTATAGTAATTCCTGAAATTAGATAATTTAAGTCCTCTATTTTAGCCAGCTTTGCTCTTTTTATTGAGATTTTTGTTTTTGTTTTGCTTATTCTAGAACCTTTAGCTTTCCATATAAATTTTAGAATAGCTTGTTAATTTCTTCAAAATGTCTGTTGGGATTTTAATTGGAATCGTGTTGAATCTATAGATCAATTTGGAGATAATGGACATCTTAATAATAATGAGTCTATTGATCAGTAAATATGGTAGCTATATCATTCCATTTATTTAGATATTTAAATTTTATCAGCAGTGTATTTGTATTCAGATCATTTGTGTGTGGTCATAATAATTTCTAGACTATTTCTTGGTGCATTTGATTTTTTATGCTAATGTGGACAATATTTAAAAAAATACAGTTTTCAACTCTTTTTTGCTAATAGGTAGAAATACAATTATTTTTGTATATCGATTATGTATTCTATGGTCTTGCTAAATTCACTTGTTAGTTCTAAAGGAATTTTTTTAGATTCCATAGGGTTTAATAAATACACAATTATGTTATCTGTGAATAATGAAAGATTTATGTTTCCCTTTCCCGTCATTGTGCATTTTATCTTTCCTTATTGCACTGGCTCAGCGCAATAGAACTTAAGTGCAATCTTGATAGAAGTGGGAACAGTGGAAATCCTGGTTTTGTTCCCAAACTTAGGGGGAAAATGTTTACTATTTCACCATTAAGTATGATCTTAACTGTAGATTTTTCACAGATGTCTTTTATCAGATTGAGGAATTTTTCTCTACCCCTAATTTTCTGTGAATTTTTATTACGAATGGTGTTGAATTTCGTCAAATGATTGTTTGGTATGTATTGAGATGCTTAAATGTTTCTCTTGTTTATTTTGTTAACATAGCGAATCAATTCATTCGTGTGTGTTAAACCAACCTTAGATTCCTGGAGCCATTTTTTTTTCAACGGGCAGCTCTCCCGCTTCTCTGTTCCAAGCTTCAGCCTAACCTAGTACATGGACAAATCAACCTTTGCTCTTCTGCCCTGGCATTGGAGAAAGCCCTTTGCAGCTGAGTGGTGAATCTCTCAGCAGTCCTCCTGCTCATTGAAATACCCTCCTTCATGATGTGAAGTCTTATGGGAAGGGGTAGATGGATGGATGGGACTCATGCTGTGGCAGAGACTCCTCAGGATTCAGACCTCTCCTACCAGATTGTATGTGCTCATGAAAAAGTCTTTACGAGTGCAGCTGCTTTCTATGAAGTATCCTGTTCTTCCTGCTGCTCAGCCAGGAATAATATCAGCTATGGGCATTTTTTTTTAAATCTAGGATGGATTGTCACTCCCTGCACTTCATTGCATTTTGATTTATTGACACCCCTCAGTTTTCTGATGGGTTTAACAAAAGCTATGATTTTGTAATTTATCTGACTTCTTCTCAGTGTTACAGTACAGCCCCTTGCACCTTTTTACATTTTGACCAGAAGCAGAAGTGCCGCTTATTTAAGTTCTTCCCTTTAGCATTTATGCTACTCTCTCTAAATTGGCATTCGCATGTCCATCTTTTATTTCCCCTTGTCCGTCGTTTGCATAACAAGTACCTTTAACTCTATACTACTCTTTACATTGCTTTTCCTTTTCTCTCTCCTATTACTGTTCTCTCTTTGTGCTACTGTCATCTGCACTTTACAGTACTTGTTCTATGTCATCTATTCAGGGATTTTTTAGTTTTATGTTTTGGTTTTGGTTTTGGTTTGGACTCCCACAGTAGAGGAGAGGGTATCATCAATACCTCCTCACTTCTCACAAGAAGATAATGCTGTTCACGTGGAGAAAGACTGGCTTTTTGACAGTGAGATAAGATAATGAATCTATATATAAAGCAAAACTAGTTTCCTATAAAACTTTTTGACCACAGCAGAGAGGCTGCTGGACTGTGAGGGAGCCACGTCCTTAATTCATGGAGATCAGCAGAACTGTGGTTTCAGTGTCTTCACCCTTCACTGTCTATGAATGTGCGATATAGAAATACTGTTTAACCGAGCTTCAAAAAGAAAAAGAGAAAAACAATAATAACTGGTGTTAATTTGCCTTTTTCTAATTAAAATAGGAACACTTACATAAGGCCACTTCCCATTCTCTTTTCAAAGCTGGGCAACTTTATCAATGTCAACCACAAACACAGAGAAGCCCAGCCTCCCTGTGTCTCCTAATGGAGTGCAGAACTCTTGCTCTTATGCCTGCCTCCATCAAACACGCAACGGTGGCTTTTAATTTTTACTCTCATAAATTTTGAGCTCTGAATACTTTTATTTTGAAGGATCATGAGATGCCATTGAGAAGAGTGGGTGGGAGAGTTGCAGGGTGATTCTAGTTTGAGCCTGTTGAGTACACAGTTTGGAATTTAGTCCCGTCTACAAAAGTCTGATTTGATGAGCATCTGCCCAGAAGTTTTAAGAAGCTCTCTGGGCCCTCATCGAAAGGGAGCAGAAATTTAGGAAGTTAGGTTTAACCCAGGAACACAGCCTAGGTGGGTGCCAGTTACTCTTTCAGGCAGCCTTTGTGGGTATTATACTAGAAATCTTTGTGAGTCATTGGTACATAAACAATATACCCTGGCCATAATGGGGAAAAATAGAAAACTTCCTCAGTTTATTTTTATGAAGGATAGATAAGTTTAATACCAAACCCAATGATTGTTTTTTTAAAAAAAGTTATAACCAAATTTCAATTAAAAGTGTAGGTACAAAAAATTATAAATGAAATAGTATTCAATAGAATTCCTCTATGTGGAAGATGAAAAATATGCTCTGACTGAGTAGAATTCATTTTAAGAAAGAAAGAATGGCTCAATATCAGTACATCTATCAATGTAATCCATTTTATTAATAAGAAGAAAACTCATTTGATTATATCATTGGATACTAAAGAGGCATTTAATAAATCTAGTTGCCACATCTAATGTAAAATAGATAATATTATAGGAATATAATAAAAATCTATCCTAGTAAGATAATTGAAATGTTCTAAACAATGAAATGCTAAAATCAAATTATTTCAACTAGACACTAAATTAACCGCTATCATTATTATTATTCAGTGTTTTCTTAGAGGCTATAGAAACTACAATGAGAAAATTATACTACTAGTGTAAAACTTGGAAAGCAAGAAACACAACTATTTCTCTATTGATATGATTCAAATATCTAGAAAGCTGAAAAGACCTCAGTAAATAAAGACCAAATATGATAATTTGGTAAGTTGGTTGGTTACAAGATAAATATATTTTAAAATCAATAGCTTCTCTCTTTTATAGCATAAATTACATAGAAAGCTACAAAATTTTATAGCTTTACAAATGGGAATACATACTTGTATTGGAAGAAAAATCTTTACAAATGGGAATACATACTTGTATTGGAAGAAAAATCTATCATAAAATAGAAATTGTTACAAATTCAATTTATAAATTTAATATAATTCCAAATAAAATATCAAAGTATTTTTTTTTTTTATAGAAAGGGATGTTGGAGATTAGATAAAATGATCTTAAAGTTTTTTTTTAATCAATATCTAAGAATAGCCATGGACGTTTTTAAAAATAATGAGTAAGACTTGCAGGCATCAAAACATCAAAGCATAACATAAAGCCAACTGCAATCAAATTTGTATAGTTTGATCATAGGAATGGATAAATAGAGCAGCGATGCAGAATGTCAAATCCTGAAGCAGATTCCAGGACACATGATAATTAACTCTATGATTTAGATGGTTTTAACTCAGTGGGTAAAGAATGGATTCTTTTATATAAAAAGGTGCTGGTTACATGACTATCCATCTGAAAGAAAAAATATTACAAGTTTCATCGTATTCCAAGTATAAAAAATACATTTCAGGTGGATGCCTTAAATGTGTAGAGTAAATTACATTAAAGCTCCCGTAAGATAATCGAAGAGACTGTACAATTTAGAGGTGGAAGGAAGGGAAAGTTTTTTTTAAGAAACCTTAAGAGAAGGCTGGCATTTGACTATATGGTAATCTACACATTTTACATGAGACTATATGGCATGAATGAGAGAGAAAGGTAGATATGGGAAATTATATGCAAGTTGGAGATTGTGGATTAATTTCTACAATATTTAAAGAGTTTGTCCAAGTTTAGAAGGAGGGTCAAAAATTGAGCAAGATATTTAAAGAGTGTTTGAATCAAAGTATTAATTCAGTACAGGAGGGCTGTCAGTAGTTCTGGAAGGGAGGGAACTGCCAGAAACAAGTGACAGCCTGGAGGAATGCTGATGGGTGTGGGACAGGGTCTCTGTGCCTGGGAGATGTGAGGGCCCTCTGTCACGGATCATCTACAGGGAATGAAGGCAGCAGCTGTAAACATCACTGAGCTGTTCAGAGCGGCAGAGGAAGAAACTGGCAATCATTTGCAATATTTGATGAAGCCCCTGGGAACTCCTTGGAGAGAACTCACAGTGACTGCACAGGGGAGTGTCTTCTCATGATAAGTCACAGTCAGTAAACTGGGTAATGAATTCAAGCTTCAAGGCAGATCTAGGTGCATTTGTCTTTTTATCTGCAGACAACAATCAAATGATCTGAGAACTGGCCACTGAGGTTTGTGAGAGTAACTTGGACCCTGAACTTAGACTGTTTTCTGCTTCGACCGATTTCTACTGAGTAGGGCATATTCGCCTCATTCTTATAATTTTTAAGTATTCCCCAGTTGCTATCGCTTGTTCAGTGGCTTAGGCCTTTAGCGCCTGGCTGGCCAGCTCTGTCTCCTTCCTGGTGCAGCTGTGAGTGCAGGCGGAGGCTTAGTGGACACGATCTGGTGGGGGTGATGCTTGAAACAGACCGGTGTGGGCACTGAGGACACGTGCCTGGTGTTAGCTTCCCAGTCTCGCTTAGTTTTGCCAAGCTGAAATGTGATGTGTTGCCAAAACATTTCTTCTGATTAGAAAGGAGCAGAAACTAGTGATTTAAAAGGTTAGTCTGCTTCAACTAGGAATAGCTTTTAATTACCGTAAGTTTATATACGCTTCACAGCAGGAACAAAAGGAAACTCTACAGAAACGTAGGCTTTCCTTACCGTCATTTGAATGGAATGATAATTGCTACTAGGTTCGGGATGGTATTTAAATTCACGTGAAAATTATTTTTAAACTTAGAAAAGTCGTATATACCAAGGCAGAAGGTGATGTCACATTCTGAAAAGTGTTAAGGGACATCTGTTTCCACATCACAAAGCTTTTCTTTTCATGTCGTCGGGAGCCAGGTTACTTAAATTTCATGCCATTAAGTCAATCTGACTTTTAAGCTGTGCTCATTGAGAATGGAGCTAAATGTGGGGGGACAGCTGTTTCCTATATCATGTCCTAAGGAATTCAGTGTGTGAATTCAAAGATGTTGGTCTTTCATACAGACTTGGGGAATAGTCTTTAAACATCATAGAGAAAGCAGCTTTTAGAGGCACTATAGAGATTCATTTACTCAGATATGGGGGTCTATGAAATATTTAAAATTTTAAAGAATATATCGATATTTTTTAAACCGCTATTTGGGTCTTTTGAAAAGAGCACTGATAGTCGTAATAGTGTTTGGGAATGTGTGAAAGCAGTTTTCAAAGAAAATTGGAAGTGGATAGGATTTACACATAAACGAGAGCTCACCTCACCCCAAACCACAGCACACCTCCACTCAGAGAACTTGAAGCATATGTTATAGCTTCTGCATTAGCTTTTCATTTCTGAATTTAAGTTGAGGCATGGCGAAATATGCATAGCGGCTTGCTGTGGTCTCAGAGCAACAAACAAATTGGGCCACATATTTGAAACACTGGACATGTACTCATGTATTCACATATACATAAACACACACTTTTAAATATGAATATGTGCACTGACTAATATTCACAAATTTGTATATATATGTACTTTACGTAAGTCTGTAAACTTTAAATTCTAGGATCAAGTTCATTTGTTGCCCCTCCCTCCCCCCAAAAAACAAAAAAATATCCTTAGGCCAATGTTAATCTTCGGAGAAATTTTCTCTTCTCTGTGAAGAGAACTTTTTCAGTTAGCGAAGGCTTAAGGTTCTGTAGTCTTTCATATTGTTTTCTTGCCTTCCCCATCCTGCTTTCCCCAGCAGTCACGTGGAATAAATAGTTGCTTTACCTTGGCATTAGTTTGACTTTCAACTTGAAATCTGACAATACATCTGAGAAAAGACAATACCAAACTGGAGATGAACTATTATAATAGACCGTATGAGGCATTTGAAATCCCCACCGATGGATGTAAGACCACAGTTTCTGAATAGCATTATGAGAAAATCAGGTACATATAGTGCTGGAAACAATTGTAGCAAGGACATTTTCAAACTCGGGATCAGGGACACAGCTCTTTGTCCCCTAAAGGATTCCTTCTCAATCCTTGATGCCACACTGAGAGCCAAGAACATAAAATTTAGAGCCAGAAGTTCGAATCTCTGATGTGCTCCTTAGTTGTATGACTTTGAACAAGTTATTCTTTTTGGGTCTCAGTTTCCCCAGCTCTAAAATGGAGACCATAATATCTGCTCTGTCTACTACTAGAAGAAGGAAAATAGGCATTGGGAACTAAAAATGCCATAGGAATGCAGATATCATCGTCATTTACTGCTGATATTATTCTTGGACTCAAGACATTCTTTCCTGATGATAGTTGTATATTTCTAAGAGAAGGATTAGTAGTTTCATGGTATCGAACTCCTCAAGGTCGATTGATCAGTCTGGATATTTCATCTGTGTTCTTGTCAGGTGATTTGTGGCTGGATGCAGTGTCTATGCTTATATACCAGAGATGTTTCGCAATAAATAAGAACCTATTTTCTCTGTTTTTATTTTAGTATTTCATTAATCTGATATTCTGTATTCTGATACTTCAACATTCATTTCTTGAGTATTTCTTTCCAAAAAGGCAGAAAAACTGAAAAAGATGACTGCAAAGGCATGCCCACATTTTCCATTGTAATAGTCATTTTGACACCTGATTCTCATTTTCTGACTTGGATTGCAAACAGCACTGTGGCTATGGGCCTTCTTCTGAAGCCACACATGACAAAGAATAAGAGAGGACAAAAACTCTCTATTTTAAGATTCACTTTTCAGATCATACTTATACCTGATCAGCTGACCAGTGAATCACCCTGTCCCTCTTTTTTACTTTTCCAATTCTGAGTCATCATCCAGTTTGGTTTTTGAGACGGCATTTAAATTACCCAAAATGAACGGCTCTTATAGGATTCTTTGACCTTGATTATAGCAGAAAGTAAAAGCAGTGAATAAAGAATTCTACCCTCCTTACAGTCTTACTTCACTTTCTAAAGATACTTTTAGACAAAAGATTAGAAGAAATGTTTTTTTTCTCTATCCTGACCTTATGAAATTCTCAAATGCCTAACTAGATGAGGTTGTTTGAAGGAACTTCTATGACTATGGCCAACTAAAAATTGTGAAAAAAATTTTTGTTTTTCTTCTTTGAGGAAAATGGTTTAAACTTTTAGACCCTCAGATAGCCAAAGATAAGATAGAAGAGAAGGCTTAAGTGTTATTAATTAATTAAACATCAGACCGGAGTACAAGTGGTGTTACTAGATGGCAGATTATCTTTAAGTCAGTAAGGGGGTGATCTTACCTTATAGTTACACACATCACCCTTTACAGCAGAAAGGGACATCACAGAAAATAAAAAAATAAATAAATGACATAAAACTTCAGTAATTACAAAAAAATTATACCTACAGTATTACATTTGATCTATTGTGTCAAAGAGCTGGAAAGTATATTTAAATAATTTGCTCAAGGTCATATTGAAACATCAACCAGAATCTAAGTATTCTGCTGGTGAATTCATTGGACTGTAGGGAGTTTCTCAGGAACGATATTAAGGTTCCTAACTTTAGTAATAACTTCAGTTTGATCATGACTTTCAATCAGTCCACTGCTGAAGATAACCGAACTTGTAAATGTAGTCAAAAACTTCCTCTTTATGTTGACCTTCAATAAAGGAGAGAGGGGGAGGGCCCTCTTTTTGAAGGCTCTGTGGATATCTAGTGTAATTGCCTTAGATAATGCATCTTGCTCATGGGGTCAGTATATCTTAATACAGATACTAATTTGCCCTGATTACCTTTATATAGTTCATTTTAAGTTGGATAAGCCTCCCTTAGGTTGCTGTGTAATAGCTATGGTAATTTTGTGTTAGTATCACTTGGTACTTGTCTCAGGTTAGCTGAGTTACAACATATGAGAAACTTCAGTGTCGATGAACTGACGTCCAGGAGGAGCTAAGCCATGTTGTCAAGTCATCCTGAGATCTTATCCCATAATGCTGATAATGCCAAGATAAAAATAGTCAAGTGAGGAGAGGAGCTGTATATCCTAATGCTAAATCCTCTAATTGGAAATTCCTAGAGACTATTCCCTTTACCATGTTTAGCCATGTCATAATTTATTAATTCATTTAAATATTTTATATTTATTCTGTATAATGTTGCATATATAAAGAAAGTATAGGCTACAGCCCTCTTTGGTGTAGCCTGTTTCTCTCTTGAAATGTACTTCAATAAATCTTACTTTTCCTAAAAAAAAAAAAAAAAAAAGAGCTTAAAGAAATGACAAATACACAGTCTTCTTTATAATAATTTGATTTTGTTATGAATTTGACATGCAGATGGGATATCCATGTGGAAATATTTAAACAATCATTCAGAAATAGGTGCGTGGAATTCAGGGAAAGTGACAAGACTTATATTGTCTAGAACCCTGTGTCTAACAGTAGCTTAAATAATTCTTTTTTTTTTTTCTCACTCAGCAAAGGGGAAATGAGTAGTATCATCTTATTCTGTCCTTTGACTCAGACTCTTTCTTGCATCTCATTAGCTATATTGTGTCCTGTAGTGACCAATAATAGCAAAGCAAGCTGATAAATCGAGTATTTTTTCTTACACATTCTTTACATTGGAATGTGCCAAAAGGAAGCAAGTTGGAGGTGACTTTGAATTGGGCCAGTAACCACAAGATTTGGAATAAAGATTTGGAAGTTATCCTTACAAAAATGATCTTTGAACATGAGACAATTAAGAAAAATAGGAGAAAGTGATCAAAGTCTGAACTTTGGGAAGTACTGACATATGGAGAATGAGAGATAATTAGGTTTCAGTAAAATGATAAAGAGCAACTTCACACCCATTAAGATGGCTACTTTCAAGAAAACAGAAAATGACAGGTGTTATTATTTCTCCATGACTAGGATGTGGAGAAACTGGAACCCTTGTGCACTGTTGGTGGAAATGCAAAATGGCACAACTGCTATGGAAAACAGTATGGCGAGTCCTCAAAAAGTTGAAAATAAAATTATTATATGATCCACCAATCCCACCTCTGGGTACATATCCAAAACATTGAAATCAGGATCTCAAAGAGATATCGGATCCATGTTCAAAGCAACACTATTCACAATAGCCAAGAGATGAAAGCAACCCAAATGTCTATCTGTGGATGAGTAGGTAAACAAAACGTGAGATAGACATACAATAGAATATTATACAGCCTTAAAAAGGGAGGAAATTCTGTCAAGGATAAACCTTGAGGGCATTATGCTATTGAAATAAGACAGTTGCAAAAAAGACAAATATTCTATGGTCTCACATATATGAGATAACTCAGGAGGTCAGATTCATAGGAACAGAAAGTAGAACAGTGGTTACCAGGAGTTGGAGACGTGGGAAATGGGAAGTTGTTGTTTAATGAATATAGAGTTTCAGTTTTACAAGATGAAAATGTTTGGGAGATCTGTTTCACAACAATATGAATATACTTATCACTACTGAACTGAACACTTAAAAAAGGTTAAGATGATAAATTTTGTATTGTGTGCATTACCACACACACAAGAAAACTACCCCAGGTTTTCGTTTTGGTAGGTTTGGGCTGGAGCTCACACAGCTGAACTTCTAACAAATTCCCAGATGACACTGCTATAGCTTGGCCACTGTGCCTACTTTGGGAATCACTGCTCTAACATGAGACGTATCACTCAACATCACAATCCTCTGTTTATGTGTCCAGCTCTCCTCTTGGAACAGAGACTATCTTGTTTGCTTTGTATCCCCAGGTTCTAACCTACTGTTTGTTCCTGGATAACTTTGTGTTGAATAAATCAAACAGACAACAGACAAACAAACAAAAAGATAAAAACAGTAAGGAAAAAAAAATGAAGGTAACCAGATAGAATATTGTCCTAGAAACCAAATTAGAGGAGAGTTTTAAAATTGAGAGGAAAGTTGCCTAGATTCTACAGAGATATCTGGAAGATGAAAAAACACTACTGGATTTAGTGACTCGGAGGGCACTGGCCTTTTAGAAAGTAGGTGTTGAGTTGAAGCCAAAATCTAAGGGGTTAAGGAATAAGTGAGTGTTGAGATACTGGGTAGCAAAAAGAAGGAAGACTGTGGGTGAACATACGGAAAAGTGTTTTAGTTTAGGATAAGTTTGAACACATTTATAGAGAAGATCCAGGCCACCTAAGGTCTGTTCTAGAACCCTCACTACCTGCCACCCCAGAATCCCTACAGGCATCCCCAGGAACTCTGGGATGGTGGGTAGTGGGGATTTCAGAACAGAGAGCTCAAGATTTCTGGGTAATTGGTCTTGGCTTTATTAGAAATCTTGATTTATAATACTTTTAAAATTTCTTCTGCCATGGTATTTATGTTATAGTCTCGTCTACAGATCACTTGGGTAGTAGGCAGAATTGAAAATTATTTTCATGTATTTAGAGATTCTCATGGGAAAGAAATTTTATTATGTGAAAGTCACTGGACTATAACTTCCTTGAAGAATTTAAGCGTCATGTAGTCATTTCTTAATGTTTATAAAAATATCAATAAAAATATTATTTCAACTAGTTTGACAAGACCCAGGATTCTAAGGTAAAATGAAATCAAAGATAAGTTAATAAGATAAAAAAAAAAAATCATGTGGAAGAATGTTAGAAAGACTGTATATGAAATTATATTCAGTTATGGCTTATATGTTCTTTCTTCATAGTATTCTCAAAAATATTACAAAATGAAAAGCTGCCCTTCCTTTTTTGGGAGGTGGAAATCTCTATTCGACATCTTCAAAATATT
The DNA here is from genome assembly GCF_000325575.1 of Pteropus alecto. Classification (NCBI taxonomy): domain Eukaryota; kingdom Metazoa; phylum Chordata; class Mammalia; order Chiroptera; family Pteropodidae; genus Pteropus; species Pteropus alecto. Next base: position 2,728,685 of record NW_006431918.1, on the reverse strand, counting down.
TACCCAAATGACTTTTGCTAAGAAATCAAGATTATTGAAAAAAATTGTGAGGAAAAATGCTAAAATGAAAAATGCATCATTGTTTAGAAAAATAGTTTCTGAGATGATGGTTAAGACTGTGAGCTGTGGTCGTCTGCCCCAGGGTTTATTTCCAGGCTTCAATACTTCCTAATTCTGTAAGCCTGGGCCAGTTACTTAATCTTTCTGGGCCTCAGTTCATTTCAGTGATAAAATGGTAATTTTAAGAGAAAATATTACATAGGGTGATCGTAAGGATGAAATTAGGTAATGTAAATCTTCTAATGTCGTGCCTGATACATAGTGCATGCTAGTTGCTGTTGCTGCTGTTCTTAATATGATGATGATGATGATGATGATGATGATGATGATGATGATGATATTTATATTTTAGTGCCATAATTAACTTTGGGAAAGTTCTGTTTTATTTTTTGTTTGTTTGCTTTAATAACTGCAGAAAGGCTCCCAACCAGGAATCTGATAAAAGATAGTATTTCCTAAATGATTCTTTTCTTACATATTTATGTTTAAATATGTTTTATTTATATTTTGACTATGTAATCATCATCATTGTTATCATCATAACAACGGTCCCTTAATTGCGCTACTCTGCATCACACACTGTTTTCTAGGCTTTACATATTTGTTCATTTCATCTTCACAACAGACTGGGAGATAGATACTATTAGTAGCATTTCCCTTTTCCAGATGAGAAAACCGAGTCGCAGAGAGTAAAAACTCTTAAGCAGCAGTGCTTGGATAAAAACCAGGACATTTAGCTGCAGAGTTTGCGCTCTTCTTCATCGCTACATTTTAAATGACCATAAATAACGTGGTAAATAATATTTAATGCTTTTTATATTTTACCACAAGGGCGTTTTTACTTGTATATTTTAGGTCTCAAAAGGAGCAATTCTAACAATTTCACTAAGATGTATTTTTCTCTAAGTATTTCAGATTTACGATCTTAGGTTTTCAGAACCTTAAAAGGTCAAACGTTGTTACTCTATTCATCTTCTCAAACACTTTCTGCTTTATGAAAGGGCACACCAGTCTATTCGATATAGATGCAAAAATAGAATTTATGACACATACAGGTCTTGGCTCTTCAATCAGCACTCTTCCACTATGCTGCATAACAGAGTCGGGTTTTCAAAAATAGTGATTGTTAAAGCCTGCAGCTATTGAGACTGATCCCTGTTTTGGCAAAGAAAAGAAATGATTCTGTTTAAAACCCTTTACATTTCAAGTCCAGGAGAGAAAAGCAGTGCATGCTCTTGTATTTATTTACGTAATTGTAGGCAGATACAGAGCACAAGTCCTTGCTTCAGGGCCAAGACTGAGGTCAAATCTACCTGCGCCATCAAGTGAGACTCGATTTGTGGTGACATCAAGGCAGCAGGAGTCAGTGCAGTAAAGGTACTTGAGTATTCACTTCCAATGCTTGAAGACTGAGCTAATATTCCTTCCTGGAGAGGAAACACTTTTGCTGATGATAGAAATGGAAAGGATGTCATCAAGCTTATTTTTTGTCCCGGTGAATGTGTCAAGCTACTCAGTCAGAGGCACACATTCCTATCAACTGCCAGAAGTGAGACTGGAAACAAAGTCAGGATTTGAGAAGGAAAATCTGCCCACCACAGAAATACTGTCCAAAGCTCTCTACATTTTTTCATTACAAAACCAAGTCCAAGTGATATTTGCTGCCTTTATTTTATTTTTTAAACTTTCCTTTTGTTTAATGCACAACAGTACATTATGTACATATAAGACTTGGGGAATCTATTCAGTCTGAAGTACTTTTACTAAGCTGACTTATTTTTGAGGAACATCTAAAAGAGTTTAGAACTCTCGACAAACTCCATGGGGACTTGTGCAGTGGTTAGTGTGCTTCATGAGAGAGTGATTTTTCAGAGCATACTGCTGGACATTGTCCCAAGCTGGTAATTGACTAGCATTATATTTATATATGGAACATGGACATTGGGGATGAACAGCCTTGGGTTTGAGTATTGGCTGTCAGTGACCTTGAGCATTTAACCCCGGGTATCAAGTTTTCTCATTTATAAAGGGACATATAAATGAGAGCATAAATATAAACTCCAGTGTTGTCAAAGTAATCAACATGTCTATTACTAGTGGTGTGTCAATATGTTCTACTGTAAGTTTCTAGGCTCATGACCTTAGCCAGGCCAATGAGACGTTATCTGATCTACTAGAATTTTGTTTTCTTTGGAAACAGTGGAGGAAGAAGCCCTCCTTCTTAGATATCAGATGAGATTCTCAGCAGGTTTGTTGATTCTTGGGAAGAACCAGAACATGGACAACAATGGGGAAAAAGTTAGAACCCAAAGAGTTCATTTGCTATTTTAGCACCAGATCTGGGTGCTCCTGAGTAAGAGCGTCCCCTGAATGCGGTAGGTGGTGACAAATTCCAAACTCCCGTACTCTCTTTCCTTTTCTTGTCTCCTTCCTTCCTTTCTTTCCTCCTTCTTTCCTTTGACCCCTCCTCCTCCATCTCTTCCTCCCTCACCTCTGTCATCTATGGAGAAATGTCTAAGCTCCTTTGCTTAGCATGCAAGCTTCTTCTTGATGTGACCAAGGCTTACCATCTCAGCAAATGGCATCTTTTATTCTCCTACACTCGTCTAGAGTCCTGTATTTCACCATTAGGCTTGTTTTTCCTGGGTTATCTGACACCTGCCATGTCTCTTTGCCTCTAAAGTCACTCTTTTTCCTTTTACCAATTCTCTTCCTACACTCATCTGCCTATTGTGTCCTGTGTGACCTTCTGGAAGCATTCTATGATGTCCTTTTCCATTAATTTAGGTCATCATTTCCTTTGATCTCATAAGAGTTTGTATAGGCATACATTCCAGCAATTACTTAAGTCATTTGAACATTTTGTATTTTTGCATGTCTCCCTAACTAGATTATATGCCTTTGAATTACATGTAGTATCTTTTTCCACTCTGTAGCCTTACCATCTCTCAGGTTTTGTGGTTTTTGAATGAATGAATAAATGAATATGTGCAACTTTGTTTTTGTAAATGGTTACGTGCTATGTAAGCTTCAGTTATTATTATTTAGAAAGAAAAAGACATTAATTACTAATATTTTATGACTGAAGGAATAAGGATGTCATTGTCCAACATGTTGAATATTAGAAAAGAAAGAAATTATTTCTTGAGTTTGAAGACACTGAATTTAAGTTGATAATGGTACTATTGAAAATACCAGAATTTAACTCAATATTTGGAATTAGACATATGGAGGAGAATCATCACTTAGTATCAAAGCATTTATTTTTATAATTATGACTATTTTACAATGTTTCTTGGGAGATATATGGGAAAAGAATTAGCTGTTTTAATTAAAGAAGCAAAGATGGTGGTCTTGTTTTAATGGCTTTTTTTTTTTTTGCATTTGTAAACAATTTCTATTGTTTGGTCTTGGAGAGGTCATGTGGTTGCAAAGGCAGAGTGTTTAAGTATGAGGGTTACTTCAGACAAAGGTGAGCCTTTTGGCTATTTGCATATCTTAATAGAGAGGGACAGGAAATACACTGGGTGATAGGCTTCTCTTTATTTATTCATTTGAGGGCCTGGAGTGCGCTGTTTCCAACTCTATTTTTTGTTGCCATGGTTTGCTATAGTTAGCCCAAGATTAAATTCATAAGGGATACCCAGTCCGTATTCCCCCCACCCCAGAGAACACATTGGATTCTGGCCAAATACATAAACTACATACAATTGCATAACATGTGTAAATCTCTAATCCTATTGTTATAACAGCTGGGAACCCTGTCCAAATTCTCAGACTTTAAGTAGAGCATCTCTAGTGTGATTTAGTGAGGTTTGTTATTTCTGCACTTATTGGGAACCGTAGAGCATAAGATTAAGAACACAAGCCCTGTTGACAGCCAGATCTGAGTTTGAGTCCTGATGCTGCTGTTACTAACTATGTGACCTTGAGCAAGTTAATTAACATCTCTGAAGCTTCAGTTTCTTCCTCCATAAAATAGAGACAGGAATAGAACACTTCTCATGGGTTAAGGGTATTAAATTAGTCATATCCAGCCCTTAGCAGAGTTCCTGACATAAGTTTCCATATATGTAATTGTTTTTATTACTGCTGTTCAACATTTGGCAATATCTGTTAGCAATTGTACATAAAGGCTGAGTTGGAGAATTAGGGGAAGTTTAGGAAATTGTGTGCTAAGGAAAGTTCAGTTTTCCATCTCTAAACTACTTGAACCAAGGTAGGAATAATCATGCAGTTATTAACTGTACAAGAGCTATTAAGCTCTCATTTCTGGATACAGGTGGAAATACTAGGGAGAGAAAAAGGATGCAATGAAGTCAAATTAGAACTCCCCTAATGACTGCATTTACGCATATATGCAGTCATAGATGAACGAACTAATCTCAAATGTTAATCAATGAAAAGGTATAGGACATTCATTCTAGAGAAGCAAATTAGAAGCATTCCAAATGTAAATAATTTTATTTTATGATAGAAAACATCATATCACTTCTTGGGTTCTCTCATGTGATACGAGAAGAAATTAATAACATTTATGGAAGCCAAGACCAGGGGCTTTGGCAGAAACATGGTACGAACAGAGTTTTGTCACAGGGATTCAAAAGAAAAGATTGGTCAACGAAGGTTACTAGTTGTGCAGTCAGTGTTTTCCCTGAGAGAAAATATATAAATGTAAATCTTCGTGTTAACGAGCGTCTTGTTGGTTAAGGATTGTACCAAAGTACTTTTTAAAGTTAATTTGCATCTGCTGCATTCATATCCTGTAGTTCTCTGAATTAGAAACTCGAGGTAGTCCATCAATACTTTTCAGATAGCATGGTTTTGAATGACAGCCTCCCACAGCACAGGGATGCCACAAGGGTCGAGGACACTATCTATTTCTAAGTGAAAAATCAACATAAGAGGTCTTTTTCCCCCCAATGATCCCAGTGATCATTCTTTTTCTTTCCAAATGTGCTTATATAGTATCTACTACCACTATAAATTATTGGCTTCTTCATAGTTCTTTATGAAATTGTGCTGAACTGATTATTAGGCCTCATTAATTGTGAAGACCTCCAGTATAATTGGCCAGTTAATATTTGAATTTTGTATTTCTAGGATGATTTCTATTTAGAGTAAATCATCTGAAAGATAGAAATTTGTCTTATTTTCATATACCCAGATGACAATTAAGAGCTAATATTTATAACCAATAATAAGGCATCAGAGTTATTATTTTTCTGCATCTCTCTTTTATATTCTGTGGCATAGACACATGATGCCCAGAGAATCAAGCCTCATGACATAAACTGATGCAGTCAGCAGCTGGCATGACCAGAACCCTCATGAGGTTCCTGGAGGATCTCCCGTGTTCCTCGTTTCAGTGAGATCGAGGTGCAACTAGTGAACATGGAGAAAAGTCTGCTAGGAAGTCTCTATTATCACTACCCACTCATCCATGAGAAGAACCATGGCCCTGCTCACTTCCCATTGGTAAAAGCCTTCACAGTTTTCCCTTTACACTCAAAAACACAGTCTCTATCTTGGATGGAGTCATGAGAAATGGGGAGAGCGAGAAGTTGATTGACGGAGGGAACTATGGGTATGAATTGCAAGGAATTAGTGGTATCACACAAGCAAGAGTTATTGAGAAGGGTCTGTTCATAGCCGATCTCAGGACCCTGAGCTCCCTTGCTCTCAGCTTCCTATGGGGTCCAGCCAATATGAGGTCCCGCTGGAGATCAGAGGATGGAAGCGGAAAGAAATCTGACATTTGCAGACCCTGTTCTCACTTCTAACTCTTCTAAGGTCCTGGAATTACTCTTTTCCTTTCTTGCTATAGTTGCTCCCAGCCCTGCAGCACTACTCCTGGCTCCGTCTCTCAGCAGGTCCCCAGCAAATGTGGTCCCCTCCTCCTCCCTTTCCACTAGGGCTGGGCAGGACCGACTACTGCAGCTGCACAGATGTTTCTGACCCTTCTTGTATCTCCTGAACCTCCTACACCTCTGTGGGTGGTCCCTTGCTTTAATCTTCTTCGTTTAAACCATTTTGAGTATGCCATCTGTTTCTTACTAGGCCCTGACTGATACAGCAAATACGATTTGCGTTAGTCAGGAAATATATTGTTTGTTACCTAGCATTTTGCTGACGGTGATCCCTTCAAACTTTAGGACACATATCTATTCCACTCCTTCCTCCTTCTTGACGATGTCTCCTTTATCTTTGCACTTCTCAACCTACATCAACCCTCAGCGCGTTGTATCCCTCACAGGGTGCATTGAGAAAATCTTAATTCAGTTGAACTGAATTGAATTCACACAAAATTATCTTATTTGTGTTGCACCAGACACGGTGAGTAATAATACTAAGCTGTGCATAGATTAGTGAGTGATGATTTGCCTACATAACTCAAAAATAGTCATTTATATAATCATGTTATATTTTATTTCTCTTTTTTCATTTATGTGATTTACCTTATTCTCATGCAGAAACTTAATTAATGAGTCTCCTAAATTAAAAATAGCTGCCTCTAATAACATTTTATTAGAGCTCTTTATTCTTTAATATTTTATGTAAAAATTATGGTTATCATTTTATAATGTGGGAAAACACTTTTTAAAATGGTTGTCGAATTAAGGTAATGATAGGCTCAGTTTTATAATCAGAATGCAAAGTCAAATGGAAATTATCCTGAGTAAGTGCGATAATAATTGATTATTTAGACCAGTAATAGTAATTTGGAGAAGAAAACCATTGTCAAATTTTAATATTTTTTAAAAATAGAGATGCATGCTTTATAATGGTGCTTTGCGGTTTTATGGCTCACTGGATCTCGGTTGCTTTTGCAAGGTACGTGCATTATAATGAGCTGCCATGTGAAATGACTAATGTGAACACTCATTGCCTTTAATTGATGTAGCTGCATTTCTGAAATAAATGTTCCTTGTAGTGTCAGGTGTAAACCTGTTTAGTTTCTTCCCTGTGCATTGCTCACAGCTGAGCGTCAAAGCAGAAATCTGAAAACTGCAGGTTTTACTTGAGTGGGCCATGAATGTTCGCTTCTTTGTGTTTCTTCTTCTGCCTGTTACTTATGTGTTGTTTTTATTCTAGTAAATCATCTCTGTAGAGAAGCATAAATAATATTCTTCTCTCACTGCTAAAGCCTTCCTGGTCTCAGTTGATTTTTGCATCCGCATACGTCTAGTTTATTGAGAAGGCTCAGCTTGATAGGGAACAAATATGAAACTCTTTTATTTGTCACCAGTCTTTGCTCCCCTAGTGTGTTATGTCAAATGCCTCTTCCCAGCTGGGTAGCAGATCCCTTAAGGACATCCTAGATAAATACCATGGCTCTCAAGTCATTTCCCAATCCTCAAATTCTGGTCAGTTGAAAATTCCAATCTCACTTCTTTTAGAAAACTTCCCCTTCCAACATCATGAGGAGGGCGCATGAATTCCTCATCTGCTTTCCTACTGGTTCTTCACCTGGGAGCCCCGAGGTGGATTGGTCGGAGGGCCTTTAGACATTCTTCCTCTTGCTTTTCCTTGTATGCTGAGGTAGGAAGGAAAACGCAGAAGAACAGTCGTCTCTTACCTGCCTGGAGCTGTTGTAATTTCCTCTTTGTTGATTACTGCTACTTCCCAGGCTATCCCTCTTTTGCTGTTTGCCATGCCGGGTCTCTGATGGGGGTGCCCATGAATCCGTTAGAGGGCTCTGGGGGGGCTTCTCTTTTGCACAGTCTCCTGACTCTGATCCTATTCACATACCATGTAACCTCTTGCTACTCGAAGCTCCTCACCTGACTAGCAGTCCTTTTTTGCAGGGTGCGCGGGGAGGGGGTGGTGCTGGTAAAGTTTTTCCAGTCTAGCTCTCTTCCAAGATGTCCACTTGACACTGGGAACCAAATACTGGAAGTACCAGTTGCAATATCGAAATCACCTCCCTCCGTCTTTTGTCTTTTGTCAATTCCCTTTCCCTTTACTTAGATAGTTACAGGGAAGATCAGGAATACGCTGCACTCAGGGACCAGTGAGGCACTAGGATCCAGTCTCTATCAAGGACCCTCTCACATCCCTCTTATTTAGCTTGTTTGACAGAGAGTGATTTTACTTCCCATTAAGCCAAGAATCTATGGCTCTTGGTGACTTCTTCCCTGTGTTCTTTCCCAATGTGTTTTTTGCTAGACAGGTAAGGGGAGTCAAGGGACTAGAGTAATGTTTGGGGGTAATAGAGCTACTTCATCTACCTTAGGAAGCTCTGAAGATGAGGAACTCCTATTGATGCAGTTCTCTTTACAATATGGGGAACTTATATTCATTCTGTTCTTTGCGTTAAGCATCAATCATCAACTGGAGCAACAGAGAAAGTCCTATTTAAGATTCTATTATGCGTCCTTCCATATTTCTATGGACAGAAGCACAAGAGAGAGAGATGAGAAAGAGTAACAGGGACATAACAAAACTATATCCCTTTTCTGAAATTGCCACAACCTCACTCCCTGGTGCCCCCACCACCCCATTCAGGGATGGGACATAACAAAACTATATCCCTTTTCTGAAATTACCACAACCTCACTCCCATTGGGAGTGGTGCCCCCACCACCCCATTCAGGGGATTTTGTTCCCCAGGTCAGTAGACAGAGCCCTGGGAGGGAAGCAGCCACTCGATTCTGGTCTGATTGCTGCAGAGCTCAGCAGTTTGCTGTGACTTCACCCTTCCCTCCCTCAGATAATCCATCTTGGAGAATGCAGATGAACCTACCTGCCCCTACTTATCTTTCACTGCTGTTGGAAGACAAATGAGATAATATCTGAAAAGCCTTTGGAAGAAACGTGATGTATAAATCTAGAGTGGCATTATATATGAGACATCATCTTAATCATTCTTCCACCTGCTATAAGACAAGATGTCTTCGTGCTGTTCTAAATGTATTAGAAAGATCCCCAGACTCAATGAGTTTTGAAATCCTGGTTCTGCTTTGCTTTGAGCATTAACCGATTCTATTTTTTTAGGCAGGTTGCATCATTTCTTTGTTTACTTTTATATTTATAAAATGTACAGTAGAATAATATTATTATTTTTCCCTCAGATGCATTGTGAGGATTAGATATACAAGAGTTAAGAGTAGTCTGTGTCTATGTATGAATATATATACCCATATAAAATAATATAGCTTTATATAAATGTACACAATATATCCTTATATCTTTCCATATATACACATACATGTCACATATATTCCTTCCATTTATGTTAATTACATAGCGAAATTGGAGGAGCAACCCTTGAAGTTTCTTAAATTGTTACATACACATGAAATACACAATTCACTGCAACATATTTTTATAATAATTTAAAAATTTGTCATGAATGCATGTGTGTGTGTGTGTGTGTGTGTGTGTGTGTGTAATACCAGACTCTCTCACAGGTAACTAAAATTGATTCTATACTTTCTTCATTTTTCTTGTTTTACCTTTCTATCTTTTCTGTTAAATGTCTTATCATCTGTGTTCTTACCCTTATCACTGATTTCTTTCTTTTCCGTCTTTACTGATTTCCAATTTAGACATGTATAATTTTTATAGTAACTACTATAACCTCTCACATACTCCTAACCCCCACTAAAGATTTTGATAGAATTGGTACAAGACATCATAACCTGTTTCTGTCTCTCTTTTTCTTCCATCTCTGTGGTGTGTTCCCTTAAATCAGTCTTATTCAAGCATAGTTACCCTGATTCCTAAGACCAAACTGGATCCTCAAGTAGGGTGTTCTAGAAAGCAAACAAATAAGAATGTCTTAGCTTTGCATTTTTTTTCTTTTTGGATGAACTACTCCTTGTTCCTCATGCCAACCTGCACTTTTTGTAAGTGTCTTTGGAGTTCTTCTGTCTGAGTTCCTTTCCTTCCCACTGACTCGCCCTCAACTCCTACCTCCATTGATAAAATACTCAACTTCATGGCCAACATAGACAGTCTCCCAGGATACCTTCCTAACAATCCAGTCACTAGAGACTTCTCCCGCCCTTGAAATCCCATAGCATCTGTGCCATATTATGTCATCCACCACCCTTTATGGTTGTTTTGTTGGTGGCTGGACCAGCATATTGGCAACAGAATGGATAGAAGTGGTTGCATTGTAGATATACTCAGGAGAAAAAAATCAACTAGACTTAGTGAGCAATAGGATAAAGTAAAAGTAAAGAGAAAGGGTCAAGAATGACACCCAAGGAATATTCACAAAAAATGCACATGCACAAAAACTATATAACATAACAACTACATCGATGTGTATAGATAATTATTAACCCTTCATGTAAACTTAGCTCCTACAAGGAAAGTCCTAATACAGAGTTTGAGTCACTTTGGTAGATTTTTCTAACTATTTGCGTAGCTATTGTGATCTACTTTTTCCACCCAGCATTTTACAAATTGTAATCACTTTTTAAAATGAATTAACATAATTAAAAGGCATTCCATTGTTATAGTTACTATAATCATCATCTTCAACTGTTATTTAAAATTATATTTTTCTTCTTTGTGCTGTGGGATCCCATGAGATTTTCTGAATTAACATAGACATTATCCCATCCCTGAAATGACCTAAATTCTTCACAGAGGGATTTTAGCATTAATTATTCTTGATGTATCAGTAACTATGCTTGGCTTTGTAATATGAAGTAGTCCTTGAAAATAAAAATACTTGAGATGTATTTTCAAGGTACCTTTCTGTTGGTTTCCTGGGTTTCAAATATGTTTGCTTCTGTAGTAATGGCTTTGAAACACCTTGACATCTTTCTATCCAGCAGAAAATAGCACATGATTTTAGATGACTAGCTAATTCTCAGGGACAAGACAAAGTACTGAATATTGTTAAAAATCATAAATGAGCAAATTTTATAATTTGATACTGTTTTTTATATCTGCTAGATAGGCTGTTCATTCACCCTTCTGGACAGTGACTTTTGAAATCATTCATCTTAATTACTGGTACCTTTGTAATATGTTTATATTAACATTAAGGTCAGAATTCATATATATGTCACCGGAATCCTGATCTCAGGGTCTCTAAGGGGGGACATTTTATGGTTAGAATTACCTCAATAACATTTCCTTTAGTATTTCTTTAGAATCCCCTCTTACATATGAAATTTAACTCAAAAGGAAACATACTTGTGACATTCTAGTATAATTTTTAATGATTCAAAGTTCTTTCTACAGTAAATACTAAGTAATAATAGTTGTCATAAGTCCTGTTTTTAAAAATGGGCACAAAAGCCAAACCTAGAGAAAATGGGATTAAAGTTCAGCATAACTGAATAAACTTTAACATGAAAAAGAATTTCATGCCCAAAAGAGTTATTTTAACTCTACAACAAGTTATTAAAGTAGGTTATGGGATACCAAGACCTAGGGATCCTTGAAAAAATTGGATCAGGATAGCATAAAGCATTAAATTAACACAGACACAATCAAGGTATTATTTTTTAATTACTATCTCTCAACATTATTTATTGATAATGGTGGCAGAAAAAGAGAGTAGTACTTAACATATTTTGGAAAACACAGAACCTATTATAAGAAGTTTAATAATTTTGGTTTTTGTACTTCTTTAGTTTTCCTTTGCTATAATCTGTATGAATAAAGGAATTTGGGCAATAAAAATGGGAAGAATTCTAGAAAATAAATATGCAAAATACCCAAATGAAGGGAGAACTTAGAAATGTAAAGTGGTAATAGTTATAATTTTAAAACATCTTTTTTCAAGCACCTAAATGCTAGGCATTTGTAGTTATTTATCTATTTAATCATCATAACAGCACCACGAGGGTAGGTACTGTTTTTACAAACGAGGGGACAGAGTGCGATTAGATTAAGTGTGTGGCCCAAGGTTGCACAGGTCGTTGCTGGTGGAGCTAGGGTTTCCCAAAGCAGTCTAGTTCTAGCATCTGTGGTCTCTACCAGTTTTCAACAAAGGTAAGAAAGAGTTCCGTGCCTGGAATCTCGAAGGTTATCTTCAGGCACAGCAAATGACTTGACACATGTCTAATGAGTAGAATGACAGCACCTGCATCAGCTATTATATGAAGCCCTTCAGAAGGCTACTGATACCCCATTGGGGTCCTTTTCTAAAGGATCCGAACTGATTTTTCCAATTCCAGCCAGGCCAACTGCTGCAGAAAATAGGTCAGAATGGCCACGTAGACATGGGCATTATCTGAAAAGACGATATTCATTGCTTGGATGGATTGCTCCAAAACATAAGGGCTTTCGAATTGTTCTAAAGTAGCCTTCCCACCATTGTTCAACTGAGACACAGAAATTTTGCTTCTAGGTATATACGGCTTCCCAGGCTGGCTGCAAAAGCATTTGGGGCCTGGGGATAAACATTAGTAGCAAGTGCTCCAGGTGATTCTCCATCCTCCTAGTCAGGGGAGTTTGGGAGATGTTGCTCAATGTGATTCTCAACCTCAGCTGCATGTTGAAATAATATGGGAGTTTTAAAAAGCTCTAATGTGATCCTCCTGCTGGATATTCTGATTTAATTGGTCTAGGGTACAATCTGATCATAAGCATATTTTTTTAAAGCTCCCCAGCAGATTCTAATGTGCAGCCAAGTTTCAGCATCCCTGCTGTAGAACAGAACTATCTAGCCAGTGTTACCTGCACATAATTTTGCTAGAAATTGGGAAATATTCTCATTCTGTTGAGATTTGATTCTTCTTAGCCCTTGGGATGTCTGGATGTGCTTGGTGAGACAGAAGTGGCTTGTCTCCTTTGAATCTCCATGAATAATCTTTTCTCTTTACTCCAGTGCATCCTATAAATATTATCATTTTCTAGGTCTGTTATGATGTAAAATAGAATGACATGCATAGCCCTAGAATAGGGCATTTGGATTAAAAAAAATCTCTCCAGATAATTATAATGTTTAGACAGGATCACCACCCAGTCTCTTAAAATTTCTTTACAAAAATTTTTATTACTATAAAATTGCAAGAGATCTAAATACCCATTAACTTAAAATGAACAAATAAATTGTATATTCATACTATTAGAACCATTAAAATGAGTGAACATACATTGTAAAAAAAAAAGACATTTTCAATTAAAAAGTTATAGATGCATACATGTTTATTAAAGATGTAAAACAGGCATGGGAACAATAAAAGCTCAATTCAAAACAGTTGTTATTTTTGGAATTAGAGGAGCAAAATTGAGGTCAAGAAAGGACACACAAAAGGCTTAGTGTATTTATATCTTTCTTTAAAAGTAGAACTGAAGCAAATATGGCAAAATATTGTGATCAGATTAATGATATGTATATGGATATTTGTTACATTATGTTTTCTTATTTTCTTTGGTTGTCCATCTGTTTGAAATTAATTACAAATCAGTAAGAAGTTAGGAAATAAGAATTATTATAGGCCAAAGCACAACACCATGAAATGTGAATGAAAAATGCAAACGTCACCATCTCATTCGATACCCATATTATTTCATGAGTGTGAGGGCTTTCCTAGAAGGAGGTGGGTCTTGTCCTCATTATCTATAGATCCCATTATTTTTGAGGTTTGTCCCAAGAGAATGAGAAGGGTGAGAGGCGATGGGTTGCCACGGGACTTCAGTGGTTCATCAGGAACTTTCCCTCCTGCTAGCTCCTCGTCACTCCTGCAGAGCCTGGTCTCTGCTTTCCCGTTGACGAGAACCCGCAGCACTTCCATGCCGCACCCCTCGTCAGTCCGCCCCTCTCAGTCTGGCTTCCTTCGTCCCCTTACTCAGCCAGAGCCACGGAGTGAGAAGTTTCAGAAATGTACTCAGCAAAACCCCAGACCCTCTCACCTCCTTCACTTGATTCATCCAGGTTTCCAGCCCAGATAATTTCCGTTGTTCAATTACTTTCATCTTCCTAAAGGACCGAGTATGGTTGGAGAAATTTGCCAAATCGTGATGACTGGATTCCCCTACAAAGCTGTGTGTCTCATCTCAGCAGCTCTCTCCCTGCAGCTTGCTTCTCTTTCTCATGCTTTGTGACTGTCCCAAGGCACTGATCACCATGAAGTCTCCAAACTCATCAAGTGCCTTGTCAAAGCTGAACATTATCATTTTCTAGAAGCTAGGGTCTAGGTACCTGGAAATAGCGAGGCTATCCATGTTTTCCTCGCATTTTCTCCTCCTCATTTCAAACACTTACATAAGATTTACATTTCCTCTTTACTTGACCCCTTTCTCTGAGAAAAGTGTGTCACACATCTCCTTACAAATATAAACTCCTTACTGCTCTTGATCTCCCCCTATCCTCATGGTTCTAGCCTTCAGGATTTTCATGTAGTTTATTGTAGCAGATACCTAACTTCTCTTCCCAACCATCCATTTCGTCTACAATCAATCATATTTATTGCTGCCAGAATAATCTTCCTAAAAACCACTCTGGCTATTTTATTTCACCAGCTCCCCATTACCTTCTCAAGCAAAGTAAATTCTTTATAATCTGGTTCTGAGCTACGTATATACTCTTGTTTCCTATGACATTTCTCTTTCTAGAGCCCACGTTCTCACAAAACTAAAGTACTCATTTTTGTTTAATTAATACTCACTGCTCCCCCTTCTCCCTTTGATCTAGGATGCCTTCTTCCACGTCTGTCCTGGAAAAATCTTACCCATATGTAATGGTATATGGCAAATATCACCACCTTTGTACCTTTTATAGATTCCCTAATATAATATGTTCCTCTTTTGACCTGGGATTGTAATTTGTATCTTCTCTCTAGCACTTTATCATTTATAAATTGTAAATTAATTATTTGAATAGTCATACATATATATTTTTTGCCCTTAGCAATCTTAAAAATTCTGGAAGAATAAAACTATAGTTCTCATTTTTCTAGGCCTATGGCATCTATCAGAATATGTGGCATTTAAAAAAATATCCATCTTGTTGAATCATACTGTTCATTTCTTTTGAGATTAAGAAAGAATTCAGTAGGGGAAGGAGTGACCAATGCTATCCTTATATTAAAAAAAAAAAAAAAAAAGATTTCTCCATGAAATTCATTGTCCAATTTGAGATCAAAACTTAGACTTCATTAGCCTCATGTTCTGATAAGATGAATTGCTTTACAAAGTTTGCATAATCAGACACTGCCAGCCTTGGATACCTTAGTCTTGCCAGAAACCAGTAACTTGAATTTCCTTTGTGTTCTTATATAAACATTCTCTGTGAAAAGAATACATACAATGATCTGAAAGCATGAATCAAGGACCTCTACTGGCACCTTTGTCCCTTTGGGTATATCCTATTGAAAACGAAGGAAATCAAATTTACATCTCATTTAACCTCCTGACTCCTTTCTTGTGTCTGGGTGTGGTAAATTATTTATGCCCGCAGATCCTCCTATAAAGAGGAGGCATCTACTTCCTACCTTTTGAATCCGGCCTCTCCTTGTAACTTTGCAGCAGAATGCAGCAGAAGTGACATAACAAGGCTTCTGAGCCTCTGTTTCTAGAGGCCTCACAACTTCTACTTTTGTCCTCTTGGAATACTTCTAGCATCATGTAAACAGCCCAGAGGAAAGATTGCATGGAGTTCCAGCCATTCCAGCCATCCTCGCTGAAGTACCAGGCATAGGAGTGAGGCCATTGTAGAACATTTGGTCCCAGCCAGGAGCTTCCTGGGCCCCCTGAGTAAACTCAGATGAAATGAACAGAACTGCCCAGTCAACTCACAGAACTAGTAAAAATAATACTCTCTTACTGTGTCAAGTCACTAAGTATCCAGATGTCTTGTTATAAAGAAATAGATAACTGATACAGTAGGCTTATTTTAGTTGGGTGTATTTCCTTCGATTCTATAAATTCTGGAGGGTGCACAAGCAGAATTTCCCATTTGCATAATAGCATCTAAGGTAAATCCAAAGTAAAAATTATGCCAGTGAAGGCTTGGACCTCTATGAGTTAAAAATTTCCTAATTTGTGAAGTTAGGATATTGGATTAAATGCATTTAAGATCTTTCTTTGGTCTGTCTTCCATAATGCCAGTTCATTTTGATAGCTAGGCTGTCTGGAAGAACTGGGATTCATGATTCTATTTTTTTTTCTTTGTCTTCTATCTTAATTATTCTGGCCAATTTATTCCTCGAGGGTCCATATAGATAAAATATACAAAATAGAAATGACTGAGAGCTCCAAGTCTATGGGGGCGGGGGGACAAGAATCCCCCTACTCTGCTTTTCCTGTGACAGTCTTGTTCCTCCTACATTGAGATAGGTTGTGCTTATCCAGACATCACCTAGTTAGAGGAGGAAAGGCTGCTGGCTGTCAGGAAGATGATTTATGCAAAGTGTCTGTGCATTCCACTGAAGTTTTAGGGCTAAGAGTCAGCGTGCACAGTTGCCGAGCCCATGTCACAGGACTCTAAGAAGCTTGTCTCACATGGTACCCACCACGCTGGATTAAAGGCAGATTGTGAATTTGCTGCTGCGATTTGTCTGTTTAGGTTAGTTACGGCTATCATGTTCCAAGTCTCGGCAGCCAACTGTCATATGCATTTGACTTGAGTTCTTATGTGCTTTGGTGGATGTTTGGGGTTTTGCTCCATGACCTTGAGTGGCATTATGTCCACGAAATCACCCAGTGGGGAAATTACTTAGACCTCCAAGAGCTGTTGAACAGAATTCCACTTAGCATTGGAAACTGGTGGAGATAAAATTCATAGAATTTTGGAGCCAGAGAGTGCTTTAGAAACCACTTAGGTTTCTGAACTCATAGAGCAAGAGAATGTGCCCAAGGTCACAAACTAGTTAATGGTATTCTGTGCAGTTTAAAAATAAACACTCTATACTATTCCTTTGTACTATTAGAAATCAGAGAAAGATCTAGATACTGG
>NW_006431918.1:2709777-2711724 GCF_000325575.1 Pteropus alecto | reverse complement strand
TTTGCACAATATTTGCCCTCGAGATCATGGACACAGATGGCTGAGCAAAGGCAATAATCAGATAATTTCATATATGCATTATATATGTACGTGTGTGTATATATATATATATATACACACACACACACACATATATATGTATGTGTGTGTGTATATATGTATATATATACACATATATACACATATATGTATGTGTGTATATATGTTTATAGATAAAGATATCAGTTAGATATAGGTATAGATATAGGTGTAGGTATAGGTATATATATGAATATAGGTATAGACATACAGAAAGAGAGATATGTATATATATATACACATATATATACATATATGTATGTGTGTATGTATGTTTATAGATAAAGATATCAGTTAGATATAGATATAGATATAGGTGTAGGTATAGGTGTAGGTATAGGTGTAGGTATAGGTATATATGTGAATATAGGTATAGACATACAGAAAGAGAAAGAAGAGATTGCCAGGACAGTGATTCAACCAGCTTGCCATATGGAAGGAATAGAGAGCATGAAGAGACAAGGAATCACTTGTGCTGACCTTTTGACCCTCTGAAAGCTCCAGCCCTGCAAAACATGGTTCAGTCGACGCCCTGGAGTCTGACTAGCCAGACCACTCATTCCCTCTTAGGGGAAGGGTGATTTCTTCTCTTTTCTGACTTAGCCTTTAGGAATATGAAGGCAAAGAGTCTGGAGTTCCCCCTAGAGGCTAATATTTATACATACAACATAAAAAACATTGCAGTATGAGGATCTTAGTGTTGTCAAAGTCTTGACAATTCCCTAATGAATATATTTGCATAATCTCTAGTCATTACCTTTGCATGTTTTAATGGAATGGAGCGAGAATGTTTACAGTTATATCTCATTAGTTAAAGACTGAAGACATAGATGTTGTTTCTTTTATGATGAACATTTGAAAAATATATTTAGTGACTTTTCACTTTTTAATGTATGCTCTATGATAGCACATTTGGATTCTGCGATCCAAAGTATCAGATAATCTCCAAAGTCAAGTGCGTAGGGGTTTAGTTGTCTGGATAGTGAGTTGGGAAGACACCACCTTATATTTCTCTGCTACTCTATTTGTGAGTGAAAAGACCACTCGTCATCACCTAAAGCTTCCGTGGATGATTCGGCACATTGCCAGTGGAGCACATTGCCCCTCATGCAGCAGGCTGTGTTGGGCAACAAAGAGAGGCAGCTCAAAGGCAATCGCTTAATGTCAGTTTCTCAATGGAAAATCCTGATAACGTTGTGGCTGTAAAAGTGGTGGGTTTCTCCTTCATAGGTGTTTCATTAATAGACAGTAATTAAGAAAGGTGGAGATTTTCTTTTATTTGTTTTTTCATTTCTTTGTTCTTTGTTAGTGATGTGCCCTACGCCTTCAAAAGAGAATCAAAGTCCGATCCTATTAAATGAGCAGGTGTTTAATTCCTGGTGAGAAACATGAACATATGGTTTGGGAATATTGTCTAGGGTAGAAAAATAATATCTATATTTATCTCTCTCTTTCTCTGTGTATATATTTATATATGTATTTTAAGAGAAAAATTTTTATTTTTACATCATACAGGGTGTGTATTTTAATATATTAATAGAGCACGGGCACTACAGATATGATTGTACCTGTGTTTCAGTCCTGAAGATCTAGAAAGAAATGAGGGAGGAAGAACAAAAGTTGATGTATTTGCTTTTGTAGTTTCTGTTTTCACTTTTTTGTTGTAGTCTTAACGCTGCCAATTGTGGAAGAAGGCCACTTGGGAAGTATTTGTGGCTTTCTTCAACTCGATTAGGCTTTGCTGCCAGGTCCTCCAGCTGTACTGTAAAGGAATTCCTGTGATTTACAGGAGCACAAAGCAGCCCTTAGAAACACATTCACTGAGCAGACAGGAGGAAAAAACATACTATTTTGCCAGCGAGAGTAAGG
>NW_006431918.1:2709278-2709720 GCF_000325575.1 Pteropus alecto | reverse complement strand
TTTCCAAGATCTATTTTCACATTTATAGAATATCTAACAGCAGGCAAATGTAATACCAAGAGCTACATGTTATTTGGTATTCTTCTTGTGCTTTTTAAATTCCACTTCTAAAACCGAGGAGGAAATAATGAGCTCACAAGTATGGTTTTGACATTCTTCAGTGGGCTCAAATTGAATGGATCGTGACTGTGTCTTATGCTACAGGAATTAGAAAACGGCTTCACCCATACTCTTAAAACTATTAAAATGGATTGTAATTAAAGAACTTTTATGGAGAAAGTAACCTGGAGCTTTTGTACGAAAGATCTGACTTTAAATAGCCATGATCATCTGGCCCACTTCATAAACTTTCTGTGTATGGTTCTCGATTGCACATTGGAGTATCTATGATAAATACTTTATTCAGGTTACACCGGAAGCAGTTTCTAAGGACAGAGTGCCA
>NW_006431918.1:2686979-2709248 GCF_000325575.1 Pteropus alecto | reverse complement strand
TTGTTCCCAGGTTTTCCTTTTGTGGGGTTAAAATATAACTTTTTGAAAATTTGTGAAATGGGGAAACTAATGCTTTCCCTAACTGCCCCTGTAGGGTTTTTGAATCAGTCAGGGCTCAGTCAGGTGACAGAAACCACACCAGTTATTTGGACATAGATATTGGATATAAGTAATTAAGTAGGCATAACGGTTTTTAAAAATATTTTAAAAATTTTCTCAATTACAGTTGACATATGGCATTATGTTAGTTTCAGGTATATACATAGTGATTAGACATTTATATAACTTATGAAGTGATCACCCTGATAAATCCGGTACTCATCTGACACCATATATAGTTATTACAATACTGCTAACTATATTCCCCATGCTATACTCTGCATCCCCATGACTAATTTGTAACTACCAATTTGCACCTCTTAATCCTCTCCCCACCTTCACCTATCCCTCCAAACCCCACCTATCTGGCGACCACCAAAATGCTCTCTGTATCTATGAGCTTGTTTCCATTTTGTTTGTTCGTTTATCCTGCTCTGTAGTTTCCACATATAAGTGAAATTATATGACTAAGGACAATTTAACAAGGTGGTAACTGTAAAAGGTGACTATCACCTCTAGAACTGGATTCTACTGGTCCTTTCCTCCAAGATTCTAAGTTTTCCTATTTCCAAACACCAAAATGCTCTCTGTATCTATGAGCTTGTTTCCGTTTTGTCTGTTCGTTTATCCTGCTCTGTAGTTTCCACATATAAGTGAAATTATATGACTAAGGACAATTTAACAAGGTGGTAACTGTAAAAGGTTACTATCACCTCTAGAACTGGATTCTACTGGTCCTTTCCTCCAAGATTCTAAGTTTTCTTACTTCCAAACTCTTCTCTTCTCTTGAGTTTGGAAGTAGGAAAACTTGGAATCTTGGAGGAAAGGACCAGTAGAATTCAAATTTAGCTCACTGATGCTGAGTTTGGACAAAAAGACCCGCAGGCCGGAAAACCACTCTGCAGAGGGAAGGCAAGCAGGCTACTGCCTGTATCTCTGGGAGGGGTGCAGCAGGCCTGCAATTGTTGGAAGAATTGCAAACTGTTTTGGGCTTGTGCTACAGAAAGGAGCAGCTGCTCCCGGGGTAAAGAAGTATAGCAAGGGTGAAGCTTTCAGGAACAGCAAGAAGCCTGCCAGCTAGAAATATGTTTCTTCTTCCTTCTCCAGCCTTATTGTCTCCATCCAGTATCCCCTGTTAGTATAGCCTAATATAGAGCTAGCTGGGAAAGCCAAAATATGGTTTTGAGAGCCCCAGCCCCAGCATCACAAGGCAGAGTGTAGATGATGGATGTGGAGCTCCGAGATCACTGGCGGTTGTATGTAAAACTGCTTTGAAAATTGAGATACAAATATAGAGTATAATTTTGCCATGTAAAAGTAGAATTTTTATAATCCTTAACATTTTTGCTCTTTTAAATCTTGAAAAATATTACTGACAGATATTAAATGACTTTCATATTGTCATATATCTTACCAATATCAGGGTACTCTTATGATTGAGACTGAATGACTTAAGAGTAATATGCTTATTCTGCTATAATGAAGAATTAGAATATGAATGCAGAATGAGGTAAATCTAGGGTAAGTGAGGTAATATTTTGAGCTACGTTAGTATTGGTGACGTGTAAGAGAATCTGATTGATGTTTTAGTTTTTTGTTTGTTGTACTAAAGAAAATATTGGAAAGAATGGTCACCAAGAAGGGTGATGTTGAATGTTATGTATTTTGTGCTCTGATTTGTGTTTAAATTATCTCAGAGAAATGGCAGTTCAAACATGGACACCAGTCATTGAACAGAGAATGTGACAACAACAATTCCATCGTTACTATTTTGCTTGAATAAAGCAAGGGCATACGCACTGTATGTTCTTGACATAACACATCCCCGAACACCCAGGGAAAGGCTAATAGTGTGGGCTGTTCTTAACAGCAGAGAGCAACATAGAGTCCAAGGTCTTCAGCCTCACATCTCATGGTCATTTCCTTTCTATGACATATTGCGTGTAAGATCATAAGAAGTGTCTTTGATTGTGGAGATAATGCTCTGTGTCCTGAAGCATGATTATTTTTAGAGTGCACTGTCTTAAAACAAAACAAAACAAAACAAAAAACAACTCTTATTTCTATCTTACACTGAAGAGAATAAACAGGCACTCTGGTCAGATAGTGATGATGATGGCTCTGCTTTTATAACTTCTTTGACAATATTGATTTCAGAAAGATCTGAAATTATTTGAGCATAAAATTCTTGGTTTGTCTACTTTTAAAATATAGCTGAAAAATAAAGAAGTGACAGATATGGTTCCTGGAATCTTTGGTAGTGGGGATGGGAGGGAGAATCAGATGATATGATTTTTATAGAGTTTATAGAGGACAGTTCTTGATATTACATTCGGATAGAATGGTTACTATTTCTTTTCTCACAAAATTTTCTACTTCAAGACTACTGTGTTGATATATAATAAAATCTTTATAAAGCATTTTATTTTTATAAATTATTGATGTTGAGAAAAGGCCTTTATTTTATATTTTTAAAGAAATGTAATATTCTTATGCCTCTGCTAGAAAATGGGAAAGTTGATCCATGAGATTCTCCTTGTTTCTCAATCATTCTCTGGTTTTAAGCTATTTGCAAAAAAAGCAGTTTGACATTCATTCTCTTAGAGGACCATTTAGCGCTAAGCCACTATAAAAGGAGATATTTCTTCCCAAGAATCTAACTTACAAAGACGGTCCAACAGACAATTCAAACAGTACCTCTATTTTATGTCATCTTTCTTTTTAACCCTCATTTAGAAAGGGATTCACAAAAAGTTCTTTTTTCTATTGCATATCAGTAGTTTTTATTTTCTAAAGGGAAGTAAACAGGTATGTCAATAAGCTTCTTCTGTGACGTCAAAATTTTTATCTAAATCAGGATATGTTGCTGATAATGGACCCAAGTTAATTTATTTTTACTCGGATTATAAATAAAAGGTTATCGCCATAATGATCTTGGCTACTAGACAGATAAGTAATGATAACTAATAAAGAGCCAAATATAGTAGAAATTTGGAAGAGGAACAGAAATCTTTCTCTCCAAAGGAGTGTGGAAACATAAAGAAAATAACATCTGCTCTGCTTTTCTCATTGGTGCTGGCAAGGCCAAGTCCGGCTTCCCAGAGCAGCAGCAGCCTCCAGCTCCCTGCACTGAGCTGGCTGTGAAGTGCAGGAAATTCCTCTTTCTTCCCACAGAGCAAGACTTGGGAGTAGGCACTCTATGAAGTGGACACAGGGAATGCTTACACAGATAAGACTTTGCTCTGCTAATCTTTTGTGGCTGTAGAGGGAAGGACTCTTACTTCAAATGGTTCCCTAGGGATATTTTAGACAATCTTTGCCCTGGGTTGAGTCCATTCTAGTTTGTAGCCCTAGAACTATGTTACTTTGGTTTAGTGTGTCACCAGAATCATATTGAGGAAAATATTCTTTTATTTCCTTTTATCCCAGATTTGCACTTGTCAATTATGAGGATGAAAAAAAGAGAATAGAGAAAGGACCTCCCACATGCTAGTGATTTCTCATGTCTCCTTAATCATCTATGTTGAGGAAGAATTAGAAGGCAAGGCAGGTGACTGATGCTGGAGCTCCAGAACTAATCTGATTTGGATCCACAATTGACTGGCTAAGGATTCCTCCTCTAAAGTAAAATATTCCAGAAATAAAAGATTTTTCTTAAATAAGACCTAATGCTGAAGTGACTGGATGGCGAATGCTATAATTTCATTAATGGCAAAAGTCAACCCATATCTTATCTTCTTCCAAAAGAATTACTAGCAGAACATTAAGGGGCTGGTGGAGACCAAGCTTCTGCCTCGGTGACGTCTTTTCGGTAGCGGGGTTGGGATAGGTCTCTTTGCAATGCTCCCTTCTCAGATCAATACCCTTGTCCTGGCTCCATAGGGTAGCATAAGCAAAGGCTTCAAGATGGAAGAATATTATTCACGAGCTGGAGCTCATAGTTTATCTTTGTCATTGATGTGTATTTTGTCAGAACGTGCGGGTGTGTATGCAGTCAGTGGGGCTGTGATTTCGTCTTATAATTACATAGCAGAGTTTTTAGACTGTCGTGTTTCGATGTTCTGCCAGGTTTCTGATGGTTATAGTTCCCTGACTCCACTTTCCCTCTGGTTATCATGAAATTGTTGTGGCTTATGGTGAAGATATTCGACCTCCAGGCAGGAGCGCTGTGACTCTTTATGAGACATTGTTCCCCTCTTCTGAATCACTTCTGCTGTTATACGTGAACCCTAAATCTGGAAGAAAATATTTTCACCTAGCGAGCTCTCTCCCCACCTCATAGAAGCTTTTCTATTTCACTCTCAGTCTTTTATATTCTGGTATCAGAGAGGTCTCAGGAGAAAAGTTCACACAGAAAGTATTTGCTCAGGCATTTTAATTAATAGATTATTTATAATAATGTTTTTGTTAAATTTTAATATTTCTTAATTTCGATTTTTCCAATTTGGAAATTAAACATGATAGTCTATTGGTTAATTCAACTAAAGGTGAATGAGTTAAATTTTATTGTGATTTTTTTTTTTTTTTTGAGCCCCGAGGGAGGCAGGCACTCAAACCAGTATTTAACTTGGCTTACTTCAACCTTCATTCGCTGTCAGCCATGATGCAGCACTTTGAGTACTTCCTAAGGAGTAGGGCTATGCTTTCCCCCATAGAGTATCGGCCAAATAATAATCAGAAAATTGGAATGTACGTAGCACTTTCATTTGAAAAACTAATGCCTACTAGCCCTGACTCTTTAAGACTCTATGTTATCCTTACCAAGCATAGCCCTATTAGGCAGTTAGGTCAAGAATTTTGGCCTGTGTGGCTGGCACATAGTAGATATTCAGTAGATATTGGCTGACTATTGAAGCTGAAATTAAAGTGACATCCATCTTTTATTTAAGCCCTCATTTGATGAATTTGAAAATTTTATTATTTACCATATGAGCATCAAGGGAATCGTGTTAAATGTGATGAAATCGAATATTATAACTCCATCTTTTCTTCTCATTTTAAACACAAGGTTGGTAATGTAGGCATTTCAAGACCACGCATTTCCTTCAATGTTCTTATAAAGGAGGCCTGGGCTATATCTACACAAAGTGAAATGAAAAATTAAAGTAACTGTGGAACTTAATTAAGCCTGGTATCTTTACCTGTTATGTCTGGATCAGGATTGAAACTAAACCTGTTCAGTGATCCGGTGGCCGGCACCACCAGGCCCTACCTTTTATGTCCCTTCAAGTGGAGAGACCTCCATTTGGGAAACTTGATCTGTGTCTCTCATCATTCAGCACATTTATGTTACTGCTACTTTACGTTGCACCTTTATATAAAAATGTTAAAAGATTTCCATTTAAACCAAATATTTTAATTATCAAGATACTGTAGACTTGAACTACTTCATGTTTGTCTTAACTCGTTCTTATTTTGCTGAGTTGCTAGAACCATAATTTCACTTAGGGAAAATTATGTTGCTAAACATCTCCCAAGCTCTCTCTTTAAATTTTTTTTTAGAAGTATTTTTTATCCCTCTTTTGTTCTTGGCTTTAATTTACATTTTTTGATTATCATTATTCATCCAGATAATCTCTCTCACCCCCTTTGCTTGTTAGGGTGCTAGTTTGGTTTTTGAAAGAGACTTTTATCCTTTTCACATCATCAATATGTCACTTTTTTCCTGTCTCATTTCCACTTCTATTCATGTTATGTTTTAGAATATTTGCATTTATGATTCCTTCTATAAGCCTTCTTGTTCTCAAAGTCTCCTTAAATTATAGGCGGAAGTGCCAGAGAGGAGAAAAGTGAAATAGAATAAAGCTAATGATCAGTTTACCTTAGTGTTCTAATGCTAGGATTTAGTTGGGAAGCCCACAGGGCAAATCTCTGTTCTCCATTTGGAAAAGAGCAAGAGTGTGTTATTTATGTTTGAGTTCATAAACTCCTAGGCTGCAGAGATTGTGTCTATTTAAATTAAGTGCCCAGCTCAGCACCATGTAATACGATGATAATGTTGTCCGATAAATTAGAGCTATTTCTACTATTGTTCTTTTCTTCCTACCATGCTCTTTCCTTGTTGTCATGACTAGGTATGCATGACTGATGTATTTTTACAGCATTAGTATTTTGCATCTGTATGTTGCAACTGTATGTTTATATCAATAAACTGAGGCAGACAGCTGAGATGAAAATCAGTTTCCTCGAATTGCCACAACTAAGTAACAGAAAAAGAAAGATCTAGAAGACAATTTACCCAACGTTTCACCCACTAGGCGAGGTATAGACTGAGGAAGGTGAAGTATTAGCAATTGTAGGAAAAATAGACATTCGTAAGCGCTAGCAAGCATTAAGCCCTCCATTTTCTTTGGCTATTCCAGTTCTTTTGATCGCTGTTAAATTAAATCAAATATGAATTGCTGTGACTCTGTTTCTTTATGAAGACTACTGGAATGTTTTGAAATTGGGCTATTTAAGTTTGATTTGAATTAAGTGAATTATCTACCTCTGCTCAGATTCTACACTTTCTACTTAATGTGGCTCTGGTTCATGTTTTGATTTCCCACAATGTATGTGTTTGCATGTATGTGTACTATTTCTAGTCCAAAAGGCTATGTGCATTGAGTGTTTTAACCATATTCCTTTATCTATAGCTGGACTCCTGTCACACCTCTATGAATATACAGTATATATGTTTTACTAGATTTTTTGGTCACTATTTTTCAAATGCTTTGTTTTTCAACAATATTTCCCCCTACTTTCTCTTTTTTTTTTTTAAATTAGGAAATAGTTATCCGATAGTGAATACTGATCCTTCTCATCAAGAAATGCTTCTTTTTGTAGAGATTTGTCACCTTTAATGTGTCTTATAATAGAGCCTAATTAGTTTTAAGTACGTCAGTGGCTATGTAATGTCTCTTTTTCTACTAAAGAATAATATTATGACTTTGCAATGCATAGATGCCTCCCATAAAGAATTTATTATTGTGCATATTTCCCCAAATATAAGTGATTTAGGTGCACTTCAATGTTATTAAGTTGTAAATTTAAGGCTGCATAGAAATAAGCAGAACCAAGCAAAGTTAGCTTAGAATAATTTAAGGAGAGCTTATAAAGTAGTTCTATACAAATCAAATGACATGATAGACACCAAGAGAGCAATGTTTTATTTTAAAGTATTCCACCTAGAGAAAATAGTGTTGTATACTAACTAAATGACACTAAATGGCAAAAAAATGTGGAAATTAAGGATTATTACACATCTTTATGTTTTAAAGAAAAACTATCAACACCTTAAGTGATGTGAGTATTTATCATCTCGTCAAACAAAGTCATGTTCTTGTTTCTTGGATGACAGATGAATGTATTGTTAGAAAAAGAGTTGATTTTCTTTTTCCATCTGATATCTTTTTCCATTCAAGTAAACTACACCTTATAGAAGCCATATGATTATGAGCTCTCTGATTGTGTTGAGCTACTTGGAAACAGGCATGATGGAAATAGGAAAACTTGCCACATCTACTTTCCCATTATGTCTTCATCCTTTGAGTTGCTAAAACTTGTAGTTTGGGTAAAGGCCTATGAAACACTTTATATAAAAATAGACATTATATAAAATTTAAAATATATATACACATATATTTATATATACTGTATATGTATGTATATATGTGTGTGTGTGCGTGTGTGTGTGTGTGTGTGTGTGTTTGTGTGTGTGTAAAATTTACCCTCCCCCTTAGCTTCCCTGTTATACAGACAGGATCTGGCTAGAGTATCTTACTGTTGAGGAGACTAATGCTCTCTTTTTCATCTGTAAAGGTTTTTTTCTTATTTCTGTCATCGCTTCTCTTTAAATGCATGTTATCCTTCACAAGAGAGGGGGACTCTTTTAGAGAATATGAATGAATTAGAACTAATTTATAGTGATTATTAGAAAGATAACCAAAATACACTCAATATTAAAGATAGCTAAATGGCGACATCTTGAAAGCACAGGAAATTTCATTCTTAATAAATGTTGTGAAATTGCAGCTTATTACTTAGCAAAAGTGATACTCGACGAGCTTTCTATGGGTCAGAAATTAACATTAATAGTTATAGTAACTTTATGGTAAACGTGTGTAGTGCCTAACTGATTTCAATGTGTCTTCGCATGTATTATCGCTTCTGAGCCCCTAAACAAAGGAGAAGAGGAAACAGTTTCTCTCTTTTACTAGAGAGAAACAAAGGGTCAGAGAAATGAAGCGGTTTGACCAAATTTTTAACTAATCAGTGGCTAAGGTATCACTAATAACTATTTGAACTTCATCAGAATTCCAGTTGATGAGGAAGTAAATAAATCAGAATATAGGGTAAATAAAAGTAGGCATAAAAGACATTTGGGGTAGTTTGGAGCTATTAGCCATTATTCTGTCTGATCAGGTAGGAATTCTGATTATGAAACTCATAATTAAAAAAAAAAAAAAAAAGGCCAAAACTCTAACTCCCCAGTTTAGTGAAAGGCCAAATTATATTAGTTTGATTTATTATAAACTTGAAGGTATTTTTAAAGCCTTCAGGTATGGAGATTTATGTGAACTCAGAAGCAAAGGCTATTCTTACATTCATTAAATAAATGTCCTATATCTGTCTATCTCTTCATCTCTGGAATATCAACATCTTTGTCACTACAAAATATGAAATATACCCCTTTAGAATAGGCTATGTAGTCTACTTAGTTCTTGAGATCCCTGGTTAATTGACCAGACAGGATATCAAGTTCAGTGGTTCCTGTTTGAGTGGTTATATTAGAAAACATCCCATTTGTTCTATAGGAAGCAATGAGACCACAAAATTGTTTCACACCAGCTGCTCTGATATTAATATTCAAATTTCTTCTAAGTTAGAAGTTTGGACTGCCAGGATAGGAAAGAAATCCTTCATCTTTTTGCTAATGATTGTTCTTGTAATGAAAATGAAGGATGGATTTAATTTTATAATTTTAAGTTAATGACATTGATTTGTACTTGACATTTGTAAAGGACTAGTCATTCTTTGCATTTCTCCACTGATAATAGGTTTTCTATCCAAAATTTTTTATGATAGCATTCACTTATAGAAATGGTTTATAGAACCTTTGGAATGTGGCCTCTAACTATTCTAGCTTTAAAAGCATCCACATAAGTAATGACCCATTTGGTGCTGGTATTTGTTTTTTATTGGTAATTAAAATGATCTGAAATCAAAATGAGAATAATAAATAAAGCTCAGTTTCAGGGATCAAGGAAGTAAGCAAAATAGTTCATACTGCTATTAAGGAATATGAATGCTTTTTTGGCAATACGTCTCTATATAAAATGTACGAAGTCTATTTTGAAATTATTATATGTCATGAAAATGTCCATATTCTTGTAAACATTTTAATTGAACTCCTTGTGCAAATACGCAACAATTCGGGCAGAAGAGGCGATCGTGTTTCTGTTGTGGCTCAAGCTACTATAAAATTCCCTACGTTAAAACAGATTGCCTGATCATCAACATATACAGCAACGAAAAGAGACTGAGGGTGGGAAGAAGGAGGGAAGGGCTGGAAAGGAGAGGAAAGGAAGGGAAAGGAGGGGGCAGGTGCTCAAGACCAGTTTTTTTTCCATTTCTCGATTTTGCTGAGTTCTGTTCTAAAAATCAAATGTAGTAAAATCAAATCTGTCAAGTTCTCGGTTAATCGTTACTCTATTCGATTGTGTCTTCACTATCAACATTAGTTGAACTCCACTCTTCCTCAGGCCTTCCCTTATGTTCACTCTTCTGAGTTTTACCTTTCTAGTAGTAATCACGTTACTACCCATTTGTGAGAGGTTTTTCCATGAGTGAGGTCCTGCGATGTGTTCATTGAAGACAGTATTGCATTTAATGCTCACAGCCATTCTGGGAGGTCCTATAGTTTCTATTTTACATGTAAGAAGTCTGAAGATTAGAGAAGTGTATAACAGATCATCACACATTCAACACCTTCAAATAATACATAATTCTCTGGGTCAGGACTAGGGTTTAGCTGAGTCGGGTCCCCAGGGTCTGCAGTCATGGTCTTGGTCAGGCTGCCATCTCATCTGGAGGCTCAGGTAGAGCAGAATCCATTTCCTTGTTTATTCCAGTTCTTGGCCGAATCCAGTACCTCATGGCTGTATGAGTGTGGGCCTTAGGTTTTTGCCAGCCTTGGACCTGAGATTGCCTCAAGTCCTAGAGGCTGGCAGCAGATTCTTGCCATGTGAGCTTCTCTAACATGGCCATTTACTTCATCGTTGAGTATACGAGGAGGGTCCCTGACTCCAGTCAGCTAAAAAAAGAGAGTGCTATGTACATAATATAATCACAGGGTGACATCTTATCACCTTTGCCATGTAATATAACAATCACAAGGGTAATGTTCTGTCATTTTACCATATTTTAGATTAAAACAAGTTACAGGTCATGTCCATACTTAAGGCAAGGGGCTTACGCAGGGCAGGGACATGGGGCAGCGAGGTGGGGAGGGGTAGTGTGGTGGCAGGCATTATGAGAGCCACTCTGAGGTCTGCCTGCCACATAAAGTAAATTAACCAAGGTCACGCAGCTACTAGGATTCACAGCTAGATATTACTGACTTCAACGCCCATGTATTAGCACCATCCACATAGGATACAAATGAAATAAAATACAACTATATAAGATTATCGTCTGCATTATTTTGATCATTTTCTTCAAGTGTAACTTAAGTGATGTAAATTCTACATTTGGGGCTTTCTTAATCCCAATTTACCCCTTAAAGTAAAATATGTATATGTTTTATCACTTCTGTTTCTAACCTAAAAAGTGTTGAATTAGACACCAAATAGCATTGCCATAAAAAGACTTACTTTTGCTTTCAGTAAAGTAATGAGTGGGTCAAGAGAGAGAGAGGAAATTGGATTTTCTCCTCAAATTAGTGTGTTTATATATTCAGTAGTAACCACAGTGAAACCTGTGTTGTATTTTTCTCTTTGAAAAGTGTAACTGAATTTTTATTATCAGGCTCTCTAGTAAAGCAATGGCAAACGCACTATGAGCCGCACTTTAAGTTCCTGGAGGACGATGTGGTAGTCTTAGCTCTCTAGGTCTTTGAAGTCTTAGCTCTCTAGGTCCTTTTTTAGGACTGGAGATGAGGAAATGAAAGATCTGCAGTTCCCGTTTCTCCAGATGGTATCTTAAGACGTATTAGAAAAAGCTCCGCCATGGTTTTATGCCTGCTCCAGGGGCCTTCAGATCGCTTTCTGTTTAGTCATAGCACTGATGGCTGACAGAGGAGAAGCACAAAGCCAGAGGCTCCTTTGAATGGCAAGCTAAACAGAAGGACCCTGAATGGGGTCATGCTTTTAAGGAAGGAAAGGATCCTTACTCAGAGGGGAGATAGTGCCTGGCTCTCATATCCGCTGTCGCCCCTATGGCATCTAGTAAGTTGGGGAGCAAGAATTCCTCAAACTGAGCCATCCTGTCTCTCCTCATGGAAGTCAGGCTGCCTTCCCTGTAGGTAAACAGGTGGGGAGAGCTCCGCACTGCATTTTCTTCATCAGAGACACTTTATGTAGTTCCGGTTAGTAATTTCAGTTAATAAAATCTCTCTGTTTGATGTGCTTTTTGTGGTAATAAATACACACCCTAGTTTGGACAGACTTCCATTTCTCTAGTATATAAATAATAAGGCTTTCCCTGAAGAAGACAGTCTTGTAGCTGAGAAATAAAAATACTTCTTTGTAGCATCCTGGGGTATTTATTCATGTAGCTAATTATAATCTGTTTCTTTCTTTCCAGTTTAGTAATTGCTTTTTAGCTTTGTGTGAACTACAAATAAGAGGCAAATTTCTTATTTAATATTATTATCAAAGTGTGAGAAAATAAGATATATATGCAGTGAGGAATAAATAAGCATGAACTGAATCGCCCTTTTTTTTTTTTTAAGGAAAGAGAATAAAAACAGTAAGAAAAAAACTGAGCGATGTTCAGAGACAGAATTCACGGGGTCACTTGAGACATTATTCACTTTCCTGCACTAAATAATTTCCCCTTTCAGTTTCAAAATGTGGTAGTGAACATGAATAAGTTAAATGAGAGGGTGCAAAGTATTGTGTGAGGGAAGCGCTTTTCACCAAGCCCCTGAATGCTCTCCCGCCGGCATATAGCGCTTGGGGTCTACAATTTAGTCCTGATAGAAAGAACCCATCCTTCCACGGGAGAGGATAATTTTGTTCTTCATTATTTACTATATTCCCAGGGCCCACCATGATTTTTGTGCTCCCTGATTATTCTCTTAGCTACACAGAAAAGAGTACTTGTGGGAGCGTATGCTTTATATGTGAGTCCAGGAAAGCAGCATTTACTGTAATCTACCTTAATGCTTTGTTTTGCTTCTCTTTTCACACACGAACATGGCTATTAAGCCTGTATCAGTCACAGCCCCGAAAGGAAACAGATGGCACTCGCAAATTAGGATAATTCCAGGAGGGCTTATTTACAATGGGACTTTTAGCAAAGCGGAACCACAAAGGGTAACGCAGTAACCTGGTTTAATAATGGTAGAGCTGGAATCACCCCGAGGCCTGAAAGAGAGAAGGGGGGACAGTTTCCAGAAGACAGAGACTTGAGTAGAGAAGGCCAGTTTGGTGAAGAGACATGGCTCGCCAAACGCTGCCTGGCAGGATGGAGACCACAGACATGTACATCACCATCTCTCTCTCCCCTCTGGGCCCTCTGCACTGCTGCCAGGGACCCGCCATCAGATCCCATGAAAGCTCGAGGACAAGGAAGGCCCCTGATGTGGTCGCATCGCTCAGCCTCCCGCAGCGGGTGGGGCCGGGGGGGCAGGTGGAAAAGGATGGAGTGTGGCGTCTAGAGGAGCAGATAGGATTTGGCACAAAAGTCCAATGTATGGACATTAGAATATTTGGAATGCAAGTTTTTTATGGCTTGTGATAATCAGAATAGTTTAATAGTAAACAATACTATTGTTTTGTTTGCTATTAATGACTATTACTATTAACAACTATGAGGCATTTAGGCTGTGAGAGCCCTACTTCATTAAATTGGAAAGGCATGAAAAAAAAACAACTCACTCATTAGTTCCGCCCACATCAAGGCAAATGAGCAGATTTCTACATGTAGGATATGCTATTTTCTTTCAAAGTTGCCTTTAATTATAAACTACTGGGACAATTGGGTGGCCAGTCTCTTGTGTGGCACTTAATTCAGTGGATTTTTTTTTATTTTTTATTTTTAGATATAGATTAGCATCTAGGTGTTAGGATTCTATGGAAGGGAAGGTTTCAGACACATATGGAGCATCTTTAAAGCATTTGCAGGGACAATTTTAGGATGGTATAGTTGGAAGCGGGTATGTAAGTGCTGACAAATCATTCTAGAATGCAAAACTGGAGATAATGATACTGGACACATCCTTGAGATGTAGTCTTTTCAAAGGTGTATCATTATATACTCCTTTTACCTCACCTTGTCATAATGCTTTCAAATATGGACATTTAAAAGAGTCGGGTGAAAAAGACACCATAGAAAAAGTGAAAAGGCAAGTTATAGAGTGGGGGAAGACATTTGCAACACATAGAAATTATAAAGAACTAAGATCCATTGTATATAAAAAATGTATAAAGCACTCATACAAATTAATAAAAATAAGACAACTATAGAAATAAAAGACAAACTATTTAAACCGACACTTCACCAAAAAGAAAATTCAAGTAACATTTGAATAAACATTTGAGAATCCACCTCATTAGTAGTAAGATAAATGTTAATTAAAACTACGATGAGATATACTTACATATCAACAGTTGACAAAAATTAGAAAGTTGAATAATTTCAAATATCGATAAATATGTGTGATTGTGATATGGTTGGAGATAAATGATATATAACCATTTTGAGAAACAATTTTGCTTTCTGGTCCAGTTGAAGATGTGACCTTAAGCATTTCTTTACCTGGGCAATTACCATAGAAAACGATGTGCATGTGTGTTTCCAGAATACACGTGCAAGAATTTCATCACACCTGTTCATTCTAGTTCATTCTGGCCGGTATATGGAAATAATCCAAAGATCCATCCAAAGTAATAGAGATAAATAAATTGTGCTAAACTCATATAATAAATTATTATCTAGCAATGACAATAAATTGAACCTTTCTGTGATGGTAGCAGTCTAAGGAAAAGAAAGGAAATCATTACAAAAGGACAGTGGTTATCTCTGATGGAGGAGGTTGTGGTTGTTTTGGGGGAAAGGCTCAAAAAGGAGGTTTTCTAGGTCGCTGGCTAAGTTGCATTTCTTCCACAGGTGGTGGTTACACTGCTCTTAATTT
This sequence comes from Pteropus alecto, assembly GCF_000325575.1. Classification (NCBI taxonomy): domain Eukaryota; kingdom Metazoa; phylum Chordata; class Mammalia; order Chiroptera; family Pteropodidae; genus Pteropus; species Pteropus alecto. Next base: position 2,694,811 of record NW_006431918.1, on the reverse strand, counting down.
GTACTTATTAAACCGCACACATATGACTATGCAGTTTTCTTTCTGATAAAAATAAACTACTTTTTAAAAGTCAGTTGCCTCTCCATTCTTTATGTTCTGCATTTTTATGATTGATTCTACGTGTCTGCCAAGGCTGTTGAAAGTCACTGTTTTAAAATTTCAGATTGCATTTGGTGACTGAGAATTTAAACATAAATAACATAATAGGAAATGTGAATCTACAATAAATGTCTATTAGATTTGCACCCATATTTCTTTCCTTCTGGCCTATGCAAAGCAAAGACATGCTCAAGGCACATATGGGAAGCTTGGGGTTATGAGAAAGAAAATTAATGCTGCTATTAATTGCCAAATTTTACAGAGTAAGATAGTTGAAGGAGTATGGGGAGAAGTTAACATAAGTAGTTTGAACTAGAAAAATAAGAGGACCTGTGCTGAAGATAGGGAAGAAAAGCATCCTGGAACCTAAGCAAACATTTAGAAGCCAGTTCACTAGAGTTTTTGTTCTTGCTGTCGAAAGCTTTAATCTGAGTTACTATTAATAAAGAAAATGAGAGAAGTGAAGAAGCTCCCATGGAAATGGACACATGCCTTTCTTTTTATAACTCTTCAACTGCTTTGGGAATTCTTGGATCCTTACGGAGACATTTTTTTTTCCCCTGAATTTTCCCAGAAAGTAGCAGACAGAGCTTAAGTTGTAAGCATTATCCTTGAGAGGTCTTAGGAGGCCAGAATTCTAGTGGGGTTTGGGGGGAATGTTTGCCACAGGTATGATTGCTCCCTGAAGAATTTATTCATTCAGTATTTAAAGGCAGTTCACCTACTGCCTAAATGCAGTATGTAGTAAAAAAAAAAAAAAAATGAGTGAATTTAGTATCTATAATAATGACAAGATCATGTAGTTATTATTCTGTAATACGGTGTTTGTGTGCAAATCCTTTCTTCTTATATATGAGAACCCTATTTGATTAACATCATAAAATATCTTTCTATATTTGTAGTAGATGCACTAAATGTACCATTATTTTCCAGTCTTCCTGATTTCTACAAAACAGAATTTGAAAAAATAATAGGAAAGATTTAGTCAAACTCTCCTTTATTTTGAAAGAATGCATCCTTTGCATCTGGTTTCTCAAATTTTAATGTACTTAGGGACCACCTGAGGACCTTGTGAGATGCAGATTATAATTCAGCAGTCTGAGGCAGGACCTAAGATGCTGCATTTTGAACAAGTTGCCAAGAGATCCCAATGCTGCTGATCCAAGGACCTGATGTGGAGAGAGAGAAGATAGAGAGCAAACCTATGGTCCCAGCTAATTCAATCAGGCAGGCCAGCATGCTCTCCTCACGCCTGTGATCAGGATGCACCCATAATGGGTTCTTCTATGTAATCTGTCCCATGTTTTAAGGTTTTCTCATGGGTACATCTCTGTGTTTTTATGTTTTTAAAGGAAAAATAAAGTATCGTGTCTGGCCCTAATTCTGATCTGAGCTAATTGTGAGACCAGGGAGATTTTGGTCAAAAAATACCCACTTCCAGTTATGAGACAAAGTGCTAGGGACCTAATGTATAGCATCTTGACTGTAGTTAACAATATCATACTGTGGACTTGAATAGTGCCAAGAGAGCAGGTGTCAGTGCTCTCTCCATGCTCAAATAAGTAGCTAATGTTAGGGGGTGGATGTGTTATTTAGCTTGATTGTAATCAATCAACATTGTGGTAATCAATTCACCACATGGTACACCTTAAATATATACAATTTTTAATTTTCAATTATACCTCAATGAAGCTGGAAACAATAGAATTTTTATTTTGCAAAATTTTTTAAGGTGTTGGATTAAATTATTTCCAATGTTTATTCCAGCCACAATAACCCTTAGCTCATCAATAATAGAACACCTTGATGTGGGTTTTCATGATGACAAATCTGATCATGTTTTTTTTTTTTCTATTGTTTTTAACTTCCTTACTATTTTTTTTCTCCCTCTTGAATAAGTTTACTTATCCATTTTCCAAAGTCATTGAGAAAGTTTTCTTTTTTGCTTTAAGAATAACATTCAATACTCTTCTGTTTAGCTATGTTTACTACCTTTATGTTTATTTGAAGGAAAGGGGGAACTATCAAGAATAAAGTCTCATTATAGTGTCACAAATTTCTTTTTGTAAATATAAAGGTATCTGAAGTCCCTGAAAAGTGGTAGTATAAGCACAAGCTATCATATTATATAGCTAAGTTTGGAATAAGCTGTGACATAAAATTTGTAGAAGACAACTATTCTAAAAATTACCTTTTCTTAATCAGGCAAAATTATTAGCATGGTTAATTCCCTTTAGAGAAATTAGCTTGCTTAATTGGAACAAATTTTTAAAATTCCTTAATAGAATATTTATGAAGAGTTTAGACTGTCAACTAGAAGTGCTAGTTATGAATAAATTTATTTATGGGCCAGGGGATATACTGGCCCCCTCAGGTTTTTTCCAGCTTTGTGGTACATTCAATGAAAATACTTTTCTAAACATTGATGCGTTTTATGGTCTGTGGCCTGTACAGAACACGATCAAAGGCTCTGAAGATAGAGAAAATTTTGAAGCATCCAGTACTAGCTGCCAGGGCACTTAAAATTGACCCTGGAGCCCAGATATGTCATGAGATCAGTTCTGGGAAGCAGATTCCTTGTGTGCTTCTGCATCTTTCCCAGGGCCAAAGTTTCCATTGATTTGAAGAGAATTTCTCGGCAGTTACTGGGACTTAGATTAAATAGATAGGCTGGCCACTTCTTAAGACAGACGTTTGAATTCCGCTGAGTTTGAAATTAATTAAAATCATTGGTTTTTGAAGGATGGTCTTATCCCCTGAAATGTGAGGCTAAAAGTGGTTTTATTTTCCAATTACTGTTGGGAATAGGGTTGTGTTATGTTAAGTCCTTTCTGAGCTAGCCACAGCCAGCCTCACGACATACTGGGATTTCTGGAGGACTGGGTCTCTTAGTCCCTCTGCTGTGCTGACTGACTCACCATGACCCGGTGGTGAAGTGCTGAGGTCTGCTTCTCCTAGCCCGGGAGACCTGGTCTTACACATCAGTCGGTGGTCTCAAGTCCAGAGCTTTTAAAGAGACAGGTTGGGAATATTTACACCATAGAAATTGTCCCATTCTGTAGATCATGGCCCTCAGTTGCTAAACTTTTACCTACACACCTCTGTCCTTGAAGGCAGAATCCCACTCAGTGCGAGGAGATTAAAGCCCCTGAGTTTCCTTAATGATGGTCTCATCTACTCTGTGTAATAATGAGCATCCCTAGCTGAGCATGCTTGGAAGAGTCTTCCTTAGTAAAAGATAAAATCACAACATCTGGTAAGAATAGTTTATGAAAATGACGCTTTTTTTTCTTGTCTCTATGAGTGGGCTTTGCTTAGTGCACATGGCTTTATTTATTTATTTATTCATTCATTCATTCATTTATTATGGTGACATTGGTTAACAAAATCCAGTAAGGTTCAAATGTACAATTCAAAGTGCACGCGGCTGTAAATAGTTCCTCTCAAATGTTTGAACCCGCAGGTCCAATTCGCCCACCTCTTCAGGCACTGAGACAGCAAGAATGCCAAGTACAAACTCTCTTTATGTTCAAAACATGTTTTATAAATGACAGAGATATTCCAACTGTTAAGAATGTTAAGTGTTATTCTAGCTTTCAGATGTTTCCATGAGAGAGTAAATTTCTCAGGCATCTGAGAAGATAGAATTTAAAAACTTTGAATAATTTGAGGGACTAGGAATATTTGGCATTTGTTGAATAGTTATAGTTTAGTGGAACTGAATTGCTTTACTCAATACTTCTGTGTGTGCATATGTGTGTGTGTGTGTGTGTGTTCATGTGTGTGTGTGTAGTTGGTTCTTACTGCCAGTTTACTTTGTAAAACAGACAGAAAAACTTTGATTAGAAAATAAAAGGGCCTTCTCACAGGCAGCTACTGCTCCAGTGCAAATGTAGAATGTTCTGCAACCTTAACTTAAAAACACCTGGAGCTGGATTTCCAAGGTATATTTTAAGTGAGGCCTAAGGATGTGCAAAATTGTGCCCAGGTGGAAAGATGCTTTTCAGAAGTCCTGCCGGTAGGTTTCTTGTGCTAGAAAGAAGGAGTTTGGTTGAAAAACCAAAAGTGCTTTCTTGCCTTTTATATTCTGTCATATATGCATTATCATTTGCTATTCATGGGTCTTCAAATCATTGCTTGCCAACGTGGTTCAAATAAAAAGATGTAACAATGAAGATATTTTCTAAATACTACTGTCACAAGTATCTGCCAAAAGTTCTGAATCCATCCATAAACGATCTAGTCAGAAGGCTTTCTTTAGTAATTGTAATTTCGTTACCATCATTCAGTTTGTTTATAAATTTTTTTTAAGAAATTGAATTCTCTTATGCTTTGTTACCATGCTTCTTCTGAATATTCTTATATTTCAAGAGACGTGCTATTCTTTCATACCTATAATATAAATAGTATATAAATAAGATTTCTTATTTATCACTAAATTTATTTAAATAATTATTCATCTACAAATATTCTTGTGACCAGTTGAACATTATTATCCTCAGAATAGATTAATGTAATTATAAATACAGGACATTTACATACTAACTTAATTTCTCTGTCGCTATCAAAGTGCTTTCTAGAAATATTTAGAAACAAATTAAATGACTCAACGCTACTCCATGATCACCTCTATAAAATCTAAATACCTAGCTTGATCTCGACTCCAGAAAAAGTAGAGCCATGGTAATAAAACTTGAATCTGCAAATGACTCCTAATTGTTCATTCTTTCCACTCTTGACCTTCTTCAGTCTGTTCTGCATATAGAATCAGAGTAATATTTTTAAAGCATGAAAAAAGTCACATCACTTCTTGGCTCAACACCCTGCTAGCATTTTCCATTTTTATTAGAATATAGGCCCTGTATTCTTTCCTAGAGCCCTGCCTTTCTTTGACTCTTCTTCTCACTTCTTTCTCTTTAATTCATCCACTTTTTTTTTCAGCCTGTCTGGCCTCAGGGCCTTTGCACTTGACATTATCTTGGCCTGGAATACCGTTCCCTCTTATTTTTCTCTGAGTTGCTGGCTCCTTTTCTTTATGAAATTCTTAATCAAAATCAACTGCTCAGAAAAACTCACTCTCACCACTGTAGGTAAAGTACACCCATTCAGTTAACACTTTATCCTGTTACCTATTTTACTTCCATTTTGATATTTACCATCTCTTCCTGATGCTAGAATGTAAGTCCATGAAGTGATCATTCATTGTCCACTACCGTATTCTTAAAACAAGGACAGAAGATCAGCGTATGCAAAGGCATGGAGGGAGGTGAGGGCAAGTTCAGGGAACCACAGTGATTCAGAGTGGCTGTGTTAGTGGGTGCATATAGTAGACATGACATCATCCATCTCTGAAAGAGACTCTGAAATAAAAAATCTCCTTAAAAATAGTAAGATTGACCTAGTAAACCTGATAGACAAATTGCAAATGTCTATTCCGTAGCCGCGTTTTTCAAACTTTTAGCCTCAGGATTCTTTTACATTCTTAAAAATTACAAAGAATCCTAAAGGGCTCTTGTTTGTGAGGGTTTTAATAACTATGATGTTTACCATGTTAGAAATTAAAATTCAGAAAAATTTAAAACATTTGTTAATCCATTAAAAAAAATAATCAACCCATTATACGTTAACAGAAATAATACATGTTCTTAAAAATATTCTATTTTGAAAAACTGAAAATAATACGCTGAGAGAGTGGCATTGTTGTCCAGTTTTGCAAATCTCTTTAACGTCTGATTAATAGGAGAACCCCGATTTGTCACGTCTGCTCTGTATGCCATCTGATGAAATAACGTTTCTTACAGACTCTGGAGAACTCCACTGTACACTTGTGAAAGAATAAGAGCAAAAAGGGAAAATGCCATCTTAGAATTATTATGAAAAGTTTTGACCTTGCAGATCCTCTGACTGGACCACACTCGAGAACTGCCGATCTCTGGTTTTAATAAGATATAAATCGCAGGCATTTTGTGTCCCGGGTGCTACTCACGTGTTACAAGATTGGGTGTTACTGTTGTAGGAAGAGTTGACAGCATCGAATGGGATACTTTTGCTCTTTCAGGACAACCCTGAGTGAGCCATGCGGGGGACCGTGGCCACTTCATAGCCGCGTTCCTTTGAGAAGAGTCATCCCTCATTCCTGTCTGAGATGCCGCAATCACACTCTCCTCCTCTGCCTGGAAACTGGGAACTTGGCTGTAATTTCCCTTCTTTGTCTTTGTAGAGTCGACGTGTACTATTATTTCAGCCCAAGCTGCAGGCAACACGACCAAGCGGTTTTGGAATAAAGTAAATTCGAGTTGGAATATTAGCTTCTCTACTACTAGTCGCATAATCTGGGGAGAAAGTTACTTATCTCGATTTTGTTTTCTTGGAGATTGAAAGCTACCTAAAGTTTGAGCTTTAGTTTCCTCTTAAGATAGTTTCAAAGATTGGATGGGAAGCAAAAGCAGTGAAAGAAAATTCTGAGTGATTAGAAAGGGGTCAGTTAAAGGAACAAGTGGGGCCATGTCATCGGCATTTTTAAGGCTCCTTCATGTGATTCTCATGTGCAGCTATCATTAAGAACCACTGATCAAATTATTATAAACTTTGGCGGAATTCCATAGTGAAAGAAACTAGTGTGACAGCAGGCTAGATAGAGTTTCTTTGGTTGCCCCATTTTTGCCTGGAGCCATCCCCAAAACTCTGTGGGATAGCTGTATTGAAAGCCATCCATTCCCCTCTATGCCTCTATACACTATTTCCCCCCAGTTCATCAAAAAAATTTACTCTGCGCATTGATTATATCAGTACATTGATCTTTACCCAGAGCTTAGTGATGTTCTTTTGACAGGGGTTACAAAAGACCAAGTTGTAACTGACAATACTGAGTATTATCACAATAATTTTGTTTTGTTTTAAAGCTACCTAGAAATCATTCAGCCTCATAGTGTTGGGACTAATGACTTTCAGGGAGCAGCAGATTAGTAAACGTGCGCATGTTGATATTACTATTCTCTGTCTAATGGCTCGTTCATTAACTCATGACTGTGGTCTTAATTGGGGGCTGTTAATACGTAAGGATGGTGTTTTTGAGTCTGGCAATGTGATAAATTTGGTCTGTTTCTATTCCCTGAGGCTAATAGATTTTTGGTTCTTAAAACTCTCATTAAGCAGCCCCAGGGAAGATAATTAAAGTCGCGTCAGTCTGGGCTCCGAGGAGGCACACTGCCATGCGTGGGGCGCTGCCTCCGGAAGCAAACCATTTAATGTCAGATCCGCAGATTGCTGTGAAGTGATCCCGGATAAATAGCTCAAGTTTCCTGAAATTGAGTGTTCTCATCTGTAAAACGGGCAAAGCAATAACAACGCAACTCAGTGCTAGAGGAATGAAATAAGATAATACAAGAAAACAAAATACCTGCGCCTCTGAAATAACGAACCCGTAGGTCAAGGAAGTATGGTTGTTGTTTCCTTTGATGCCATTATTTTTATTTACCAATTATAAAAGCTTTCTAGTATTTCTTTCTAGAGTAGCACATACTTCTAGTGTCGGGATCAAGAGATCAGACCCAATGATTCTCTTTCTACTTTTCTGAATGATGGCACAACTATGTCTGTATCTTAGGGTAGTGGAGGAGAGGGAGGGAGATGGACACTGTAATGGAGTTTAGACCTGACAGAAAACTGTTAACATAGATCTACAGCATTTGACTTGAGCCGTATATTAATTATTAATATATTTCATATATTAA
>NW_006431918.1:2660742-2686923 GCF_000325575.1 Pteropus alecto | reverse complement strand
TCATCAGTTAATGTCTTCAGTGCCTAGAAAACACATTTTAAGATTGTGTTTTCGCAGTGCAAAGAGCTCCTTTCTGCTTTATTTCCACTGAAAAAATATCTAAACATCGCTTAACAGTTAAAAAAAAAAAAAAAAGTCTGTGGTCTTAACTTGTACAGCTTTTTTAGAGGGTTGTTATTTTTGCTTTAGGTAGGTGGCCAGGACAGGCCTCGGCTCGTAGACGCGGTACAGGAAACCTGATGGGGTCTGAATGAGGTGATCTTTCCCAGCCTAGCGCCCCTTTCACAAAGATGTAGGAATCAAGAGTTCAAAAGGCAGAAGGCTTTACTCTCACCACAGTGGTAAAGAGAACTCTGACCTCTGTGAAAATTAGACCTTGGTGTCAGCATCTCTGATTTTCAGCAGAGCCTGCATCTTTCAGAGACGCTCTGACAACGGAAGGAGATGTCTAAAGACATTTTTGCTGTTCGGTAATTTTTCACCTGCATGTGCTAGATCTCTGTAATAGCTGGAAAGGGAAATGGAATCAAATGTGGGTGATGGCAGGGCACTCACAGTTACGCAACTCCGGAGCCACATCTGCAGTCGCAGCAACCTAAAGAACCACGTGACTCGTGGATGATCGGTAGAACTGAGTATAACGTTGCATTCGTATAGCAAAATTACAAGTCTTAAGGATCCTCTGATTAAACATTAATGGACCCACGTGAGTAGAGAGCGGCAGTGTGAACGTCGTTGCCTTAGAGAAACGGAAAACCTCTAAGATTAGACACATCCAGACTTTAAAGAGCGCTTCTATGTCTCTTCCTGTTATCTCTTTTTTGGCTTGGAACTCTATAGAGTGTTTTCGAATACATGATTTTGAATAATATGTCTTGACAAGTGAAGGATAATCGCATTTACCTAGTAAAGAGCAAGATAGCATGTCATACTCAATAATTATTAGATTAGTTTTGGATAGTGCTCAGGCTTCAGAGTAAACTCCTTTTACTAAGACAACCACCTGTAGTGATACATTTGTAACTGGTTTATCAAAAGCTTAACTCAAGAGACAGACCAACATAACATGGCATTTCCCCCTCTCCAATCATTTAACTATACTCTGATAAATGTTATTTTTCATCTCTTAACTGCACTTGGAATTTCTTATTTTCCCAATAACTTTCATGTATTAAAAAGTCCAATTTGGGTAGAATGTGGTAGGTGGGGCAAGCAATGCACCCTCTGACAACACCTAGAAACAAGCCAGACATGTTACAGAAATCAGGTTTGAAAACATCAGCAAGCTGTGAAAATAATGACAAGATAAACTAAAATTCCAAAAAAAGGAGAACCTTTGGGAGTTGAGCTCTCAGGAGCCTATGATATTTCCTCTTTGGGCATTTGCTGATTCTAAGACTGGGATGAAGACGAGGCCTTTGGACCCGGCGCTGTTGTTGCTCAGAGGAGGGGCATCGGCAACGCTTTCAAGCAGTTACATTGAGTGAAGTGAGAAACAGACTTCAGGGGCCTCAAGTCAATGCCATTATTTATCAAAAGAGACCTGCTGAAATCTGAGATTTGCAAGATACTTAAGAACCAGCCTAAAGGCTTATAAAAAGCAGAGCGAAAACTCCCACTGTTTCTCAGTGCCTTGCAAACCAGGGAGAGGGACCTCAGAGTACAGACAAGAGACGAAGCCCTAAGAAGGTGTGAGGAATTGACACTGAGGGACTAAAAAGTCAGTTTCTTACCTGGGGACATTTATAGATGCTCCCTTTAGCGGAAGTCTGAGTATCAAGGCTTTGCTGAACACAAGGTGGAAGCTGGTAGACAGAGAACCCAGCAGAGATTCTGGGTTTCGTGTATAGCTGAAATGACACATTTGGAGAACAAAGGGGACTCCAGCTCAGAGCTGGTCTCCCTGTGAAAACGTTTGCCAGATTTTGAAGCTGTGTGGGGCGCAGTGCAAAAGGCGTGCTTAGAGACGTCTGAAAACTCTGGCGTTCTTTGAGGGTTGAGGAGCAAAGACCAGCTGGGCTCTCGGTTGAAAGTCCCAGGGGGTCATGTGCGACAACTGATAGACTGCATGGCGTAGTTTGCCAGGGCCACTGTAGCAAAGTGCCACAGACTGGATGGTTTAAACAACAGGAATTTATTTTCTCACAATTCTGGAGTCTGGAAGTTCAAGATCAGGGTATTGGCAGGCATGAGTTCTTCCGAAGGCTCCTTTCAGACGGCCACCCTCTTGCTGGCTCTTCACGTGGTCATTCCTTCGTGTTTGCACCCCTGGTGTCTCTTCCTCTTCTTATAAGGACACCGGTTCCATTGCACTGGGATTCCACTCTAATGGCCTCATCACTCTGTCTCCAAATGCAGTCACATTCAGAGGTACTAGCAGTTAGGGCTTCAACATAGGAATTTGGGGTTGGATGGGTGGGGAGTGGAGGGGTTGCACAGATGGAAATTCAGCCCTCAACACCGAGTCTTACCACAATCCCAGCCCAGCTCTGATGCAAACCAATCCCTGACTTGATGAGCAGAGCAACCCTTCCCATCTGCATAACAAACGAAAGGGCATCTCTGATTGAAAACACGATCTGAGTTCTTACAGATGCCTCACCTTGAAAAAAATTACTAAAATAGCTCATAACCAGAAGAATAAACCCCATCTCTTATCCTAGTCATGTTTATGTGCAAATAGCTATCCGCCATTCTCATCTGTGACCTATTTTGCTCCTGAGTGCTCTTCCAGCTCAGATCTTCTCAAACTTTAACGTGCATTTGAATTACTTGAGAACCTCGTTAAAATGAAGACTCTGATCCAGTAGGTCTGGAGTGAGCCTGAAACCAGACTTTCTCTGAGAAGCTTCTAGTGGATGGTCCTCAGACCATCCTCCTGACCAGCTGAAGACCAGTAGGTGCTGAGTGTGCACACTGAAGTTTAAGAAACAGCTCTGCAATTCTGTTAATTTTTTTTTTTTTTAACTTTTTGGCTATTTCTTAGTATAAGGCATCCTAGGAAATACAATACCAATTGAGCATCTTCCTCTTAGAAAACACACACTGTGAAAGGAAGCTAAACATTTCTCTCCCAGTCAAGTTTCATGTGTTGGAATGATAAGGCGGTTCTGTGTTTTATTCCAAGTAAATGTGATGATATCATATACCCTTATTTGAAATATATAGAGAATTGGGGTAACATTTTAATTGAGGAAAAAAGGATGAGTTTCAATGACACATTCATTATTAGAGAACTTACCAGATGGGACAGCAGTCTAAGAAGAGGATCTGGGCCCTCTCCCTGTCCCAAGGGTGTCCCTCCACCACTGCCAACACCTTCCGCTCTGCCTTCCAGGGGAAGGTTACCCCCTTCTCCGTGACCAGTGAGGAGATGCATTTGCACGAAGCCCGGACACGGACACCCTGGTGTGTAGAGTCATGGCAGCACGACCTTCCTGTCTCTTGGTCTGGATGCCCAATGATGTCCTAGCATTGGAGGCCACCCCACTCCCTCGTTCTTAGTTACTCACCTGTGAAAATCACAGCCATCCTCACCCTCCTCCCACCCCCAGGGCACTAGTGCCCATGCTGTCTTTAACAAGGCTGACTAGTTTAAGAAGCTCTTCTCCGTGGATCTGGGCACTGGACTGCCATTTTCAGCCACTGCGGTGGGAGTCCAAGCAGCCTCTTGCTTGGGAGCAATGAAAGTTTATGAACTAGTCTGTAGAGATTGGATCACATGGTGACTGTAACTCACTATATGTCACCTGGTTTCCTTTCATCTTTTTTTTTTTCCCAAGGTAAATTTTGTATGGAGAATTTTGAAATTCTGAAGTTCATACAGAAGGAAACGAATTTGTTTAATATGAACCTGAACAAACGTTCAGGATGGAATATATCATCTTCTACATGATCGCTCCTGTTAATTGATCTGTCTTGCTTTATTTGTTATCATAAAAGTCTAGACGAGTTAAACAAACTTCGAATGTGTAGTCATGCAGACGCTCTCCTGTTCCAGAAAGGGTCGGGGTAGGGTGCGGTGAAGAAAAACAAGGAGAAGAACTGCTAATGAGACCAAAAAAGGGAAAAAAAAAAATTCCTGAGGAAGGCCAGTAAACCCTGGGAGGCATGACCCTGAAATATTCCACATGCAGCAGTGACAGCCATTGCTTCGTCCTTTCTTCATCGAGAGGCCTCATCTAAATCTGCCCAGGGCTTTTTTTTTTTTTTAGTGACATATTCCTCCCGGTCTCTCACGCTCCCTGTCTCTCAGGCTTCCTCTCTTCTTTCCTCTGATTTCTCTTCCCTCTACCTTTCTCCTTTTTCTCCATTCTCTCCTCGTTTCTTCTCTTTCTCCTTCCCATTCTTTGTCTCATTTCCTCTCTCCCTTCCTCTCTGTGTCGGGTGTTGTCCTAAGTCTGAAAAGATGTAATACAATAACCAATTCTTAACTCCATGGGAAAGAGAACTGACACCAAGGCAAAAGACGACTGGCATAAAGAGGTTAAATAATCCTCCCAGCACGACGGCAGAGTTCGGACGGTTCACAGGTCTCTGATCATGTTGCTCCTGCACCTGGATCGTTCCGTGATTTCTTATTGCATATAAATTGCATAAAGCACCACGTCCATAGCATGACAGATGGTTCTCTACACAGCAAATGGCCCCAACCTCTCTCTCCTTAAATGTGTTTACCTCTTGCCACTTCTCTGAGGGTCCCCATGTGATAGCATCAACAGAATATTCACTTTCTCAAACATGAATGGGCTTTTGTAACTCTATGATGCATGTCCATTATATAACACCCTGCTGGCTTTGTCATATCTTTCCTTGCCTGAAACTCCTGCTTATCCTTCAGAACCCACACCATCTCTTCCCTGAAGCCTCTCCTAACACTCACAGGCTGAATCAGTTACTACTCACTCTGAATGCCCATAGGAAAATACTCACATTTCTATTTTAGCTATTACAGTATATTGAATTATTCATACACTTGTCCCACCCACTAGACTCTGAATTCCCCCCGAAATTCCAGTGCTTGCCACCTAGTTTATGTTCACTGCAATGACGGATATATATTATGCATCATTGAAGTGTGATCTATATACCACAATATCAGTAGTATTGACCTTAAATATAAAAGTTTTAGAACTATACATATATACTAATTTAGACAAATGTTTCACATGAAAACCCGACTTTATAACACTTAAATTGGTTTACAAAAGTATCGTCTTTCCATTCCTCTAAATCAAAAGCTCTGCTAGTGATTTAAACATGCCTTTATTTAGGAAAATATGACATACATGTACTCTTCAAAAATACCTCTATTATGTAACAGAAAGCACATTTTCTCTCTACCTCTCTTCTTCACACACACATATACAGTGGAAATGGCAAAATTGTCTGTGAATATCTTTAGATTTTTTTGTAGTATATAGCTTTGGCTTAAGAATTCTCTTTTTTCTTTGTAGTTTATTCATATTTATAAAGAGTGAGTGTTCTACCAATAAAATTAACATAAATTTAGGAGATTAATTACCATGTTGCAGGAATTGTATTAATTTTAACTTCATTCAACATTAAATCACAGTTTATATGTGCATACACTCTACTCGGTCCTATATATGTTAACTCACACCAATTTCTGACTTTTCACTTTATTTCTTAATTCAAGCATATCCCTTTGGATAATGTTATTTGCCTGTCAAATATTTTCTTAAAGTGATGTATAAATAGGTTGCATTTGTGTGCATATTTATTCATTATAGATAGATAGATAGATAGATAGATAGATACATACATACATACATACATACATACATACATACATACATACTGCAACTGCATTCTAATATATATTATGTGTATATATTCCTGTATACACATACTATGTATATATAGTCCAGTCCATATATATATATATATAGTTCATATATAGAAATAGTATATAGTCTATATGTGTGTGCATATATATAGAATAGAGAGACATTATATATCTCTATGTATCTATCATCTATCTATCTATACATATACATTCACTATATGGTCCATTACAGCCCACGATTAATATATAGTTTCTTCAGCCTTTGAGGCCAGCAATGATTTTCAGATAATGACACTGAATGGTACAGCTGAACATTCTGGACTGAAGACTATTGATGTAGCCACCAAACTGCACATGCTCTTAGCCAGTGAACACATGAAATCCTGAGTTAAATGTTTTCTGCAAATCGTGTTGTTTGTCCTGTTGCATCTCTCTTGTCATTTATTTTGTGCTGTGGTGAACAATTTTTCGTCATAATGACTGACAAATTGTGCAAACGATAGTGCTCGACCTGCCATAAAGAAACAAAGAGAGAACATTAAGCCGAAGCTAAAATGCACTGTTTTATGGTGGTTTGGAAACCATGTTAAAGATTAGCAGGCCAACAGGAAAGAGCTGGTTCACATCTTTTGACATTATAAGGCTTATTTTAAGCATCCCTTCAACCTGGGAGAACCAACCCGGCAGGGTTAGGTAGGTCAGGATTTAAAGGATTTGAAGAGAAATATTATTGGCAGCGCTGCACCTCCAAAGGGATTTTGTTAAAATGTTGACCTGTGTGTGTCCCTGGGTCCCCCTCTCGCATTGATTCCCCCCAGCCCTCTGTTCTCCAGTTAAACAGAGTGTGCTTATATATTGGTCTCTATGTCTTAACTTGTTTATCTCATCCTTCAAATTAAGATATACTAGATTTAGGCTTTATGTTTTGTCTTGCTTTTACTAGCTTTTTTTCTTAAGTGAGAAAGATAATTATGATTTCTTTTCATTTGAAATATATTTTCTTAAATAGATGTGGATGAAAAAGGGCCCACATAGTAAACCTGACAGGCTCAGGGGAGGCACGCATGGTGGGCCTTACAAACCCAGAGATTGCAAGTAACCATACAGGGTGGTCTGAATGTAAAAATTGCTAACTAAAGCGGGTCATGGTGGGTAGTCTCCTCCTTAGGCCTGTAGCTTCCTTGACAAAGGTCAGTCTTTACCTTTGAAATTGTCTATTGTCTATGTGCATCTAAGATAACATACCTTTGAAATGTCAGTGGCATGTCACCTGAGATGCACATAGACAATTTTCTTTACTAGTCCCATCGAGGAAAGGTACAACCACCAGCACCGGAGCATGAGACCCATCGTTATCTTATTGTCCACATACCATCTCTCTGCACTGTGAATGTTAACTATCCTGTACCTGCCAATGTAAAAGAAGTGTGTGTCTCTCAGTTTGGGTTTTTATCCAATCCCAGAGACTTCTCCACGCTGCTTTCTCCCGCCCCCTTAATCTACCACCAATGGATTTCATGCAACCCTCCTTACGTCTCCCCTTGTGATTCTCATGTATAAAATAAACTGCAAAACTGCCATTCTCTGGAGCATTTTCTCAATCCGTTGAGATTTTGCTTCCCAGCAACTCTCATCAGTTTGGGTCAGATAAACTTATAAGACTTTTTCTTAGGCCAGACATTCTTTCGTTGACAGAGAGAACCATAAGCTCAGCGGCTGCACATTAGAATCAATATCCAGGGGCAGGAAAGAGCACCAAAAGTTTGAAAAGGTCCCCAGGTAATTCTAATGCACAGCCAGGATGAAGGATTACCACTTAGCAGAAGATTTATCTCTACTTTTTATTTCAGGTGTTTATATTTCACTTAAAATGCTTTTCAAACATATGAAAAGCCTACCCAGGTGACTAATTATTTTACACTATTTTTCCTTCCTTCCCCCAATTGAGAATTCAAGTGAATCTTCATTTCAAGAGAATCTAGATAATGGTATCTGACAACTTGGCTCAGAATTCTCAAGTAGGAGTGATAACCTATAAGGACTGTGGGTTTGCGGGGCTCATTCAGAGAATAAATACTTATTGAGAATGCATGGAATAATTTCCTGTACACCAATTCTGTCCTTACCTTTGAATGTTGACTGAGGGTTGTGTTAGAGAAAATTAAAGGTGATTCTCCTAAGAGCCAGATATCTCTGTATTTGACAAGTGGTGACAGGGTGAGGCTCCAAGCAGCTCTGTGTACTTAGGAAAATCTGGAAGTCTAGGAACTATAAAAGGACAGCTTTCTTGCTCTGCAGTGGATGTTGCACACAGGTACTTCAGTAATGATTAACCATGGAGTCTGAATTGATGCCAGACGAAGCAGAATAAAAGCCAGCACCTGGACAAAGCTTCTGCACTGGTTTCTACTCCAGTCTCATATAGAAAATGTTTGTTTCTCTCCATAGGTTCGAACCAGTGTCCTACATGAACATAAGGATCCCCTGCCAGATATTGGGGTAAGTGTTTCCTCTGTTTTGAAAAGGCACACATATCACTTCTAAGTTAATCATTTGGATTTTCCCTGGCCTCCTGCCAGGTAGCTGACAAATAGAATTGAGTTAAATTAACAGGGTGTGACTATGCGAGGAGGCTCTGTCATGTACCTGCTGAATTATATAGAATTCATCTCGTCTCCTGAAAATCTTTCTCAAATGAATCCATATTTAGTTCCGCTGGCAAGACAGGAGTCTAGAAATTGCCCTGCAGGTAGCTGAGATGCAATTCAGAGCCAATGTTCCTGGACCAACAGGAGGCTGGGGAAATTGCTGATGTGAGCTCTGCCTCATCGGGAAAGAGGCAGAGAACCAATCACCGTAGGACTATGATGTTTCCTACTTCCCACCCCTTTAACAGGTCAGAACAGTTATGCAGATCCACGTACGTGAAAGATCCTGCTGAGCTTTTCCTGCTGCACCTGAATCATTGCGTCTCCAGCTTTTAGAAGTTGGAAGAATAAGACAGCCATAGGTGGTTTTGGCTTAGACAAGGCTAGAGTAGGCAGTGGCAGCTCCCAAAACGGTAGCACAGCGGGCTGAGAGGGATCTGTGCATTCAGAGAGGAGGACAAAGTCCAGAAACAAGCTGGGTTCTAAGAGGCCCTGGGGCAGAGCCAGCCAGAAGGCCTAGTTGAAATTTCTTGAAATCCCACAGGCAGTTGACAACTTCCCCTAGTCTGAGTGCACCCCCTTTCACTACCTCACTGGCAGCAGCCCCCATCCGAACCTGCCAATGGCACCCTTCAAAAATATGTACCCAAACTGAAGTTGAATTGACTGAGAAAATGGACAGCCATCTCTGCATCTGACAGTGTAGAAGGAAAAAGGCACTCGATGCTCTCTCATGCCTAACGCGAGCTTCCGCTTCCTCCCGGGGGACAGGCTGAGTACCTCTCCTTGACTCCGGTGACTCCCCATGCTTTGCTTTCTACCTTCCCTTTCACTTCTTGTGCTGCTCTCACCTCCACCACCGATCTCTGTGCCCAGACTTCGCTGGCTTTGTTTAGTTTCTCCACGGAGACTAGGAAGTTGTTCCCAGCCCCAGGCCTTCATCATCCAGGCCATGTGACCCCTCTCCCTGCCCGGGCCACTGTTCCCCACTCCTCCG
Organism: Pteropus alecto; assembly: GCF_000325575.1. NCBI lineage: Eukaryota > Metazoa > Chordata > Mammalia > Chiroptera > Pteropodidae > Pteropus > Pteropus alecto. Next base: position 2,677,469 of record NW_006431918.1, on the reverse strand, counting down.
CCTCCCTGCCCAGGGCTCAGGGCAAACGCTTTTTGCCTATGACCACCCAGGCACCATCCTTCAAACCCGGTCCTCCACTGAATGCTCTCATCACGCCCTTTACGCTTCCTTCATCAAACATAAGACCTTTTGACATTTGTAACTATTAATAAGTTAACACATTATTCTATAAGGAATTCCATTTATTTTTTGAGGTTCGAGAAAGAGGAGGTAGCTTAAATTTTGCTTCTCTAACTGCTCACCCTCCCCTAACTGCTGCGCTTAATCTCCCTTGCTCGAAGCTTTCATGACATCAATTGTATAAGTTTCCCCCTTTTTTTTTTTTTTTGTATTCAGATTCTTGAGATACATCTCATTCATTCTAAATCTTGAATCTTCTTCTCTGATTTTAAATTATTTTCTTCGTCCTCTCCTCCCGCCGTTTTCCACTACAGGCTGGGCGTCTCCGTGCCTCTAGCGACTTGAGCTGGGAAGGGAGCGTGGTCTGATTCTCACACACGTCCTCCCTTTTCTTCCTCTTACTGCTCAGCACTGTGGTGAGGGGGAAGGGAGGGGAGAGGTTCTTTCTGGGCTTGCCCACGGTGAGGACGAGATTCCCTTCCTGCTGGTATCAATGCTTCTCAGGCTAATGCGGCCTATTAGTGTTCTTTGTGTGGCAGACATTGAAATGTTGGCTCTCCCGTGAGCACAAATATAAACTTCGTGTCTCTTTTTCTATATGAATAGTTCATGTATCCAGTTTCTCTTCCTCCTGTGGGCTGGGAAACCATGTAACCATAACTGTTAGGGTTGACGGTGGAAAAAAAAAAAGAAAAAGAAAAAAAAAAAAACCCTGGCCTCTGAAAAAGGGTCGGTCCGTTAGGTTATATGAGAGACGATTGTGTGTAGGGTTGACGGTGAAAAAAAAAAAAAAAAAAAAAAAAAAAAAACCCTGGCCTCTGAAAAAGGGTCGGTCCGTTAGGTTATATGAGAGAACGATTGTGTGTCAGCCTCATGCTATCAACTTCAGCTCTTCAAAGAACTCTGAAAACTTACACCACAGGTCCTGTGTGCAGTTTCCTAAGAATAGGTCAAAGTATTATTGATATGTTCATTTAATCTCTAGACCAGCACTGTTCAATAGAAATATAATGTGTGTGGGCCACAAATGTGTGCGACATGTGTAATTTTAAATTCTCTGGTAGCCCAGGCTTTTGAAAAAGTAGGAGGAAACAGATGAGATTAATTTTAATATTTTATTTAACTCAATACTACATATACAATATAATCATTTCAAGAGTGATCAATACAATTTATTAATAAATAATTAATAGATTTTAATCATACTCTTTTTTTATGCCATGTCTTAAGAGATAGATGTGTATTTTACAGTTAGAGCACTTCTCAATTTAGAGTAAGCGCAAGCTGGGGCTCAAGCTAGTGGCTACCGTTTGTATGGTGCAGCTCTAGGTAGGACTTGGAAATCCTTGGAACACCTCTACAAATTGTAATATAAAGGAAGCCCATATTTTGAATAAAGGCTTTGTGAGATGAACATCCATGATGGAGATTTGGTCAGCTCATGGCGCCTCGTGTAGTACTACTCGACTGGGGGCCAGTCGGACCTGCTACAGGGAGGCATACAAGCCCCATGAGCATTCTGGATATCTGTGACTTGCTCAGAGTTCTTGCAAACACTGGTAAAATAAACTGTTTATGTGTCCACTCCCCATAGAGAGCAGCCAGGGAATGAGACAGGAGCTTTGCTTTTTTCCACCCTGCTTGATATCACTCTCCAGCCAGGTGAGTGATTGAAATCGTGCATCAAGCAATTTAATGATCATCTGCTTTGGGTGCTTGGACCAGAATGATAATTGTGAGTGTTGCACTGTTATGAGCAGGCAAGAAAGGTCAGAGCCACATGTTGTGCAGGCAGAGAGCCTGTCGAAGGAAAGGGATTGCCACCTGTCCCTGAAATGAGGCACAGCGTGATGGGGATGAAAGAATGCTGAACCAAAAAACAAGAAACCTGGATTTGAACTTGACCTCTGCATATTAACTAGTTCTGTGACCAGGTATAAACTATTTAACTCCTATGGGCCCTGGTTTTTTCATCTACAGACTGGCAGTGGCTTAATAAGCCTCCACATTCTTTGATTCTGGGTAGACATTTCTTGGGCCCTGATAAACATTTGACATGATCTGATAAAAATTTGAGCTAAAAGGAATCATAATAACATGTGCTCTGCAATAATAACTGAAACAGACTATATAACCTTTGTATTTTTTTCACTTTTTATCTATATATCTACATATAGAGAGATATTTGAAATATATATATTCATTGCAGAAATTTCTCATAGACTATATTTTTAAATACTCTGCCTTTTAAAAAGATTTTTAAAGTGGACTTATAATAACACTTTGAAGTCATCTGATTTCTGGGTGTATTATATTAATCACTGTGCAAGCTAATATTCATGGAATGCTTCCTATTTTCCCGGCAACGTACTAAGTACTTTTCCTGAGTCTCTTTGACTCTAATAACAATAGCTTTGAGAAAGATACAGAGATGACATGAACTTTTTCCTACACAAACTACAGTCTAGAATGGTGGAATAACTCATCTAAGATCACAGATTTGTAAGGGAAGAAGACAGGAAAGCAAGGCCTGGCAATGCCCGTCAGTGGATGGCCAGGCTAGGGACTGGGAGAAGTAATTTAATTGCCCAAATTTCTATTTTTAAACAGAATTACTGATTTAGGACTACACTTCAGACTTCTGAGCTCCAACTCTTACATTTTTTGTCTGTCTTTTTAATTTTTTCTCTAATACCGGAGCTCCTAGTTTAAAACCTTTAAGAAGAGAATTTTAGAAACAGCAACAAAGGAGAGATGGAAAACATTTTTTTGAGTTATATTTATAATAACAAAGACTTTTTAAAAGGATTTTCTTAATTTCTATGATTATGATTACAGTGGCAGCAAAGATGGAATAGCTTGATATTACATTATTTTTTTTCCTTAGTTTGAACAAAATTATTCATTTTACATTCTTGTGTGCTATTTGTCTACCTTGGGAATTCAAGTTTCACAAATAGAGAAGATTATTTTTTCTCTAATTCATTCTTTCACTAAGAATCCAATAAACATTCATGTAAATAAATGGTGTGCATTCCAACTTTGGGGATGGAAAAGTCCTAGTTTTCTTTATCTTAAGATGAAGCAAATACATGAAAACCTGCAAATAGTAAACATTTAGGCAATTTCACTCTCGGTGTTATGATATGAAACAATGATATATTGTTTTGAAAGTTGGGAATTTTATTAATGCCTATTATGCAACATGTAGTCCCAATATCCAGTTATCTTTAGAATAAATGAAATAGTATTTACACTTAAGTAACACCTCCTCTGGTTTATCTGGTTTGACACATTTTCATACTGTAATGCTAGGATGTCATTTCTGAAATTGATCTTTACCATGTTGTATTATTAAGCTCTCCTGTTATCCTTTGAGATTAAGCATGTGGCTGACAGTTGTGATGGAAAAGATTCACTCATGGGCATTGTTCTTGGCAAATTGCAAGCACTCACAGTGCAGCAGCAGTAGGCATACTATGCAGCCCCTACATTCCGGGCACTGGGCTTTGGCTCAAAGATGGACAAGCCAAAGTCCTGCTTCCCCAGGAACTCCTGGTTTGGTGGACAGGGGAGGCAGTCAACGGCTTATGGTCACAAACTCTCTTTGCAGCTGTGACTTATGGTGTGTCTGTAGGGTATGTCTGAAAATAGCCACTCCACCTGTCTCTTCCTGCTACATTCCTGTCTGAGGCATTTGCTGCTGCTTTTCTTGCTGAATATACCACAATAACATTCACGACGTGTGTAGTTTTTTATATTAATTCTAAAACCTCTTATCTCTTCAAAATCTCAAAAGGGAAAGAAAAACAAATTTGAAATTTCGAAGCATTGTGAAATTTTTGATCATTTAAGAGTTTTCTTTGAATGAGGGTAATGAGAAGTGTGAATTTACACTGAAAAACCTGATTATCAGTGAAAGAAGAAGTGAGATAGACATCTCCTTAAAATACAAAATGCTAAAATAAAATTCACTCCAGCGGTATATAATCAGCGCACTAAAATGTTTTGATGTCCTATTTTCAGTGAATTATAGTAGTTTACGACTATCTGCAGAAAGAGCATTTCTCCTATATCGAATAGTATCGCTTACTTGAAACTAGCGCCTGTGCATTCATTCATTCATTCATTTGTCAGTACATATTTATCACGTGATTCCTGTGTGCTAGGCAGTGAGGGTTTATCAGAAACAAAGCTCCTCGTGCAACTTCAAATGTCAATTATTTTGGGGGAGGTACAAAATAAGCAGGGGTGTGTGTGTGTGTGTGTGTGTGTGTGCGCGTGCGCGTGTGTATTTGGTGATAAGTGCCAACAGAAAAATTCAACAGGACTGGGAATAGAGAATAAATAGCAGAGTGTATATATGAGAGAGCAGGAGCTCTCTAGTGTAAGGGTGTTCTAGTAGGTATCTCTGATGCTTTCATTCAGTTGCATCTCTCCTAGTCTTTCTCTGCCCCTTGGTGAAAAGTCACCCTAAATTCTACATGCTTTGTTCACACAGCTCTTGGATGTTTTTTTCCTACCTTGATTCACTCTGATTTCATCACTCATCAACCTATCATCAGAGTTTACTGCTACAAACCCTCTATTTTCACCTAATGTTCTTCGCCTAATAATTTGGTCTCATGTTCTTCTGACTTTGCTGACTTAGTGCCTCAACCAGCTCTTTGAGTTTCAAGTTAATTAATTGGGTTATCATTACTAACGTACAAGCATCTTCAGCTTTAGAACTGAGTGTTATTTCAATCGTTTGTCTTTTAAGCCTTTTGGGACAGTTCTTAGTTAGAGCTTTGAAAGAGGGAGGAAAATTCTGAGCAGAAGCTTTTTGTCTCTAGTCTCGACAATTGCTCACTGTAGATGCAACCTTTTACATAAAGAATAACTGCACACTTTCCTCTGAAAAGACTCATTTGGTTTCCAGTCTCTCACTGTAGTGCAGCCTGGCAACAGACCTATGAAGAGAGATTGTTCTGGAACATGTAGTGTTGACTTCTTGAAGCATATTACAATGTGTTAGGCAGCAATGGCATTGGTAATACTATGGGTATGATATGTTCATGTTTACTTCTTGACCTTGAGACGAGAATGAGAAATCCTATTTGTGTTATACCATAACAATCGTGACTTTTAAATCAGAAGTTGCCAGGAATATTAAAAAGAGATGAAAGATTTTTATCTTAGAAAAGAAAAACCAATTTCGAGTTTTATTCTTTACATTATGAGTCGAAGAGTGTAGAAAGTAGATATTCATAGATAGTCAATACCCAGTATGATAGGTTAAAAAAGCAATTTTAGAAAATATAACTGAATAAGTACCATTCTTTTTTGTGTATTGGGATGAAATTGTCCCATGCTAGCATAGAAATAACAAAGGAAACAAATGCTTTTAAACATTGCTGTGGTGGGGGAGAAATACAGCATTTCTATTTATAACTTGTGCAGAGTCCCACATAAAAATAGCTCCAACTAACAGATTTGCTCATATCTGGAATACAAAGTTGTTGCTGCCAGTGACTTGAGGAATTCTAATAAGAACGACGACGGCATTGGTAAATATTGAAAGTTTATCATCTTTCTTTACCCCGGCTTTGATATGGGGAGAAAATTAGTTAGTGAGAAAAGTCCTGGCTTCTGTATTATACATTTTGTTATTTTCCAGACTATTCATCTCTATTTTTAATGAAAAGGATGCATGTTCGCCCCAATGACTTCATCCCATGAGGTGGTGATAATAGTGATGCTTGTATCTGTCAGTGAAATGTTTGTCGGGCTAATAGATTTAACATTTAATTCTTCTAAAGATGAATTTTGAGCGATGGGTGTGAGAGCAAAAATATTAGGCGCCTCAGAAGTTAATGAAAACCATTCTTTCTCTCATTTTCAGCGAAGCTTCCTCGGCTATGCCAGTTTTAAAGTGGGGGAACTTCTGAAGTCAAAGCAGCAACTGCTAGCCCTGAGCCTGAGGTGGGTCTCTGTCCGCAACAATGCTGTTGAAGTTAAAACAGCCTGAGATATTTATTGAAGGCTGGTTGAGTTTGAAAATCACAGTTCTTGCAAATGGTTAGATGTTAACTCTCAAATGCCTTGCCTTCTCCATTGCAACAAGTTACATTGAAACAGCCATCATTCAAGTTCACATATCAGTTTGTGTTTCAGGTTGTCAAAGGTTATCAGCCCTTATAAGAAAAAAAATATTATGTTATTACGAAGGCAATGAAATTCTTTGAAAGTAAGAAAGTAAATAGAAACGATGAGCATGCTATTAAATAATTTTTGTTACTTATCAAAATGTTACTTTTCAAATCAAGTACATTTCTAGGATTGAAATAGGTTGATTAGAGGCAACATTGCAGGTTTATGATACTAGAAGATAAGCTAATTATTCTCTTTTTTCAAGCTTATTTTGTTGTTATACTATTAAATATAAAACATAAGCTAAAATAGACTCATATGAAAACAGACAGTAGATCAGAGCTAATTTTGAGTATGAGTACAATTTGTTTTAATATGTAAGATAAGATAACAATTTTTAGAAAGTTGCATGGTGTTTTAATACTAAGAAGCATATTAAATGGAATAAATATTTCTTTTTTAACTTTATAATAAATTTGAGACAGTAGTATGTTGTTTTTTTAACCGCATAATAATTTTTATAATTATGTGTACATGGAAACTAGTACCTTGCAATATTCGTATAATAAAAATGAAGATAAAAATGGGAGAGAACCCTATTTGCAATCTTAGACGCTCTCCTTTTGATGAAACATAGATATCACGCTCCGGGAAGAGACGCTATCTTGAATTTGTTTGCCGTCTGACCCGGCCCCCAAGGACCCACTTGTAGCCGACGATTTATCTTAGTAAAGAATCTGTGACTTATGCTGGAATCTGAGCTGCTGGCACTCTCCTTTTCTGACTTTTCCTGATCCTTAGTTTTGCATTTTGACTTAAGAGGTAGCACAAAATAATTTAGAGTAATTTACATTCATGTGGAAAAATACGTGTTGGTGGGTTCTGATGAGGCCACCATCTTCTCTCTGGCTTCCTTGAGGCTGTGTCTTTTAAACATCTGTTATTGTTGTTGTTGTTATTGTTGTTGTTGTCATATTTTATTTGGGAAGGCATTTACTATTTTTATAGTCGTGTGGTGTTATTCTCAATAAAATTTTGTTGTGGTTATTTTTAGTTTTAAGTGTGTACGGGCCAGCTAAAACGTTTAGCTTTCAATGTCACTGAAACACGGAAAATACCTATTACCAACCTAGCACAGTGGTTAGATCTGACCCATGTGGCTGAATTCACATGAGATGTGAAACGCTGAGCTAATTTAGAATGACTGTCAGAACACATGTTTTCTAGATGAGATGCATAACACTCTATTACTCTTTTTGCTGACTGGCGAGCTTCAGTATCGTTTTTATAATAAGTGTCATTAACAGCAGCACACTACACAACAGTTAGACACTGCCTTTGAAACAAATCAGGAGACCAGAATTTCTTAATGAAATGAAAATTAGTGAACACATACAGTGCCTTCAAGGGAGGCTAGGAACAAAAGGGTCAAGTTTAGGGTACGACCCTTGGAAGGAAATAGGAATATAATACTTGGAGATTTAGAGGATAGCGAGACAAATTTCCGTTTTTGATTTTAATACCCCTGATTCCTATTCATTTAATTTTGATCATGTGTAAGGAAAACAAATTTAACAACAAAGAATTGTGTTTTCTAGGAAAAAAATATCATTTTTGAAAACCGATTTTGAAATGGCTAGGTTATTATTATTTTCGTCTTGTGCTTTGCCAAATTTGTGGCTTTCTCTCGCTATAAACTATTACAGACTTATCATAGCCTTTGACTTCTGGTGCTTCATGTTTTCTGCTTCTGACATAATTTATCTTTTTTCTACTGATTTGATAGTCTCTGAGGTACTGACTGGGAAGAACATTAGCTCAGGAATAAGAAGCATTTTGGGGGGTGTATGTTTTGTTTAATTTTGTTTTAACTATGCATTTGTACTGATATTTGACTTTTATTCCTTTCACAGTCCAATCATTTTTAAAACAATAGAATTCTCAGATTGTTATGTTTTATAATACACGGATGTATGAGAGAGACTATTAAAGAAATAAATATTAGACTTCTACTCTAAAATTTTCTCTATTTTATGCAACATTTATATGTGTATTTCATGTATATACATATGTATCATAGATTGTATTGTTAGAGATGTATTTGTTCATATATATGATTTTAAGACTATTTTGCTTTCTCACAAAACATGAATACTTATTTTCTATTGCCAAGTATTCGTGCTTAGGGGGTTAAGGTCCAAATTATAAGGGCTTTAATTCTTTTTTTTTTTTTTTTTTTTGGTGTTTTGTTAATTTATCTCCTTAAATACACACATACACACACACACACACACATGCACACACACTTCAATCTTGTTGTTTCTAAAACTGAAAGAATAACAACAACAATAAAAAAACTCTATATTTTTAAATCTCCCAAAGGCATGTTCTTAACTTGAGAGATGGGAGCGATAAGGGAAGTCACATTAAGCTATGACATATAGTTTTCTCCATAAGAGTGCTCAGAGTAATAAAGAAATGAAATTGTCACTAGCATCTCACACGATGGGGGCCCAGGCATGCTCCATAGGCCACGGGGCAGTGGATCAGAATAAGTTTGTTCCTGGAATCCTTTGAGCACGTCTGAACCCCCACAAGCCGAGACCAACCTTGGACATAGACTCACAATAGAGTTTTAAATGATAATTTTTTTCTACTCGAATGGAATTAAACTTGTTGAGAGTTTTAATTTCCGACCATTACACTTTTTCTGCATGCAAAAAAAAAAGTTACATTTTTTTACTTTAATCACCAGATATAGCGTTTTTAAAATTATCCATATGATTGAATACTTCTGTAACATCTTTCTTATCAATAGCAACTTGAACTTCAGAGATGATTTAAAAAATCATATCCATGCATCTTAATAGTCCTATATATTCTGAATACATTTCATTTTCTTTTAAAAATCTTCCAGTTAGCTATTTTAAGTACCAAAACGTAAGATTGCAGCAGAAAGTTCTGATGGCTTCGCAACACTAATTCTTATTGCACATCTAAAACATTTTCCAAATTAAATAAGGTCAATAGACATTGACTCGTGGCCAACGACCCTTTTTTGAGAGAGAATAGCATAGTTATGATTAATTATAAAACAGAATAGTATGAAACTTTATTGAATGCACCAATGGAAAAGTTAGAGAATGTGATGGCATGTGAAAAGCTGACTTAAATTAATGATTTTTGCATAGAATTTACATCACAAACCCTGAATGCAATTCCTAAGAACACTGTGTTTTTCCTTTGGGAGCGAACAAGCAGGACAACAGGCAAGTCAATAACAAATGCACACTCATGATTGATGCAAACATATAAGGGAGATCCTCATATCCTGGAAAACTTTCTCTTCTGTGCTTTTGGTGTCATTCATGTGAAGATGACAGGAAGCACCTCCAGGACACCTCTCCTGACACTGACTCAGACCTCACAGGCATGTTTGAAGGGGTAACCAGCACTATGTGAGCTTTACGATTTAGCCTTTCAAATATCTTATTGTATTTGATCTTCTAATAACCTTACCTGGAAAATGATTTTATTCCTGTTTCATGGATATGCAAACTGAGAAACAGTATTTGGACTTCCTCAGGTCACACAGCTGAGACAAGGTAGAAATAGAGATTGGGAGAAAAGGATTCTTGATATCAAGGATTTCCTAGAGAATATATATTTTGTTTAGAATCTTAGAATTAAGTAATTTTAGAGATCAGAAGAGACCTTGACACTTCAGCTTCTTCTTGGATCCCTATTGTGGCAGGAACTCACGCAGGGGCCCCTCACTCTTCCATTTTCAAACAAGTCAGTGTTAGAAAAGGATTCCTTATTTTAGCCTAAGTTTCAGCGCCTTGCTGTGGTCCCAGCTCTCCTTCGTGGATTGATGGAGAACAAATCTTGTGCCTTTTCTCTGTGGTTGCATTTGAAAGCAGCTGTTTTGTCTAACTGTAAATCTTCTCTCTTTCTTTTCCTGAGGAAGGGATATATGGTAATAGAAAGAACACCAGACTGTCATATTAGACTTGGGTTCAGATCCCAGCTCTGTCACCAACCGTGTCCCCTCCTCCCCCCAGGCATGTCTACCCTTTAACATCCATTAATGGAAGTAGTAATGAACTCCCTCTCAGGTGATTCTGAGCAATTAATAAGTGTCGTGATGTTCCATGCACTTCCTTACATTAGAGAAAAATGCTCTAATAAATATTGTCTTCTTTGCTTCCTTTTAGTTTGCTTGCTTAGTTTGTTGAGGTTTTTTCCTTAAAATGTGACATCTGTGATTCTCTCCATTGGTCAATGGCAGAGAAGTTGATTTAATCTTTGATCTAAACATACTGTTTTTCCTACTTGAAGAATAGACCCTTACCTAAAACCTGCATTCTAGCTTTAATCACCCCGACATCAGATATGGCTTCTTATCAGGTACAGATACCAGCAAGAGGCATATGGAGAGCATTTTGTTTGGTTGGGACAGGCAGCATCTCAATAGTGTTGAGAAAAAATATTTGTTTTGGCTTAATACTTTAGCAATATAGCACTGAGTTCAGGACAGAAATTCATAAACGCAGACAAGTTTCAATTGCTTTTAGAGTTTACTGATGCATTTTATTGCTGAATATGTAAAAATCTGCCTACAGAAGTAAATTCAAGTAACACCTCTCAGGACTGGACTGTGAGAACGAAGGGAGACATCAAGCACAGAAATAGGGGCATTTGAATTAATACAAGTACATCCATTTATGTACCTGTGTTAATGTCCTTTAGGAATACTACTGCTTAAAATTATCAAAAGGCTCTAACGTGAGCCACTTTTTTGTAACTGTTAAAATTACATCGGTTTATTGTAAAATTAGAGAATGCAAAGTATACAAATATTATCAGGCGAGGACAACAGAAAAGTCGAAAGAGCCCATTATTTAGAAACATCCCTGAGCCCACATGCTTGCTTTCTGTCGCATAGCAGGATGGCCGATTGCTTTTTTTATTTGTGAAACGGAGACAGCAGTGAGTTGTTATGAGACTGACATGAATTATTAATGTGAAATATTTACAACAGTGCCCAACACATAGTAAGTGCTCGATAAATGCTAGCTATAATTTTTCTCTTTTTTTGTTGACGAGTTCTCTTGCCTCAGGGTATGTGCGTGTGTGCGTTTTCAAGTGAGGATTAGACATATCGTGCTCAACCTATGTTGTGTATCTGCTGTGGTATCTGATGCAAAGCGGGTGCTCATCATGTTCGTTCCCTATTAAACTTATTATCAGTATCATTATTTACCATTCATTCCACTAGACCATTTTTTCGTTTATAATTTAAATGGCTCTGCAGTTGTATAGTCTGCATTTTTCTTTATGTTCCTAATCCATTTTTACAAAGCTGTAGGTGTAACCATGAAATCAATTAGCACTTAATTTGCATTATTCAAAAGATACTGTATTTGTCAGATTGCAAAGTAGAGTTTTCAACCACAGATGGGACAACACATAGGTAGAGTGCATTTTAAAAGCTCCCCCACTTGTATAGAAAAGCCTGAAATGTTTCCTCTTTTAAAATGCAAATCGCATAGAATTCATAGCTGTGCACAAAGGCCTACCTGCCTAAGAAGTCTGAGAGCTAATTTAGCTTTGAAGATAATTTTCAGGAATGATTGGGTCTGAAAGGAATCATATTTGACCTGAAAACTGTGTATTGGATTTGCCCGTATTTACCAAAGTCACTTTCATCATTATCGGCCTGCGTTTCTGTGGCTCTGGACACGTTTATATCAGCAGTTTGAACACAAGACGCTTTCTTCACGGAGCACCTCTTCGCAGCTTGGCAGATGCCGTGTCCTAAGAAACACAGCTCCGTAGTTTAGAAAATGCTGATTTAAAACAACAAGAACAACTTACTTTCCAGAGAAATACATGAGTGACTGTATGTATTTATCCACTTTTTCCTACCATATGCATATTCTTTAATGTGGCAGGCATACGATCTTCACTCCAAGGCACGCTAGCTTCTACATACGTATCCTCCACACCTACACACATGCCCTGTCCGTATGCAGTTACTCACCCCTGTTTGTCCCATTCCCATCACAAGTCTGCAGGCATTGCCAACTGCATGGCGTTTTATGCCCAGGCCATCCCCTACGTACACACCAATTTGTGAAATTTGTACAAATTGGTACATAATTCTGGGAAGAGAGTGATAAAATACATGCCATGTCTTTTATGTTCATTGACAGATTTTTTAAGCTTGCATAAGTGGACACACACTTATTTTCACAATCACCTAATGCTATAACTATCCCAAACTGAACTGAGCTCTTCCCCTGAAAGTGCTGCCTTTTCCTTTCTTGCTTCAACTAAGAACCGTTATTTTCAACTCATCCTTTCTAAAATTCTTATCTGATGATGCTTTTTTCCTATTTTGGACCCTATATTCCTTCCCGCTCTCTCCCCTCCAAATGAGCAAGACTTGAATATGAGCATATGCAAAAACCTCCGCTGAGATGTATGAGACAGTGAGTCTGCTTTTCAGCCTCATCTGTAGACACATACATTACCCTTGACACTAATCACCATTTTCTTTCTCATTTATAGCAACTTGTATGCACTTCACACTTCCCTAAAAAAAAAAAAAAGTGAAGTCAGAGTCCCTGAATTTTTCTAGAAACCTTTTGTCTGGCGGTTTTGAGCTCACTTTCAACTTTGGGCAGCAACAGAGTACAACACTGTTTGTATGTATAGATGATGCAACTCAAATTCTTCCCCACACTGCCTTCCAATTATTTTTCCTCCATTTGTGGAATCCCTTGCCCAGGGAATAATTACATTCAGAAAACCCTGGTATTCTCCAAATTTACTCTCATTAAGAACTGAGAGGCAGCAGTCTCCAAGCATATCAGTGAAAAGGTCTCGTCACCATGCCTTACCACAGCTTCCCATCAGCTCCTCTATTCCTCTGGCCAAAGGACCACATATCTATCATCAGGCTTTCAAGTAGGGGCTCAAAGAAGCAGGTCAGAACTTGTCATTTCGGCTCCAACTTACAGAAGCTAACAACCCCTAGAAGGGCACTGTTTTTAACTGTTTTCAACGAGGTTTGACTTTGCTTTTTGATTTATACTTTGTTCTACTTAATAAATATGAGTGAACTGTGCTGGAGGTATCATGCTGGAGAAAACAGAGACAATTACCTGCCTCTTGACAAAGTATTCCTTCTGATAGCATATGCTCTAGCCCAGGATTTTCTACCCTAACTCGTTAAGTGAAGTTCACTCATGTCTCTTGTTCTATGGCATAGCATGGCTGTCTTATAGTAACCGAGTGCCTCAAAGTGATTCTTTGCAATAAGTCTTCGATAAGATAAAGAATTGAGTCAGGAAAAGGAAGAAGAATACAATTTTATGGATGAAATATAGGGAAACAAAATACACAAAAATAATGATACGCGATTTCATGAAGGTGGAAGGGAAAGAAGGGATCAAAGATAAAATGATAAGAGATAAGAAGAGAATAGGCAAGTTTATTTTGCTTTACTTAATTACATTTTATACTAATATAAGCAAAGTGTTTTCCTCAAGGCTGTGCTGCAATGCGGGGTAGTTACCTCTAGCAATGGGTCCAGCCTACATTATGGGTGATCAATTGTATTCAATACAAAATACTAGATAATTAAGGAGCCTTATTTATAATATCATGTGGCACCAATGAGTTTGTTATATTATGGGACAATTTTATCCTCTTGCATAGAAAGTTTTTAAAATTAACAGAAATGATTGAAGGCAGGTTTAATTGGGCCTGACATAAATACCACTTGGCCTATATTACATTATTAAAATATCAAATGAAATCACCAAATTCATTCTTAGTTATATGCTGAATGTTACTTCTTTCTGATGTTCACATATATAAATCGGAAAATAAACAAACACATTCCTTTAAGACCTAATATAAAAATTGATTTATAAAAACAAATTTAAAGTGCCATAATAAACTTGGTCTAATCCTCATCCATCCATCAAAGGCCTGAGCAGATAACTTAAATTTTATTTTATTTTTATCTTCTCTCAACATCTTTGCAGACTCTCTAATTCGAAGCAGGATTAAAAGTTTCAGTCCTCAACTTAGTAATGGTGTATAGTGGGGATTATTTTTCTCTTATCTAGAATCAAATTGAAGATTTTCCAGGGATTTACACAGTAAATAGGAGAGACGTTTTCCAAGGATGCTTGGCTTTGCTTGTTTGTTGGGCACACTTCCAACTAACACTAAATTTCTCAGCTATTGAGACTAATTTCTAGTTCTAGTAGAAATGCATTGCTTCCATGACCAAATGACAGAGCCTTTAAAGCACTTTAAGGTTAAGCCTGTGATTGTAACGTGGGGGAAGCTAGAGTTTCATTACTGTCACCAGGAGTTAATTACTTTGCTTTAATTTCCCCATATGTCTACTAATGATAATAATACCACTGAGATGAGCTTAAATTATGGATTCATAAGCCAGATTTAAAGTAAAGGGTCCCTTTATACTTAAATAGGGGGAAAATAAGTTTACTACCTACTCTTTCTTTCATGCCATCTCTGCTTTCCTCAAACGCCCACTAGTCTTTGAAGGAAATACTATTTGAGTGATTTTACCTTTTTCGCTAAGTTCATTTGAAAAATATATTGAGATGATAAAGGATTTCTTAAGGCTCCAGCGAGGGGAAAATGGAAAAAATAGATATAACTGGTTTCATAATATTTGTTATGAAATTATAGATTTTTTTCTCAGAGACTGTTTCTATAAATTCTTTGAGTTCAGAAATGCTAGTCATGAACTTGAAATGAAGTGACATAATTTTCTTTGTGTTTCAGAGCTAAGGTGAATAAATAACAGGAATATATATATATATATGTATATGTGTGTGTGTGTGTGTGTGTGTGTGTGTGTGTATAAAATTTCTTGGAGAGTGTTTTTCCTTTTTTATATCCCACAGGCTCATTCCTCAATTAAATTTTTACAAACTTTTTACATAATGCCTTCCCTACAGAGAGATGGAGTCTGAAAGGAAGGCTAATGAATTTCCTAGTGATAAGGAGAGTTTCCTTCTAAAATTAATTTTAAGAATAGAATCCCAGACAACTCTGAAACTAGAGAAGAGACTTAGAATGGAGAATAAGTCATTGTATAACTGCACATGGTTACTTATCCTGGGAAAGAATTTCTCCTTCTATTTTGAGTCACGCACATTAATAATCACTGCATAGCTGATTCATGAAGTTACAGTGCAGGCTGTAGGATGGCCACGTAGACTGCCTGTCACATTAGCTGGGACTGGAAACCAAGTCACATCACTCCTAAGAACCGTGATCTAAATTTTACCATTAACTAGACATATTATTCCAGGAAGTAGATCTTTTTGTGCTTCAATTTTGGTCAATAAGTTTATTGTTCTTATCTGAAAAATCTTCATAAAATTATAATGGTTTAGTTTAGCTCCCAACAGCCCGCTCCAAAGGTCTGAGGAAATTGCTTTCTAAGCTACCCGGTCTTTTCTTGAGCAGGAGACATTTGAGCTCCTGGGTGGGAGCTAGTCACCAGAAAGACTAAGACATGATTAGAAGCTTGGAACTTTTGGCTCCACACCCATGAAGAGATGAAGATAGAAGCTCCTGGAAGGTCAGGACACTTCCAGACCTCACCTTATGTATCTTGTCATCTGGCCATTCATCTGTATTCCTTATGATACCCTTTATAATGTAAAGAACTGGTGAACGTAAGTGCTTTGCTGAGTTCTGTGAGCTATTCCAGCAAATGATCCAATCCAAAAAGGGGGTCATGGGAACCTCTGATTTGTAGGCAAGTCAGACAGAAATTGTGGGTAACTTTGCTACTTATTGCCCAAGCAGCTAAGTAAGTAAACAAATAAATAAACAAATTACCATTAATTCATCTTTTGGTTTTCAGAAATAAGTTTTTAAAAAATCAGCCTTCTGATTCCTTCTTGGACAAATCTCAGCACTGCTGATGACTCATGATGTGGCCTTGAGTCTTTCACTTAACCTCTCTGGGCCTTAGTTTCTACCAAATGAATTGGATGATACTTAAGATTACTTTCTGCTCAAGCATTCTCCAATTTTATTCAGCACTGAGTTCTGAGGAGTTTATCTTAGAATAAAAGAGAAAGTAGCTGCATCCAGGGTTATTTAAAGCTATTAAAAGTTTTATTTGGAACACAAACTTCAGTTCAGTTCTCAAAACTTCACACAAGGATATATAGCATTCACTCTCGAATTGAAAATTTTTTTCATCCCGTGACTTTTAATTTTTACTGTTTCTGCTTCCTGTGAGAACCTCAGCCTGCTGAATACCAAAACTTATTCTTTTTCTCACATGGTTTCTTTTTTAGATATGTGGTAGATATGTTCTCTTATAATCAGAAAATTTAAAACAATGCTTTAAAAGGGAGATATTCAGATGAAAAGTTTGGCTTTCTCACGCACTTTATGTTGAA
>NW_006431918.1:2652757-2660675 GCF_000325575.1 Pteropus alecto | reverse complement strand
TTTAGCATGAATAAAAGCAATATACTGTTTCCCTATAGCAGAGTGTCTTGAACTTTTCTTTAATTACTTTTCTTCCTTTTAACAAAACTTTCTGTAGAAATTTTTATTGTTCTAGCTAGACTGCTTTAACTGTGAAATCAGTCACAGTTTGACCTCTAAAATAATTACCATGTGATTTAGTAATGCAGTGTTAAACGTATGTAGCAAAACAAGTTAAAATCAGGAAATGGGAAAGTTCAGGTTTTATAGTATTTTACAATTAGTGCTTCCTTGTCTACCCGAGCGTATATTGCCTAGCTAAACTGAGTTTCCTTATTGTGGCAATAACCATTACTCATTCTCAGGCGACTGGTCACCTCGCAGAACTCCTTCATCCACATGGCTGCCCGTTATTTTCCTTGTTTGTCCACTTTCTTCTGTGGCCCTAGTGCCCTCTGCCTCTGTTTCCCAACCCTCTTCTGATACCTGAGGTGTCTCCTCAGCCCCAATCCCTATCCTTGATCATTTCTCTTTATTTAATTAGAAGCTGGATGTCTCTCCTGCAGCCCCGCCATGTGGCTGCCCTTTATATCTGCTGTGAAAACAGCCCTGGGTTGAGGCCTATGGCCTCACACATACCATTGGATTCTCCATAGTACTGGGATGACCTAAAGATGTCACCTCCCCTCATTTCATGAGGGTTTTAACTTGCAGTTCACTTTGACTCTCTTCAGCACTGCCCCTCTTATGTATCTTGTCATTCCATAGCCACATAGCTGATTCTTTGAATTCATCGGCCTTTCAGGCTTTTCCCTACCCTACTTCACAACCCACTCCCATGGTCGTTCCCTAGATTTTGTCATTAATCCCACCCCTCTAGAGTCTTAATATTAAGTATTCTATTTTCTGATTTCTATCTCATATCTTTCCAGTATACTCCTTCTAGTTGCTCCTTGACTATCCTGAGTCATTGATTATAAAGTCATGTCTGTACCGTTCACAGCCCTCTCCGCATATCTACTTTTTATTTCTCATCCAGTTGAGATTGCATGGTTCATCACTGAGAATTGTATTATAAAGTCATGTCTGTACCGTTCACAGCCCTCTCTGCATATCTACTTTTTATTTCTCATCCAGTTGAGATCGCATGGTTCATCAGTGAGAATTGTAAAACGGATGGATGGATGGATGGATGGATGGATGGATGGATGGATGGATGGATGGATGGCTAGATATAGATAGATAGATAGATAGATGATAAATAGATTTAAAAAATGAAGGCTACAACAAAAACTGTTGTTAAATCCAACATTTTGTTCACCTACTTCATGCTTGCATCCTTGTAGCTGAGTGGGCTAGGATAACCTGACTTCCATGCTTATAGGTTTCATTAGAGTTCATGACCCCTAACTTCATGGGCACCTTCACTACCACTCCAGTCTGACTAGACTTCCCTGGTCTATTTGCCTCCCTCCCATTCTCCTGGATCATAATTTTACAACAACTTGTTCCCAGCATCTCCAAAACATCTCCCCTCTTCCTCATTCTCAGCTGATTTATCCAGTTTCTATTTCACTGAGAAAAGGAATTTGACAATTTCCCACGCCTTATTTGCCAACCTGCCAGCATCTACTCTGCCTTCCTTCCTGTTATTATGGATGAACTTTGCTTCATGTCTAAAGTCTGTCTCCCTGCTCGTCTTTTAGATTCTAAGATATTACTCCAGCAATTATCCCTTCTTACTCTTGTATCATAAATTATTTCCTCTGTACTAGATCATGTCTATTAGCATAAAAAATGCTGCCAAACCTCCCACATCTCCTTCTAACTTATACTCCATTGCCCTGCTTTTCCTTATAGAAGAACCATTCCTTACTCTACTTTCTCTCCTCTGATTGTCTCTTGAACCTAATCTCATCAGGCTTTCATCCCTATTACTCCACCTAAATAACTCCTGTTGTGATCAAGAACGAATAGCCTCCATGTTAAATCCAATGGATATTTTTGATGCTCTTCTTCCTTGGCGTATCTGCACTGTGGATCACTCCCCGCTTAAATCACATTCTTCACCGGATACCTGAGGTATCAGACTTACACCATCTTAGCAGACTGGAGAGAGAACTTCTCCTGCTGGCCTTGAAAAAGCAAACTGCCATCTTATGCCACATGGTAAGAACCTGAGGGGGGCTGATAAATAGCAAAGAAATAATAATAATAAAAAATAAAAAGAGGGTGACCTAAGTCGATCAGCCAAAAGGAAATAAGTTCTACCAACAATTTGAATGAGCTAGGAAGAGAATTCTTTCCAGAGTTTCCATGTGAGAATGCAGCTCGCCTACATATTAATTTCAGGCTTGTGAGACTCTGAGTAGAGGACCTGGCCGAGACATCTGATATATAGAAACTGTGAGATAATAAGTGATGTGGTTTTAAGTCACTGAATTTGTGGTCATTTGTTACACAGAAATAGAAAACTAATACTTACCTTTCTGGCTTAGCCTTTCAGTCTTCTCTTCCCCTCCTACTCAGCTTTAGCCACATTGCTTTCTTTGCTCTTCCTGAATATAAGGACTGTGTTCTATTCCAAGGCCTCAGGACCATAGCTACCTGAAAGATATTCTTTCCCCAAGATCCTTACCTCCTTCGTGCGTTTGTTCAAATGGCGTCTTATTAGAGAGGCTTTTCCCAACCACTGAATATAAAGTAGCAACACCAAACCAGCACTCATCTACCCTCTTACTCTGCTCGATCTTTCCCCATGCCATTAACCATATTCTGATGTATCATTGATTTGTTTGCCACTAGAATTCAGGCTCCACAAGGGTAGGGATTCTTGTGCTGTCCTCTGTTGTGTTCTTATGCATGGAATAGTGCTTATAACACAGTAGGTGCTTGCTGAATGTTCGTAATTGAATTAATATTTTCTGTTATTTTGACTTTATTTTTATATTCCTATGGAAAATTATAATTTAGAAACTCCTTTTTGGTTAAAAAGTTGTCCTATTAAAGGAGAATAAAGAAAAATACTTTTTAAACCACAAGGTTTTCTAACTTAATAACAGAAGAATTTAGAACAAATCCAAAAGCAATTAAGCATAAAAATATAGGCACTAAGAATTGCTCTGTTTTGGATTGCAAGTGCATGCTTCATTGTGCGATTTAAAGCATAATGAATTTCTTACTATACCAGTTTGAAATACATTATACTCTAAATTATGTTCATACACTGTATAACTTTGACCTTTTAGTAATAGCTTTTAAAAAATACCTCTGCATAATTTTGTATTATTAAAAATCTGGCAAACAAAAATATAAAAACTGATAAAAATATTTATAATTCAAAATTTGAATATTAAATACTGACCCATCACTAGTATTTAATAGTAATTATTTAATAATTCAGGCTTTTAAATCACCATGCCTGTTATCTTTGGAATGTTTTCTAAGTGTCTAAGAGCATTTCGATTGGCTTTGTGACATTCGCAAGCCATTCATATAGAGTTTCTGCTGTAGAATCATGCCCATTTTTTTATTAAAAACAAAAGTTTCGCTTAATATCTATTAAGATTGCTTGCACTGTATTAAAATGTATAAATATTTTGCTCTCAAAAAAATGTCTGCAGTAAGTCAGACAAATCTATGTATAACCTTCTATAATTTCTATTTCCTGCTATTATTTCCTTTCTCTCCCAATGGTCTCTGCTTAATACATACAGGGCTGTTTTCCTCTCAATATTTTTTATTCTCTTACTCAAAATAAAAATTAAAACAAATAGATGTAATAAAATAAATAAACTCGGCAAAAAGCCTTAACAACAATTTCTCTTTATAGGCCTAAACATGAGTAATTATAGACAGCAGGCAGCCCATTGGTTTATCCCATGAACAGGAGTCACTGGTTTGAGAAATTTATCCCACCTCCCACGTGAGCATTTTCTTCTTGTCTCTGATGAAACGCTCCTCATGGTTCAGATAGGAAATTTTGTCTCTCACGTCTGGATGGCATTTCTATGTCTACAGATATTTTGAAAGCATAAAGCATGGGATAAATCGACATTGGCTTTGCCGTTGCAAATAAACGTTGACAGAAATTAGAAGATTTCATTCACATGAAAGAGGATAATCTTTTAATAATTTGGTTTCTGTAGTCCCAGATTCAATGCATGTTTTTGTTTGCTATTAGTTTATTATCAGAAAAAAGGCTTAAGTCCTTTCTCGTTTGCTCTATTTTGTAAATTAACGTAAGTAAAATTGACTTTTTAGTGTTGCACAGTCCTATGAATTTTAACACACGTATAGATTCCTATAACCGCCACCACAATTAGGATACGGAGCTGTTTCATCATGACAGAGACACTCCTTCCTGCTGTCCTATGATTCATGCCTCCACCCGCACCAACTCCTGGCAGCCAACATCTGTTCTCCATCACCATACCTTTTTCTTTTTGAGAAAGTCAGATAAATGGAATCATAAAGTATGATATCCTTTCGAGACTGGCTTTTTCATGCAAGTTGAATGCCTTTGAAATTCATCCAAGTTGTTGTGTGTATCAATAGTTTTCTTAAATTGCTGAGTAGTATTCCACAGTGTGGATGTTTCACGGTTTGTTTAACCATTCGCATTAAGTGATATTTCGGTCGTTTGCAGTTTGCAGTGATTATGAATGGAGCTGCTAAAATACTCACATGTAGGTTTTCCTGAGAACTTAAGTTTTCATTTCTCTACGGTGAATACGTAGGATTGGGACCTCTGGGTCATATAGTATGTGCATGTTGCACTCTGTACTCTCGAAGAAACCTCTGTGCTGTTTTCCCCACCAGCTGTGCCTGAGGGTTTCAGTGGCTCTGCAGCCTCGCCAGCCAGTCACAGGTATTTGGTGGCATCTCACAGTGCCTTTAATGACCATTTCCCTAATGACCAATGATGTTGAAGTTTTCCGTGGGTTATTTGCTCTCCGTATAGCCTCTTTTGTGACACGTCTATTCAACTTTGGCCATTGATGATGTTCATTTTCTTTTGAGTTTCGAGGGCTCTTTTTATATTTTGGATGCACGCTCTTTGTCAGATACATGATTTGCAAATATTGTCTCCTAGTCAATAGCTTGTTTTCATTCATGTAGCAATATCTTTCACAGAGCAAATGTTAATTTTGATGAAGTTTAGTTGATTATTATAATTTTTTCTTAGATCATGCTTTTGGTGTCATATTTAAGAGCACTTATACCAAGTCCAGTTCATGCAGATTTTCTACCTCTGTCTTCTCTTTAAAGTTTTATATCTTTATGTTTTACATTTAGGCCTATGAACCTTTTTAATTTTTGTTTCAGTTGTGAAGTTTAAGCAAAGGTTCATTTTTTCCCCCCAAATAGATGTTTACAATACAATTTATAGAAAGAACTAATTTTTTTTTTTTTCCATTAAATTGACTGTAACTTTGTGAAAAACCAATTGGCCATATTGCCTCTCTATTCTGTTTCATTGATCAAGATATCTTTCATTTCGCCGATGCCACACAGTTTTGGTTACTGTAGATTTACAGCAAGCCTTAAAATCAATAGCTGTAATTCCCTATTTTTGTTCTTCGCTCTCAAAATTATTTTGGCTATTCTATTTCTTTTGCCACTTTTTCCAACTTTTTGAATTGGCTTGTCAATATTTACAAAAAACCTTGCTGGGATTTTAGTTGGTATTGCATTAAATCTATGGACCAATTTGGGAAGAATTGACATCTTTGTAAAGTCGAGTCTTCCGATACAGTAACACATTATGTCTCTCCATTTGTTTTAGACATTTTTTGATCTCTTCCATCAGCATTTGTAGTTTTCAGGGTACGGATCTTGTATATTTTTCTTAGATTTCTGCTTAAGCGCTGTGTTTGTTTGTGACTTATCATAAATGATATATAATTTCAGTTTCTAATTATTCAATACTAGATAATTGTATATTGATCTTGTATCCTACAAAATTTGTAGTTTCAATTGCACTTCTGTTTTCAAAACTTTTGCAGTGCTATTCAGACTTGCCCCTCATGTTTGTCACCCAGGTGGCAGTCTGGTACCTCAGGAATGGTCTAGTCCATAGATTATTTCCCAAAGTCTCTGATATGCTGTTTAGATCCACACATTCACAGCTTGGGGTGAGCCAAAGACTTCAAGAACAAACTCAAAAAGTCTCTTTTCTGAGCTCCTTTTTCACACTCTCCTGGCACATTTGTTTCCTGTGGCTTCCCTTTTTGATCCTCCTGCAAGAATGCTGGATTTTTGTTTTTTCCTCTCTCTCATGCAGCTGCACCCTCTTCTGGGGCCAAGAGGCAGGAGAACAGAGAGAGAAATAAAAACTAAAGGGCATTCACCCCACACCCTTGGGATCACAACTCAGAGAGGAACTTTTCCTCCCTCACAGTTTTAGGCTCCTGTAGGCCCTTGCTGCTGCCACTGGGTTACTTGGGGCCTGGGGCATGAGAGAGGAGAAAAAAAGAAAAGAAATTTCCCCATTCTTCTGAGTGATAAGAGAGCTCTTTCCTATTCTTCCAGCCAGAATGAAAGGACTTCTCCTGGAGCTGTCTGTCTACACCAGTGCCCACCTCTAGGTCAGGAGATACCAGAGGGGAACAAGTGGTAAACTCACTGCTGGTTCAGTGGCATTTAAAATTCGGATTTTCTTCCAGAATATGCCTGGTGCTAATTACTTTGAGTCTTCAAATAGCTGCTCTGTACATTTGGTCAAGGTTTTATCGCTGCATTCAGTGGAAGCGACAGGGTGCAGTGTGCTCACTCCATCTTAGATGCAACATTTTATCTACCAATGGGCAAATCATGATGTCCTATTAATTTTAACATTACTTTGATCACCTCTGAATCCTGACAAAAACATTTATGAGATATCAATCTCGTTTTCTCACCTCGTTGACAGGATATTTCTTACATTCAAGGAGATGGTGTATTTTACATTTAACACTGAAAAAGTTTCCAAATATAACTTTCTATCTATCTATCTATTAATAGAGTCACAAGGAAGGAAAGATTTGCTTTAGCTAATATTATTGGGAAAATTTTTCATATTTGAATATTACTGTATTTAGCAGCAAAGAGGAATCTACAAGCCAGTTAAAATGGATAGTCAACGTATCTGTGATGCATTATTGCAGTTTCGTGGCCCAGACTGTGTAACTATAGTTCTCATTACCATACACTGAAGCATTTTTATATTTAAACTTAAGATATTTTATTTTTGGTCACATCATCTTGTGAGATGACCATGATTGTTTATGATCCTCATAGTTTATAGCTGAGAAACTTTATGGAGTTGCCTGCTCATGGTCACACAGCTGTTTACTATAAAGAGCCAACACCATAACCAAGAACTTTAATAAAGTTCATTGGACTTTCCACTAAACCGTACTCCATTATTTAATGGTGTGTGATGATATGGATCAATTCAAACCAAAGATACTGAGCCGTCCATAACTCTTGACAAGTCCCGATGTAAGGCCTTGAAAACAGGTATACCTCAGACACACTGGGTAGGCATTGCCAATTATCAAGGCTTTTATCAGGAAGGCAAATAAAATAGTGACAACGGGGCTTTAAGAAGACGACCTGACATGGATGGAATGGAAGAGAAAGATACTGGACAATGGGAAGTAGATTCTTCGATTTCAACGTAACAGGTGGTGAAGCTCACTGAGGTGTTGCTGTTGGGGTGGAACATGGGTAAGAAACATTGTTGGGAAAGAACCGGTAGGATGTGGTGACTTATTGGAAGGGAGGGGCAAGGCAGAAGTAGAGATGGACTATTGTGGGGTTTTTGGTCTTTGGAGAATGATCTGCTATTTATTGGTGTGAGTGAGTTGAGGTTTGAGGAAAAGGAAACTTAGGTTTCAAGCTTATAAAATGTAAAGTGATGATACCAGGACTAAGGAAAAGGACATTTTAGATC
>NW_006431918.1:2608678-2652733 GCF_000325575.1 Pteropus alecto | reverse complement strand
TAAATCCTCATAGAAAAGATAGTTGAATCCATAATAATGGATGGAATTTCTGAAGTCCAGCTTCTATGAGAAAAGAGGAGAAAGCCAAGGACTAAGCTTGAGAGCGTGTAAGGTCTAATATTAAGAACTACTGAAAAGTTTATTCGATTTCTAGTTTGAAAGTATTATATGGCTTCTTACATTTATGAATTTCAGCTGGAATAGAAGTATGTTTATTAAATAGAACTCTCATGATTGTGAGCCCTAAGTAAATCTAGCATTGCCAGATAAATGTATTCACCAGAAAGTTCACCAGGGTGCATGTCACTCACTTGCTCACTCACTAACTCCGTTTGCTTGTTATGGCCTTTGTTTATATTGTGACCAGGTAACATTTTCATTTCTCAGTTGCATCCAAATGGTTTAAATGCAAAAGGCACTTCTCACAGCTGAAAATTCCGGTGCATACTCTAGGCCTCCTTGATATTCACAAAGACTGACAGTGCTAATGACGTTTTTCCCTGGATGTTTACAGAGTCACTTGTTGGTGTGTATCTCTGTGGCATTTCCAGAGTAGAAGAGTTATTTACATGTTGCTGTTTGTTTAACATTTCTAGAAGGTTTTGGTTTTGGTTTTGGTTTGGTTTTGTTGTTTTTTATTTTTGATCTACTGAGAATGGTAAGGTAAGTGGTAAAGAAATTTAGAGGAAGAATGTCAATTAATTGTCCTTTGTTAGAAGTCTGTCTCACATCCTCTTTTGTTCAGTCTTCTAAAAATGTTTGTATGTTTTTGCATATGAGATCGAATCTTTCATTAGGAAGCATTAGG
Organism: Pteropus alecto; assembly: GCF_000325575.1. Taxonomy (NCBI): domain Eukaryota; kingdom Metazoa; phylum Chordata; class Mammalia; order Chiroptera; family Pteropodidae; genus Pteropus; species Pteropus alecto. The sequence goes on along the minus strand of NW_006431918.1, from coordinate 2,651,925 downwards.
AGAGTTATTTTAAAGGCAGATTTTAAAGAACCGTAATCACTAATGTATAATGCATGCTGGAAACCTAAGTGAGAAGGGAGTATAGATTTGTGTTGCTGAAATTTTCCTCTTTGTCTTCTGTCTTGTTGGCATGGTTAAATATTTAAGTGTATCTGCTGAAGGAAATAGGAACATGATGTTGTGATCGAAATACTATAGCGGCCGTGAACTCTCCATCTTTTACTTCTCTACAGCTCTCTGCATTAATGTGGTAATGACCTGGCAATAGACTTTTTGAAATGGCTTAGTTTTTTTTCCCCTCATATAGATTAAAATAATTATTTATTACTACAGCCTATTTTTATTGCCATATAAATTTTTAGGAAAGTGTTTCTTGGTTCAGTCAAATGTGTATCCTTGTAAAAATACCAAGATGTGTTGCTATAATGCCAGTAAAATATATATGTGTATATTGGATATAATAAGGAAAACCAGCTCTTTTATTGGACTATAAGTTTTAAGTTTCTTCCGAAGTTTAGCAGGCATTTTGTTTCGTTTTGCGGGAATGTTGCACAGGAAGGCTAGGAGTGAGGACGAGAGGCTAGAAGGTGTCTGAGATTTTTCCTGAGAATGTAACAGCCTATGATTAGTGCCTCTGATGGAATCATATCATGGAAGTCCAGCGTATGACAGAATCATACGGAGGAGTCATGGGAGTGATTAGAGAGCGTGGGGTTTGAGTGCTGACGTTGTAGAATAGCTGTTAGAGTCTGACTCTTTGTTTTGCATTAAAGGAAACTGAAATCCAGAGAATCGAAGTGGTATGTCCTTGATCACATAGCTAGTTAGCAGCTGAGCTGGAGGTAGTACTTGGGTTTCTTGATGCTGAGTCCACAACTCTACGATATACCTTTCATATAGATATCATGAATTTTCAATTACATAAAATTCAGAATTTTGGTGATGAATAATGGCTAAGTTATTATTACTAGCCTCCCCAACTTGATGGGTTGAAAGCATAATTATGCATTTAAGAGAGATTTTTTTTTCTTCTAAATTTCAATGAAATGGTCTTTGAAACAGCCTTCAGGGACATGGCATAAATATTTCAATCGTGACTCTCCTGATTAGAAAGAAGCGTTGAATATCCTTTCTCTGTGTGCGGTAAATTGATACAGAATAAATAAGAAACTGCTCTACATTTTCAGTACCAGTTCACTGACAGGGTGAACCATGCTTTGGGGTATTTTAAGTTCAGTTTTTTTTATTTTATAACCCAGATTCTCCATTCTGTCTCCCACAAAACCCATATGAAGAGGCATGCTTTAGGGTACTCAGAATGTCCTATCCAAATTGGCTTGGTGAGGGGGGATTGATTCTAGAATCCCTCTAGTGTCGGTACTCATCAAGCTCCTTGCTTAGATTTTGTTCTGGAACTAGATGGAAGCCTATAAGAGATAAGGGTAAGTAGGAAAGCCAAAAGGCATAAAAATTATTTAAAAAGTAGCCAGATACTTTTTTAAAGTGAATATTTAGAACTAGGTTTAGAAGCTTTTTCCCACAGCACACTGCTCAGTCATCTACATTGGCACTTTTGAAATGCTCGCTGTCATTGTAATCTTTTATAAACTTGTGTTCTTTGCACTATTAGGAATGGAAGCCTTATAACAGCATCTGTTATTACTAAGGCTTTGTGTCTCTAATAAGCACTTGATCATTGCTGAAATGCATATGTCATGAGATCTTATAATCTTTTTCTGTAATCTTTGATTCCTATTTTAGTAAAATATTTCTGGAGAGAATCAAATTAAATATAATATATAATGCATTAATAACAATAGTAATTCTGTTGCTGCTGCTACTTCTGCTATTGCTACAGTTCTGGGGTGAACCAGAAGGGGAGAAGGAAAAAGCATCTATCTTGCATAAGGCATTGTGCTGAGCACTTTATATAAATCATGACAGTTATGTGATCCTTACGACCAAGATATTGTCATCTTCCTTTTACAAAGAAAGTTTTACATGGCTAAGTTCCTTGCCCAAGGTCATGCACCTGGCAGACAGTTCAAACTCCTGAGTTCATACTTTTAACCATAATGGCCTATATCAGTTTATTACCCAGTCTTGGGAGAGGCTGTTGAAAGCCTGTCTTCTGTTTCAAATTATTACGTGCATTATTTGGTTTAGTTCAAGGAAAAAAAATTAGACTGTTGTACGTGGGATTTATATTAAGCTAGCTTAGTTCAAGCAAAAATTTTAAAGCAATTATTATGAGAAGAAACAGGTATCTTTAATTGCTATTAATGATCAGTTTGGAGTCTGCAAATCTCTTAGAAAAAATTATGAGTAGTGCCAATGAAGGTTCTTATTAATAAACTCTTTATTTAAGTGTCAGTTACTGAAGAATTGTACAGAGATATGCCACATCATAACTTATGACAATGTATTAAGCCATTTTCAACTGGGAAATGGTATAATAAATTATTTAAAACCTTTCCAGAACTGGAGCTAATATAGTTATTCACAAAATCACAGCTCATACTGTCATCCATATACACATCTTCTTTGCGATGAATGATTTAAGTTTTCTATATTAATTCCAAATTATTGAGTCAATAGTATGATTTACACTGATTTTAAAATTGCCAAGAAACATCTTGTTTTGTATTTTAGTAAGGAATCTTAATATGCTGTTTAACAAGAAAATCACTTTTTAAAATGTATATAATCTTTATTTTATTGCATTATGACATTAGCTGTGTATGTATGTTTTAGTCCAGTTTTCTTAAAAATATAATTCATGATCTAGTAACATAATTGTTACTTAAAAACTTATTCATTATTTTAATTAGCACCTTGATAAACTACTTATACTAGTTTTCCCATTTCTTTTTTCTAGCACCTCTAATAATAAAATAGTGAAAGTTAGAAGGAATTGGTTGAAAGAAGGACAGTGTTGGTATTCAGTTAAAAAAAAACAAAATTTCAGGAAAAAACATGACTTAAGAAAACTAAGGTTAGTCAATTAGAAGTTACAGCAACACATCATAACTATGGGCTTGCTTCCTATTTTCAAAATAAGGTTCAAGGAAAAATATTATATGTGATAATGTTTGATGGTGTCATTTTTTCTGTATATTTTCTTTTCAAGAGAAAAAAATTAGAGAATCTTACAGGATGGTAGTTATTAAATTTATTTTTAGCTTTCATTGTTATTGTCAACCATAAAATTTATATGTCGAAGACAGTAATGATGAGGAAAATCTTAATAATAAAATTATCATCGTCATTAAATAGAGAAGAGTCATACAATGAACAACAAACTTGAAGAGATAGAAATCTGGGTATCCAGTTCTGCCACTCTGTTACTTTTGGCAAGCCTCTCCATCTTTTTGAGTCCTGTTTTGTTATCTGAAAAACTAATGGGTTGTACTAAATGATCTCTATGATTAATTTCTGCTCTGCATGTACCTTAACTTTCTCATGTTTACTGGAAGAGAATTTTCTTTGCCTGTCTCTTAGGAAGAAAAATGATGTGAGGGAAAAGGTACGAAATCAGATTTTGTAGCCCATGGCCCAGTCGTAGAGACATATAGGGTGTTTAAACTCTTTTCCATTTGATTCAGCTGTATTTTCTATAATAGATGTGCACAGTATCCCGCGCACTTGGTGTAAGGGTCGTGGTTTATGTTGTCGTAGAGGTATAGAGGTTGCCACCTGGGGCCCTGATCCACAACACTGAGGTCACTCTGGACAGCCAGGCTTGAGGACTTTTCACCTTCATAAAGTCATTTTTTGGCATTCCATGCACTTACCTCGCAAATTCATGGTTAATTTTCTTTTGAAATTAAAACAACACCAACATTAACATGTTTTGATGTGTTTTAAGCAGATTTGTTTAATTAAAATCAATGAAGTCAATGGCAGTGTTAATGGTCTTCTGAAACAAACATGTTTGGACATACAGCATTCTGCCCATATATGTGAGGGATACTTTTCAGGACCCCCATTGGATGCCTGAGACCGCAAATATACTGTGCTATGTTTTTTTCTACATGTACACACCTATGATAAAGTTTATTTCATAAAGTAGGCACTGTAAGAGATTAAGAACAATAACTAATAACAAAATAGGACAATTACATATAAATATAGTTTAGTAAAAGTTATGCGAATGTGTCTTTCTCTTTCTCTTTCAAAATACCTCATTGCATTGTACATACAGCATGGATTTGCCGGACAAAGTGCGGTTTCACATCCTGGCCAGGACGGAGCAGGACTGTGCAAGATTTCATCGCACTGCTCGAAACTACGTGTGCTTTTAAAACTTACGAATTGGTTATCTCTGCGATTTTCCGTTTAATATTTTCAGACCACAGTTGATCGCGGGTAACCAAAACTGCAGAGAGCGAAACCGTGGGTGAGGGGAGACTACTGTAATTCGAGGTGAGAGAAGATTCTTACTTTTCCGTTTCATTTATTTTTGATTGCAGAACTTCAGATGGTGGCAAAGTCGTTGGCACCATAGAAGTCAGTGTCGTGAAGATGGGGGAGATTGAGGATGGGGAAGCCGACCATATCACGACAGATGTGCAGGGACAAAAGGTAGGGTCTCAGCCAGCTCATTGCATAATTTAAATTAAAAACGATCAGCTTTGCCAGATGCCTGAATCACCAACACCTCTGTGGGGTGTGAAATCTCATTATTCAAGAGTTAAATGAGAAATCAGCTCTGGAATTGGAGTACCACAAGTGTGTTTCATCCTCTGAACCAGAGGTCCTATTTGCATGGAATTATGAAAAGCCATGTGCCGTTCATAAGCATCTTCCTCTTCACCACTGGCTCAGGTGTTGACTCTGCCTCTTCTCAATTGGAACTGAAGTGTTGCTCACTATTGCATTCTAATTAACCCTCCTTGCGATGCGCAGAAGATTTCCGGAGGGCTATTTGCCAAACATAACTGTTCCCTTCCTCTCAAATCCTCTTTGGAAAAAGATGCAGTTTGAATTTAGATTTCATTTTTACATGAAAAAGGGCAGATTTAATAACGTTGTGCTTCATGAAACTGCAGAGAGAGAAGCAGAACGTAGTCCACAGCAGAGGGACAGCCGTAGAGGAAGGGCATTGCTAGCTGCAAAATAAAGGCCCCAGTGCATATCGACATGTGTCCAAGATTTTTATTTTCTTTCTAATTTCTTTTCTCCAAAAAAAGAGAAACTTAATATAAGTATTAGCCTAAATTCTTGCCGCAGGAATTCAATTGCCTAGTTTATTGAGGCACAGGGGATAAACTTAAAAAACTGCTAATAGTTTTTTTTTTTTCAGGAAAATGAGTGTGTATATACATTACAGTTCTATCTTTTCCTGAATGAACCTTTTTCAATGATAAAAGGCTATTGTGACCTCTTTCCTGGCTTAGTGTCTCTTGTCTGGGAGCATTTGAATTTTGGTGGTCAGGAAACATCTACATGGAAGATGATGTTTATATAACACTTAACATATCATTAACTTTACAAAATATAGCTAAGACTGCTTTTCAAAAATATATTTTTCTTGCCCCAGAATAGGCTAAGATCTTATCTGCTGCCTCAAGCCTTATTCTTTTCTGTTCCCCTACTCTCCCTCAGAACATATCCCAGATCATGAAAATATTCCAAAGAGGCCTGAAGTTTAAACCAGATTGATTGCAAATATCAGGGTCATGATGAAATTTTGCAGCAGATCCTCTTAAGATCTGTATTTTCGAGACCCCTGTCTTGGGATTAGGTCTCTTCTTTCAATCCTTGTTTCCTCTGGAGTTCTATATAAGACCCATCTTAAACACCACGATGTGGATGCTTGGATCAAAATGAAAGAGGGAGGATTTCAAGGCTAACGGAGACTGAGAGAACAAATAGGCAGATAATCGGGTGCCTGGATGTATGGTAGTGTGCCAGGAGATCAGGAGCTGAAACGCTTCCTATTTCAAAGTCGGGCTACTTTCCTTCTCTCTGAATCTATTACTAGCCGCCTTCCTATTCCCAAAGCTCGCCCGCCCGTCGGCTCCTTTACTGTGTTGCTGTCATGAGGTTGGTCAAATTGAATCATGCTCTTTTCATAAATGGAGAATTTGATACGTAGGAACATGCCCCACCCAAGTTCTACCTTATGTTTATGACATTGAACTTAAAAAAGGCTTAACCGAGCTGCTCTAGAAATAGGGGATGGCAGTGTCAGCACAGATTGTGTACGAGTCCCAACTTGACTGAAATGGTAAACATGCCAAGCTCTGTCAGCATTACTGTTGTCCTATTTGGATTCTTAGTAAACCTTGACCTTTTGCAAATTTTTTTTTATAGAGTTACTATAAACTCTGTTGGCAATCCCTAGGAATATGTGTGGCTGAGTGAAGAATAAGTAGTAGGTCAACTGTACATGGCATTAGAAGAGTTATATGGAAATAACTTTAACTCAGTGTTCTTCAAAATGTGGTCAGAATCATCTGGGGTGTCTGTTAGAAATACAGATGCAAGGACCCTTTTGCAGATCCCCTAAACCAAGATCACCCTGAAGTGTATTAACACAATTTGTTACTGATGGAGATTTAAGTCCTGAAGTTAGTGAATGACTGAAACGTATGAAAAAACGAAGTCACTGAATAGAGGATCCTTAAAATAACATCCTTCTCACTGGTTTGCATGAATTGGGGAGAATAACATGGAACTACTCTTAGCGTCGTAGTCATGTAGGTGAATGACATGTGTGCTCGCTCATGGATAGTGAAGCAGATAAAATAGTAATGCCTGTATTAATCGGCTCAGGCTGCCATAAAATAATGACATAGACTGAGTGCCTTGCACAATGGAATTTTATTTTCTCACAGTTCTAGATAGTCCTAGATCAAGGTGCCAGATGATTTAGTTCCTGGCAACAGCTCTCCTCCTGGCTTGTAGACTTCTTGCTGTGTCCTTCCCTTGGTGTACGTGCAAACAGTGAATGAGCTCTGGTGTCTCTTCCCCTTTTTGTAAGGACACCGGCCCTATTGGATCAGGGCCCCACCCTTATGACCTCATTTAACCTTAATTATCTCCTTACAGGCCCCAGCTCCAAAAACCAGTCACAGCGGGTGTTTGGGCTTCAATGTATGAGGAACACAATTCAGCTCATAATAATACTTCTGATACAAAATACTGCATTTTAATCTTGAATTTTACACAACCTTCAGAGCATGAAATAAAATGTAATTAAAATCCACCCTCTCTCCTCTCACATACATTTACTTACCTGTTTTCTCAAATTAGGTCATTATTATATATTTCTTATCAAGGGAAGGTTGAGCAGAGGGTCATTCATCATATTTTACCGGCTCAAACTCTAATTTGATATATACATACATAGAAATGGAATACAAAGTGTTAAAATCACATAAAATAGAAAGAAAAGTTTACAAAAAAAAATTAACAATGTCCTTTTACAAAGGCAGTATATTAGATGAAATATTGCATTAGGTGTCATAACTGTTTTTTCTAGTTTTAGAGTCATTTTTTACTCTTTTCTCATACTCACAGGCAATATAACAGCAAATCCTGTTGGTTCTGACTTCTAAGTAAATCCAGAATCCAAGGACTCATGACCCTGTCACTGTGACCAGCATTGTCTGTCACCTCCATTTTCACAGTAGTCTCTTAACTGTCTCCCTGATTCCCTCCTTCCTCCTCCAGACACCAAACCAACCTCCATGGGCACTTACTGAAGTGTAACACAGAGCACATCATCCCCCCACTGGCTTCCTAACTCCCTGAAAGTATAACCCCAAATCCTTCCAGCAACTTGACAGAGTCCTATAAGTGATAGTCCTCCTTTACTTCATTCACCTCATCCCCCACTCCTCTCTTTTGCTCACTTGGATTCAGCCACATTATCTTATTTGCTGTTTGTTGAACATTCCAAATACATTTTCAGCTCAGGTCCTTGCACTTAGTTCTTCAATTTACCTTTAAAGCTTTTTCCTCAAAAAACAAAAAAAAACAAAAAAAACCCTGTGTGCTTCACTCCCTCACTTCCTTTCAGTATTTATGCAAAATGTCACCTTCTCGCTGAAGCGTTCTCTGCCACAGTAACACAACTGCAATGCCTACCCCCAAATTTTGTATCTCCCTTCTCTGTATTTTTGTCCTTAGCACCTATCATTGTCCACCATCATATATTTGACTTATTTATCACATTTATTATCCATTTTCCTCATTAGAATTAAGCTTCCTTAGAGAAAGACATTTGTCTGTTTTGTTCTCTCCTTTATCCCTATTGCCTAGAACAGAGCCTGACACAGGAAACACTGAATGAGTGAATGAATGAATGAATGAATGAATGAATAAGTGAAGTCAATTTTACTTTGAAGCAGTAAAATTCAAAACTATCTCTTAGAAGGGAAAATATTTGTTTGCATATAATGTTATATAAACTGGTCAATAAATAATGACTGGAGTGAGAATGTAGTGAATAATGTAGGATTATGAAGAAAAGAGGAAGAAAAAATTTTAAAACAATCTTTGAGGTAAATAGTCAAGAAAATGCAATTAGGGAAAGGACAACTAGGAAACAAAATCATCAAATCAGGTGACAGATAAGAAAATCCCCGTAAATAACAGCCAATATGATCAATAGATAGCCACAGTCCTCCCCTTTTGCCCTGCCTCAGAGATGCCTCGGCTTCTTGTCAGGGCAGCATCTTCTGGTGAGGCTTTGCAGGGGCCAAGTTCAGCTCATTTCCTATCTGTCTCTCTCTGCTGTTTAATATCTACATTATATTTGAATGTGGCACAGATCAAAGTGGTGGTGATTTCTAAAAGGAAGTAAAATGCCTATTTATGGCAGAGGCGCAGATGGTATAAGTGGAGTAATAATACATCTCCTTTGACTATGAACCTACCTAACTGGTATTTTGATGACCAACTGCCCTTCTCAGCTTATTTTGTTCCCATACTTTGAAGTGGTGTTTTAAGTGGACTTTCATCAACTGTGGTCAGGGAAAAGGTAGAGTCCTTGGGTAGCTAAGGACTAGTCTCAAACGGTTTCATCTCTTTATTTTCCCCAAATATAAAATTGAGAATAATATAATTGGCCTTACTTATATTATAGGATATTTTCTGGCACATAATATTTATTATTCGTTCATCAAACAATGCTTCCTTCTATGTTCTAGGCATTCTAGTAGGTTCTGGGTATTTAGCAATGAACCAAATATATACAGATGCTACCTTCCAGGGAAGTAAATAATTTTTTAAAATGTCTTGTTGATTAGATGGTGCTATATGCTATACAAAAAAAAAAATAATACAGGAGCAAGGATTAGGGGGTGCTGGACCATGGCTATTTTATAATGGATAGTCAAGGTTAGATTGACTGATCATGCAATGTTTGAGCTGAAATGTGCATAAAATAAGGAAGCAAGACGTGGATATCTAAGAGAAACAAGAATTGTAGGTAGTGGAAACAGCAGGAACAAAGTTCCTGGGGTTGCGACATACTTGTGTTGAAGAAGCAGCAAAGAGGCCAGTGTGACTGGAACCGAGGGTCGAGGAGGACAGTGGGTGGCGTGGGGGGCAGAGGTGCATGGGGCAGGGAAGACAGCTCACACAGCCCCTTGTTGGTCATTAGCTCTGAGCTAGATGTAAAGAATTGAGGATTTTTGAATATAGGTATGAAATGATCTGATTCGTGTTTTAAGAGGACCATTCTGGCTGCTGCATTGAGTATGGCTTGAAAGGAGGCAAAAGCAGCAGAATAGCTTGGTGACTGAGAGTTTTCAGGGTCAAAGTGAGGATGAGTTGGATCAAGGCCATATTAATGGAGAAAGTAGAACATGACCAGACTCCAGGTGCAAAGGATAGCCAAGGAATAAAATTATTTGTTGTGATTAGGAGAACTGAGAGAAGCAGTTGCGGGGAGAACAGGAGATTTTAAGATGTTACATTTGCAATTCCTCTTAGAGTTCAAAGTATAGATGCATGTGAGAAGTTGGAGGTTTAAGTCTGGAATTCTGCTGAGATGTCTAAGCTAGAATTATATATGTGTGAATCATCACATGGTATTTGAATGGTATTTAAACCATGAGACTGAATGAGATAACGAAAGCATAGCAATTCCCATATTATGCACTCTTAGAATTTCTATTTATGTGGATTTCATCCATTGATATTTACTATATTAGAGACGTTCCTTATTGGAGTTATATCTATAGACATTTATCATGTTAGATTCAAGCAAGAAATATTTAAAACAGAAGAGTACACAAGTACACATGCCATTAGCTATCAAATGATTATGTCCTATAGCCTTTAGAAAATTTCACTATATGCTTATAAGAGAAAGAGAAGAAAACATACAAATAATGTTTTAGTATTATTATGAAAATAATTTTGTCTTCACTCTGTGCTAGATGCTACAGAGGCTACAAAGACAAAAGTTATCAGGGACTTCCAGGAGACTCCAGACCAAACTTAGAGAAACATGATTTAAGGAATAAACTAATAGACGTGAAAGTGCTTTGCCAAGAAGTATTGGTCTTGGATGGGTTCATACAGAGCTTAATGATCATTGTTCTTACAGTTTGGCTAGTTTTGAAGCCCAGTGCATGGTAAATTGATGTGTTAGTTGATATGCAAAATCATTAAGCTCCTCTAAGAATTTTACACATCACGTTTCTTCTCATTGGCCATAGTTACCATTAAATGACACTTTTTAAAGTACTCATCAAAATCAATAGGCGTATGGTGCTACGTGTGGTACAAAAAGCATGTGATGCTTGTTATTGCATCTCGGAATCACAAATGTGAAGTCAGTGCACTGAGCGCGTGCACCATGGAAGTGCGTAATGCTGCAGACATCCATCACAGTGAGAGCAATGGACAGTATATATGTTGTAAGCTTCCTTAAGCACAATTCCGCATTTTTTGAATCTGCATTTTCTATAACATCTGACACAGTGTAAGATGATTTTAGGGTCAATTGTAAAGAATAAATAAATAAATAAAACAGGCTAAGAAAACAAGAAATATGGTTCTTCGAAAAACTTTCAACCTCGATAGAAACAGAAGGTACACTCGGGAAACTATTGAAGAAAATAATTATCAAGTCCAAATATGAAAATGTTAATTTGGTAAATATTTATTGGATATTTTCTGTTTACGTTTCATGAATTTAAACCTTTAGAGCATGTCGAATAGTAAACCTTTAAGTACAATACAAAAATGACAAAATAAGAATGTTATTAGGTTAAGACTGTCCTAAGTATCTGCCTTCCAGTATAGATGGGGTTTATGAATGTATGCAAATCATATTTCTGTATCTATTTGTTAAATAAGGTCTCCTTTAGGAAACAGAGAGTTGTCTTTGATGATGTTGAGGCAGGATTGCTCCCATGTCAGGAAGCAGTTTCTTAGGATAATAGCCTGATCCCTATAAATAATGGACTTCTTCACTAAAAGGGCGTTTAATCTAAAGCATTCCTATATGTTATGTTGTAGGCGATGGTCTTCTTTTGGAAAGGAGGACGGCTCGTAGCTATATACCTAGTTAATATGTGGAACTGTTTCAAGGACAAGTCAAGAAAAGGTTTGAAGACCAGTCTGAGTTGATTGGTCAGTAAATAACCATTAGACAGTCTAGAACGGAACATGGATATGATGAAAATAATGTTTACAAAAGATTATTTTAGCAGCTCTATATAGGCTGCAAGGAGTAGAGGAAGTGCTAGAAATAGGAGAAAAAAAGAATTTTAAGCAATGCCATCACACATTGCTCTAGTGATTTAGGAAGTTCATTTCCAAAATAGCTGTGGATTAAAAAGAGAAGAGATCCCCTCTGACTCCTGGTTGGTCTGGAAAAAGATTTAGAGAACCACAAATTTTAAGAGCCGTTTGCAGTTATCCATTCTTTCAGGAAACTTAGGACCTCAATGTAAATGCTAAAGACATCACGAAAGTACGTTTTTTCCCCATCAAGAAATTTCCTGAGTAATGTGATGAATGTCATGATAGATCAATAAGTAGTGGACTGTAAGAATACAGCAACTAACATTTAAATCAATGTTTTAAATTAAAGTCTTCCTTTTCGAAGTGCTTGAGGGACATATATATTTCATCATTAACAGTGACCTCAGTGGCCATGACTCTCAGGGAGGCCCAGTGCTTAGCGGAGAAAGGAAGCAGGGAGACAGATAGGACAGTCAGGAAATAGCCCAAGCAATTCTGATGCTCTCTCCTGGGGACGCCGATCCTGGTCTTTGGAGCCTCCTGAGGAAAGCCACGCGTGCTCCAGAGGATGGCTATTCCCCTTAGAATTCATCATCAAAAGAACTTCCTGTGTTTTGTTTTGTTTTTATTTGCATTGATTTGTTTGTGTCTGAAAAATTCACTCTCCTCCTTCCCCCACTTTCCTTCTCTCTGTCTCTCTGTCTCTCTGTCTCTCTCTCTCTCTGTCTCTCTCTCTCTCTCTCTCTCTCTCTGTCTCTTGGCTAGAGATAAAGGGAAACTCATTTGAAGAAACAAATGCCGGTGTCCTCTGTCTATGTGAAAATAGGTCTCTCATCAACTTCCTAGGGCCAGAAGCGTGTTGCTTCCTCTGTTAGTTACAGTTTTATGAGAAGCTGAAAGGGAGTCCCAGCTTAATGGTAGACTGTCTGGGATAGTGTCTCCTACTCATGATTTATCCACTAGGAACATGGCAATGTGCTTTTCTGGGTCTCTTATCTCTTTCTGTCTAGAGAAGTGTCGGTTCTGTAAAGGCTTGTGAGTTTGTAATCTCTGGATCAGCTTATTTATAAACTGCTAATTTATAAACTTCTAATTTATAAATTGCTTATTTTATAAATCAGAGAGCAGCTTATTTATAAATTGTCATACCGCATGAGCAAGTATTTGCATTGTTTTGCTGAAAACAAAACTCATTTTTCCTTACGTAAGTAGATGCTTACGTTTTTACTTAAAGTTGCCTTTACTTAAAATCTAGAAAATAATCGGCTTTTTATTGATTCAGAATCATCCCAGCTGTCAGAAATACAAAACCCTTCAGCTTGTAAAATGTGAATTGCCATATCGGAATATATGGTAGCCTGTCGTGGACAGTCCTTTCTCTCTTTTTACTTTCTTTCCTAAGTAGTCTTTAACTAGACTGAAATGTAGTTTATAATACAGTCATATTATATATAAATAAAAGTAAATAATCATAAGCTTCCTGGTAAAGATAATGCTGAAAAGTTTTACAAAAATGTTTTGCTCAATTTTTTTTTAAAACTATGTGCATTCCCTCATGTTTTGCAAACGAAATAAAAGAATTTTCTTATTTTGAGTACTTTCAAATATGTGTTTCTTTTGCTTTTATTCTTTCCTAGTGTGCGCTGGTATGTGAATGTGCAGCCCCAGAAAGTGTGAGCAGAAAAGACAACTTACCTTTTTTGAATGCAGGTATGTACCTCAGTTCTAGAAACTTCTATTAGTTTCATATCAGCATAGGTTTTAATTTCCTATGAACTCAATACTGAACTTGGGCCGCATTCTCACAGCATCATTTGTGAACACTTAGTAATTGACTTGGTAGTCACAGGAGCCATCAGAGTCGGGGTCGACTTGACAGTGCCGTAAGAATGATATATGGAAACCTTACCTAAATGCCCATCAACAGACGATTGGATAAAGAAATTATGGTTCATATATACAGTGGAATGTTACTCAGCCATTTAAAAAATGAAATCCTACCATTTGCAATGGCATGGATGGACCTAGAGGTTATTATGCTGAGTGAAAAAAGTCAGACAGAGAAAGATAATAGTGGACAATTTGGTGATGGACAGAGGGGAGGCGGTTTGCGGGGCTGGGAAAATGGGGTGAAGGGTTAAAGAAGTACAAATTGGTAGTCGATAGATGGTCACAGGGATGGGGAACACGGCATAGGGAATGAAGTTAGCATTAATATATTGGCTAGGTGGAAGGCCAGAGGAGAGAAAGGGCAATTAGGGCGATCATTTTATAAACTATATAAACGTCTAACTAATGTACTGTATACTTGAAACTAATTAGAACAAAAATGTTATCTTCTAAAAAAACAAAACAAAACAAAACAAAACAAAACTTGCCTATGTGGCAAAACAAATGCCCGTTATGTTATCTTCTAAAAAAACAAAACAAAACAAAACGAAACTTGCCTATGTGGCAAAACAAATGCCCAATAGCTGTTGGATTTTATATTCTCTGAAACGAAACACATGGGAAGACAGAGTAAGTATTAGAAATGCAAAGCTCTTATTTAATTTGACTTTCTAATTATAGAACTCAAAATAAAGTTGTTAAGACAGTAGAAATATGGGTCTGGTAGGAAAAATTCATACACACTTCTGTACCTTCCTGGATATGTATGTATATAATGTGTTACTTATAGTAATATATTTGAATTTCAACAAAGCACTAAACTGTGGTAAATGATGACCTTGTGAATAAAATTGAGACATATGGTACAGTTAAAAATGTATGATAATATATATATGCAAGGTATGGAATTAATATTTGAATAATAATGTAAATTATGGTACCAATAATGATGTTACTACATAATGACTATTACAATGACGGGCAATATGCGTAATGCCTTATATGCCTTGTCTTACCTTGCTTTCTGATTCCTGATGTGTGCTATGAAGAAGACACTATCATTTGACAGATGAGGCAACTGGTCAAGGTCATGTACCTAGCAAATAGCACATTCAGAATTTATATCTAGTTTTGATCCAGGCCTTTCTTTTTATTGGTAGGCTGTGCTATTACTAAAAAGCCATTAATTAATAAATTGGTGTAGCAATGTAATAAGCTTTAATATTTTTCTAGTCCTACCATGTTATACGTTTAAACAAAGACATAAATAGCATAATAATCAGCTCAATGAATGATACCAAACTTCAAAGGCTTACTAATCCATAGCCCCTAAACTATTAGCAGTTCTTCCCTGAAGGAAGCCACTAATAATAGAGAAAAAGAATAGAAAAAGGGGAGACAAGCTTTCGACTGTCTTTATTTTGTTTTATACACACAGAGAACTGAAAATGAAATTTAACAACAAAACATTAACTATACTTATGTAGAATGAGGGATTATACCAAAGATAGCAGCTCCTTCTCAACTTATGACAAAATGACTTTTTAAAAAAAATTTATTAAGGATATAATATTGGAGGGATGTGCATTAAACAGTGAAGGGTCTACCCAGTTAGGCCGTCTATAAATAAGTTATTAGTGTTGTGAAAATATCTTATGCACCCTCAAAGGCTCCCCTCACATTTATTTTTCCACGTGTAAGCTGACCAAACCTTTAGTCATTTATCTTAATATATCCAGATAGTTTATTTAATTTACTAAACATCAGTGTTGAGAAATAAAACTGAGTGTAAGAGATGTTAAGTTCATCTGAAGTACAGTTTGAATGAATGAGGTTATCACCAAAATCATCTACACTATAAGAATTTTGTAATGATTCATTCGTGTGAACCTTATAATTTTTTATGCACACAAAAAGAAATGCCATTTTAAAATACCATTTGGGTTAATATAAACTTCAAAGAGAAAGAGAGATGGCTAAGTATGAAGATATATTACCTAAAGAAGCAGAGACAGAGGGAATATAGTGAAAAATAAATCTGCACCTCCTAATGCTTATGCCATAAAGTCATAAAGTCTGTAAGGCTTAAGTCTTGGAAGTGTACCACTTCTTCCAGATTACTAGAGCGCTATTCCTCATGTGTAAATAGTAATGTCACAAAGACAACTGCCATGGAATTTATGGAAGCAGCTGCATTCTGCAATTTAAATATACTTAGTGGAATGAGAGATGATTGCTTAGTGCTTTTCTCCTTTCGTGGAGGTGACAGTTTTGGTGGTGATGCTCCACTTAGTTCCAGAGACATTTTTCAATCTCCTTAATTCAAGCAGCCAGGAGGAGGATGCACAACCTAGAATCTTTGGCACAAATATTTTCTTTAAACCTTTTTATATTAGGGAAAAATAAGACCGAATGACAGGCAAATGTTAAAAGCTAGATTTAAGAAAAATTAAAAATAGAACTAAGTACTGTGTATGAAATGTTTCTGTTCAAAATATAAAAATGTGTTGTATAGATTTAAAATATGTATGACTTTGGCCTGTGTGTACCTTTGTCTTTTGTTCTATTTATTTATCTATCTAAACTCAGCAACTTTAGAATGCATCTATTATATTCCCATGTGGCATTTTTTTAAAAAATCTGTAGACAGAGAGAGTTATCGACATTCTTCTCAGGCCTTTAAGCCTTTGTGTTAATGTATCGTATGGAAGCCGCCAGCCTCAGTGAGTTACGAAGGACTTACTGAGTGAATGGAAAAGAATGTCATATCTCATAGCAGCTCTTCCCTATTCTATTTATATCTCTAGAAATTTAATTTACAATTCAGGAAATTCACTTATCTATTGTAATATTAAAAAGAAAAAGCTCTTCTCCCTGAGGTCTCACTTTTTCCATGCCCTGTTTTGCAAGTTGAATGTGTACATTGGGAATCTGGGGGGATTAATGGTAGGAGAGAAAGGATTAGGAGGAGGAGGAGAGGAGAATTTATAATTCCAGGAAAAAGTACCATAAGTGTATGGGAAACCAAGTTCCTTTTAGCTACTGGATGTTATTTTTTCTGAAACAAGACACACTAGAAGACACAGTACGTTAGAAATGTAAAGCTCTCATTTAGTTTGACTTTCTAATTGTATAACTTGTATAATAAAGTCGTTAAAACAGCAGATTCACCTCTAATTATTTGCTTATCGATTCAAGCACAATGGTGGTAAGAACACTTAAATCTCTTTGCTGTTGCGGTGGGGGGAGCTGGGGAAGTTGATTTTGGACATAGACAAGAGCAGATGTTGAGGTCTCATATGTCCCTCTAAATCACATCATCTGAGGTGCCTTGTCTGCAGCAGAGCAATAACAAGTGGGTGCTCGTGGTATTAATATAAGAGCAGTGACAAGCGGTCAGATCCGGTGTCAAAGCCTAGAATTGCCAACTAGCAGCGTGACCCTGACAGACAGGTCATCTTCCTTGGACATCAGCTTTTTTAAAATGACCCAATTAACCTGGCCAGTCTTTGATTTCTTTGCTTTCAAATGTTTGCAGGTGATATAGCTTAGTTTAGCTTTTGCTATTTTTTTCTTCATTTTAGAAATATTTCATAAAAGTATGCATTTAAAGAGTTTCACATGTAGTCGCATGTCCCTGGTCATTTACAGTTGTCTTTCTCAGGAGTTATTTATATTAAATAAGCCTGACCATAGATACACCATTTTAAAATTTTGTCAGGAAGACAATTCGCTCTATATTTCTTAACTCTCCCAATTTTCTTTGTAAAAATATAATGCTACATAGCACTTCAGTTGACCCCTATATTGCTATGCCAAATCCATGGAGCTAATGGGCCCTGTCACAACGTTTTCTATTATCTTCACTTTTTGAGTGAGTTCCTCCCTGTCAGCAAACGTTAGATCTAATTCAGCACCTTCCTTGACTGAATTCCATACACCTTGAGTCATGAAATTATCCTTTATAGTCTTTAAAGACCACTTTCACGCTATATATCGACTTGTATACTGTCCTTCATATTCACAAAGGGTGTATCTGACAGCGATGATTTCCCTGACTGCGTAAGCTGGAATCGGAACTGGGATTGCCCTTCCATCGGTCCTAAATTCATACAGTTTTCTCTATTTGGAGAATTGGTGTTTGTACGTCTCGCTTCACAGATGAATCACACCTTTTCTCGGAATCAACCACTATATTTTTTGTCCTCTTTTTCCAGAATAGCCTTGTACTATTGTTGCTTTGCAGAAGATGCTAGATTGTAAGCCATTTAAGAAAAAGGAACAGTCCTTTTTTATTTCTGTGTCTCTAGGGTCAGATTATAATAGGAACTCAATAAATCCTTGTCAAATGGCTGATAACACGGTATATCTGATCATTTGAATTTATGCTTCAGGTAACAAAAAACTGCATTGTTATTCTCTCCAGAAAATAAAGTGTTCAAATTTAATTGTTTAGGTTTGAAATAAAATAATTTATTACTTTTCTTAAAAATTACTACCAAATTCTTATTTTTAAATGTTTTCTGCCTCATACGGTACCATAGATTTTAAGCGCCTTTCACAATACCACACAACTGAAATGAATATTAGGGTGGCATGCTCCTCACTACTACTGCCATCCAAAGCAATACATGACTTAGAATGTTTTAAGAGATTTTGTTAAAAATATTTCCCTCTACACTTATTTGAGTCCTGATGAATTCCAGGTAAAAAGTATATCTCAGATTTCCTCAGTTCTTCTTTTCATTCATAAGGTACTAAATCTACTACCTTATCAAATTTTAGATGATATCCTTTTATATTAACAAAGATATCTCTGTTGTATTTTCTCCATACTAGTTAAAATAGATTTTGGCCTTGTATTTATAGCTCTCTGATATATAAAATATGGAGTCATTTTGGTTCATTACATTGGCCCTTGATTCCATATACTTATCACCAGATTTCTTTGTTCTTTGCTATTTTAACAAATGAAATGGAGTCCATTAATCTTACTCTTTTGGAATTTCCATATATTTTCCATATATTTTCATTTCTGTATGCTAATATAGTTAGGATGTTAAGTCACTTCAGTAGAATTCAATAGTGAATTCACTATCTAATAATCAATGGAAACATCTCTTAGATACCTCTAAATGCTTCCACTGTCTTTCTCTTGTAAGTACGTTTCCTCCTCCACTACCCACTTTAGATAAACTAGAAGAAAAATATAGGCAAGAAGATGATATAGTCAAAAAGGTAACATTTTTTAGATAAGTGTGAAGAGGCCTTTCTCTTTATGGTTTTTCCTTCATTCTGGTGCCTGTGCTCTGAGGTTTTTAGTTATGTCCTTCCCTCTTACATTTCCCCTTCTCGGTGTACATGGTTTTTGATGCTCTGTTTTCCTCTTGGGGAAAACAATGGTAAATACCAGAGTTGCAAGGTTTAAGCTCATTTCTGTGGAACATTTGCATTTACCGGGCACTAGGTGCAGGTGCAGGAGATGAAACGAGGATGAGGAAAGTAGCACAGTCTTGTCCTTCTCAAAGTTCACATTCTGATGGGGGTCACTAAAAAGAAAACAGGCCATTGCAGTACCAGTAGTAAGACACATGATAGAGATGGGAATGAGAAATATAAAGGAGAGACACCTGTGGGAAAGCAGGGGGTGGAAACCAAGGAAAGCTACCTGGAAGAGGTGATAGCTGAGCTAAGTCTATAAGATGGTTACCTATAGCCAAGAAGGAGGGGTGCTCCTCTGAGATGTGGGGAATGCTTTGAACAGAGGCAAATTGGCAAGAAGCAACTCAATTTCGGTAAACTACAGGTCGTTCCATGTTGCTCAACGTGAATTATAAGCCAACTTCTACCTTTTAGAGTTTTCTTCTTTACTTTAGTTACTGAATCAACAGAGCAAATCGAACTAGAATGAGTGAAGCAAACCATTTTTTTTTGACCACCTAAAATCTGAAATCCAAATTTTACGTACTAAACTCGCCAATTATCATCACTGGAAACTAAAGGCTCACAAATATTATTTTTATATTTTATTCTGATATCTGTTGCAGTTTTTCTTATTCTTAACTTTGAATTGAAGAAAAAGGATTGAGTCTGCGGGGTTTGGCTAGACTGGAACTTTGTCCAACTCAGCTTATATCCTATTTCTATTCTTCTTTTTTTTTTGCAACTCAATACAAATAATATAATTTAGATTTTATAACAAACTCAGAGGATAGTAACTAAAAATTTCTTGGGAGTTTTTCTTTTTTAACAATTAATTTCATCTATATTATTTTAAAGAGATATCTCTACCGTGTATTTGGAGTTCCTCTCATATTTTCTTACCCTTTCTTTTCTATTAGCTATGCTTTGGACAATGTTTTAGTGATTTCTATTATGCTTTTCAATTCTCACCCAATCTTAAAAAGAGCCAACCTACATTTTAGATGTATATAAATATCAGCTATTTTCAAGTACAAATAAGGGAGTGTCATTATCTAATGGGATTGCAGATTTATCTGTAGTAAGTATAATGTAACATTTGGAGAATAGACAATGTATGTACATTCAGCTGAATAATTAAACTATTAAACAACTCCATAATTAAAAGCTACAGAATGAATAGATTCTCTGCAAGAATCTGTAGTACATTAAAATAATGATTTTGTAAGGCTTTGTGCCAATAAAGTCAGATTCCATTTAAATATGTGATTCCTATCACTTCCCAAAACCAAGAAAGTCCATGAGGATAATCACAAATGAGCTTCCTCTGGAGAAATATATCAAAAACAACCTGATAGAATGAGGCTTCTTGATGATCCCCTTGACCCTGTATCCAGATTTCCAAAAACTTTTGTGCACTCCATCAGCATCCTTAACAGAGACACAGAAAGGAGAAAATCACCTTTGTGATTTCTCTCTGGTTTATCTTTTCTGCCTCAGATTCCTTGGGCGTCATCTTTTTTTGTGTGTATTGTGTATGTGTTAGCTTTGGTGAGCATTTTCTTGGCATCTTTACTTCAATCATTCAGAATGGGAGCAGCTTGGCTTTCACAATTGCTGAATCTTATTAAAAAGCAGGCGGCACGTAATCTTGTTAAAGAGAACCTATTATAGTGTCTGGGAGAAACAGTACAGAAATTCGAGTTGTGCTGCACCATAGGGGTTCAGTCTGTTATTTCCTTTCTGTCCCTATGTTCACATTATGAGGTAGGCCTAAGGGAGTGTATCAATATCTGGATCAGCTTAGAACTTTACCCGTTTTAAGTCATCACAAGACCATGATATCATTCGAAATGTGTCCACTACTTTTCTCTTGGTAGAATGAGTTATATATTTTTAGCAATCATTTTGGCAAAAACGGTGACAAAAATTAAGAGAATAAACACAGGGCTCTCAAAAGGAACTCATAATAGATATTAGTTATTGTTGCTGAGTTGAGTGTATCATATGGTCAGAAACATATTTCCTATATGAAGAAAAATTTGACATCAGTGGTGAGCCAGAGCTGAAAGTTACAGACTCATTTACAGAGCTGGAGTGTATGTGCAGAACTGTTGAAATTTTATCTCTACTGTAGAGGAGAAGCATTAAAAAAATTGACAAAAATGTTCATCATTTATGGCCCATGGTTCAATATTTGATGCATGAATACCATGCCTTATTTTTCATGTGAGGATGACAAAGTCTCCTCACTATCAACCCAGTAAGAATTTTGAGTTGAGAACATCTTATCTGGATATTTTTATAAGCAGTACAACAAATTTGCATGGTAGTTAAAAGTCAGGTCATATTTTTTCATTATTAAGCCCTGCTTCATTATATGGTATTTTAGGATCAGAGTAGAAATCTTTCTGGAACAAATTGGGTTGTAAAGTGGATCTCACTATACCTGCATTGAGATGCTGATAAATATACATGATTCAGTACTAATGTTTGGAGACCTATGAGTTTCAAAAGATCAGAATTGTCATACAAATTAGGAGACATTATTGAGAATTTTGGGTTTTTTTTGGATAAGCAAGTTGTCTGATTTTAAAAATTATTTGTCCCTAAGTTATTCCTTAAAAACAGCAGTATTTCCACAGAATCCTCGGGTGTTGTGTACGAGATGGTCAGAGGAGAGCTCTAGGACGCATTAATCAAACTGCCCTTGATTCCTGCTCAGGCTATTTCAACAAATATTTATATTTAGAATACACTGAAGAACTTTAAAATGAAAACAATAAAATCCAAAGTTGAAGGACTAGTTTACGATAAAAGAAAACAAAGAATTTTATAATTTGTAAGTTAATTCATAGTACAAATTTTCTAAAAAAGTAATTATTTTTTCTATGAAAGGCAAGAAAAATCCAAGGATTTTTAACCATAGTTTGGGAGATACAAAGGTTCTGTGTAATCTTAAAAAAAACAAAAGAGAGGTTAAAAAAGCAGCACTTAATACTGAGTATAGGTAAACCAAATAATTGAATATTTACTTAGGTTACTAAGAACAAATTGGGCATTTCAGAGATGGAGTTTTTGTCTGACTGTAAAAAAAATTCATTTATATTTCTGATCACATTGACTATGTTTGAATTTATGAGATCTCATGAATGGTTTAACCTAACACTATATTGAATTTAATACATACTTTTTTTCTTTCTCTGACTCTAGAGATATGACAATAGAGGATATAGTAAAATTCTTATATCTTTAAAATGTTGTCACTTTAAAAATGAATGAAACATCATAGTTCCTTTCATTGATTGGCTGTAAGTTTTTACATTTCAAATGAAAGAAAATATATATGATATGACCTAATATCTAAAATATATAAAGAACTCATACAACTCAATAGCAAAGGAAACAAACAATTCACTTAAAAATGGGTAGAGGATATGAATAGACATTTTTCCAAAGAAAAAATACTGATGGCCAATAGATACATGAAAACATCTCAACATTACCGGTCATCAGAGAAATGCAAATCAGAACCACAATGATATCACCTCGCACCTATTAGCATGGGGATTATCAAAAAGACGAGAAATAACAAGTGTTGGCCAGGATGTGGAGAAAGGAGACCTTTGTGTACTGTTGGTGAGAATGTAAATTGGTGCAGCCACTATAAAAAACAGTATGGAAGCTTCTCAAAAAAAAAAAGAACTAATATATGATTCAGCTATATACCCCCCCATGTTCATTGCAGCATTATTTTCAATAGCCAAGACATGGAAACAACCTAAATGCCCATCAGTGGATGAATGAATAAAGAAGATGTGGTATATATGTGCAATGGAATATTATTCAGCCATTAAAAAGAATGAAATCTTGCCATTTGTAATAACGTGGATGGACCGTGAGGGCATTATGCTAAGTGAAATAAGTCAGACAGAGAAAAACAGATACCATGTGATCTCATATATGGAATCTAAACCAACAACAACAACAACAGCAAAAACAGAAACAAAATAAACAAACAAAACCCCGAACTCATAAATACAGACAGCAGATTGACGGGTGCCAGAGAGGCAGGGGAATAGAGGGGGCCAAAGTGGGTAAAGAGGGGTCAAAAAATACAAATATCCAATTATAAAATAAATAACTCATGGGGATATAATGTAAAGGATGATGACTGTAATTAATAATACTGTATTACATATTTGAAAGTTACTAAGAGAGTATATCTTAAAAGTTCTCATTGCAAGGGAAAAAATGTGTAACTAAGTATGGTGGTGAATGTTAGCTAGATTTACTGTGGTAATCATTTTGCAATTTACACAAGTATTGTACTCCTGAAATTAATATGATGTTATATATCAATTATACATCGGTAGAAAAAAGAAACTAATGTTACGTATGGATCTGTGATATAATCTAATTGATAAAACTTAAAGATCATATTTAAGTTAATATAATTTATTTAGATATACAACTCTAGATATTAAATATTGTCTCTTAATATACTGGAGATATTTTATTACTGTTTTCTGGCTTCTGTTAGTACTTTTGAAAAGTGCACACTCTGGCTAATTCTTAGTAGAGGGTAAGTAATTGTACTGGAAGCTTTAATATGGTTGAAGAATGGAATACTTGAAATCAAGATTTATGATATAGTATCAATTCTGATCATAATTTCCAAACTCTACCTTTGCGAATGAATGGTTGCAGACAAATAGGTCAATAGATCCACATTTTAATGTTCAGAAAGATATTATATGTTTACCCAAGTAGTGAATGAGATAGTGTCTTATAGAACCCCCAAATTTTGAAAGACATTTTACCTATACATTGAGGGGACTTGGCCCACATACCATGCTCTGTATTATTTTAAGCCTTACATCCACTTCAGTAGCAAATTCTGTTTTAATTCAGCTTTATTGGTAAAGTGGAGCCACATAATCTTGGATATTTGACTGGTGAGTGACCGGATATTTTATTGCCCATTACGCTTTGATGCATGAGTGTAACGAAGACATTCATTGTCCAATGGCAATGAAAATAAGATTCTGCTCTGGAACATATGCTTGCGAAGGTGATAGGAGTGTTGGCTTCACACATACCCAAAAGTATCAAGTCTTATCTTAATATCTGGTCCTACACTTTTTCTTTAAATCTTTAAAGCCTTTTTTTGGCATGGCCTTATTACTTCTCCCCTAATCACTGCCCACCCACACTGAATGCACAGTTTGTTCATTATCTCCCTGTCTTGCTTCCAATAATATGCGTTTTCAAGAAGGTATGTTATTGAGTCACTGGCACTAAAGTATGTATGATCCTTGAATTGTAATAGATCATAAGCCAAGGTATAAACTTCTCTAACATTTAAGAAATAAATAATTTTCAGTACTAGGACCATTTAAAACCTCTTAAATAACATTGTTTGTCATCTAAGAGCGATCAGAAAAAATTCAGAAATATATTTTTTCAAAGTATGTATTATGTATAAATACATATATTTTCATCTATATTCTAAATACACATGCTGTAAGAAAATCTTTATAAGAGAAAGGAATTAATAGGTGGTAAATTAGAGAATCACAGTAGCCACATTTACGAATTAAAATTTGATGTGTTAATTTTTTAATTTAATATAAAGTGTATGTCCTGAAAGCTACTGAAAAAGTAAGATGTAAGAATCAAATTCTTAGAAATTCAAATACAATAATGGCTTATGATAAAAAAACAAATTTTTGATTAAACATATAATTAGAATGGTACCCCAATGAATGATTTTGTTAATTGGTCTTCATCTAATGTGCATATCTTTGTAATTTAACCATTAAGCTTGTTTCTTTCCTTCCTCCTCAGTGTTAAAGAATCCAGTGTGTAAATTATATAGATTTCCCACATCTGACAACAAATGGATGCGAATCCGGGAGCAGATGTCAGAGAGCATACTTTCTTTTCATATTCCTAAGGAATTGATCTCTCTTCACATAAAAGAAGATTTGTGTAGGTAAGAGAAAATAATTTCTGATTGTTTCTCACATTACTTATTTTTTTCTATAAACCATTTTTTCTTAAAGAACAATGATAACATCAAATTCTGGACCCACACTGTCTGTTATGATGGCCATTAGCCCTGAGTGGCTGTTAATCACTTAAAATGTAATTAATCCAATTTGAGATGTTCTGTGAGTGTAAACTATACAGCAGAATCTGAATTCTTAGCACACAAACATAAAGACTGATTTCATAGTTGTTATTAAATTTTAAAATATTATTAATTTCACTTGCTTTTTTCTTTTTAAAAGATTACTAGAAAAAATGTAATTACATGTTTGACTCCTCTTTGTGACTTGCATTGTATTTCTATTGAAAAGCTCTGTATTTAGCTGATAACCTGAGATTTGATCTTGCTAACCATCCTTGCTTGTGTCTTTATCTCGTCTGTTTTTGGTTACTGTTTTTGGTTACTGTTTTTGTAAGAAACTCCTGCTTCACTCTTCCAATTACTCGTCTGAAAGAAAACTTTCAGGCGTTTCTTGGTCTAAAAACTCTGAAATGATCGATAAAGTATGCTATGTGAATGAACAGTATCGTCAGACAATAAAATTAAATCCAATGCTGTAATAAAACAGAAGGACATGAGAGCTGGTAGTGGATGAGAATTTCTTTGAGCCACGACTAATGAGATGATTTGTTTCTCTGCCTTATACACCTCCTTTAAAAATGTAACTTTTTACAGTAACTTTAAAAATGTAACTTTTTACAGTAACTTTAAAAATGCTGAATACTACATTATACTAGACACTGTTAAGGCCCTAAGTCTCAGAAAATTAGCAACTCTTTTTAATAGTTAACATTTTGGAATTGCTAAAGTATACAACAGAGTGAGACATGTCCAAAGTTTGGATTTCTGCCGTGAGCTCACATTAGTACACTAAACTACTTAATATTATTGTCCTCCTTTAGTAAACTCTAATGCCTAAGGGATGTCATATTGACCTAAGCCAGTGAGCACACCATGGAGTGGGCAGGTCAAACCTGGCCATATTGACAACACAATCATAAGCTTCATAACAACGATATTTCAGTCAGTGATGGACCACATATATAACTGTGGTCCCATAAAGATATAATGGAGCTGAAAAATTCCTATCGCTCAGTGATGTCATAGCAGCCAGAACATCCTGGCAATACAAAGCATTACTCACAGGTTTGTGGAGTGGCCGATATAAACAAACCTTCTGTGCTGTCAGTCGTATAAAAGCATAGCGCATACAATTCTGTACAGTCCATAGTACTTGATAATGGTAATAAACAACTATGTTACTGGTTTATGTATTTACTATACTATACTTTTTGTTATTTTAGACTGCACTCTACTTAGAAAAAACACGTTTGCTGTAAAACGGGCGCCGTGTTATGCCAGCGGTAGCCTCATACCTCTCGTGTTTATTGCATCTGTTGATTGCATCGTTTTCTCTAGTGCTTGATTTAATCTCATGTTGTTTCATACGTGCTGTGCAGGCTTGCAGCCTAGAGGCAATAGGGTAGACCATATAGCCTAGGTGTGTAGTAGGCTATACCATCTAGGTGTGTACTAGTGCCTCTCTGATGTTCACACAGTGACACATTGCTCAGGATGTATCCCCGTTGTTAAGAGTTGCCTGCCTGTATTTGTTAAGATAGGAACGGCTGCACAAATAGTATATACCCAAGTGAGGAGAAAAGAAAAAGAAAACAGAACTTGGATTTTAGGGAAAATCAGACAGGAAACTGGATTATAAGAAAACGACTTGCATCTAGGGAAATAAAGATTGAAAGAGGAACAAGAAGGTGGGTATTTGAGAATAGCAGATGATGAGAATCAGGCCATAGAAATTAGACAACAGGTATTGACACTGCCCAAGAGAAGCCGTAAGATGTACAGAAACCTAAGCAGATTACTTGTAAGAGCCAGCTGCAAGAATGAATTAATGTAAGCACATTGTTCAATGCTGTCCCTACTTAGAGCCAGTACCAGGAGTAGCTGATGGGCAAAACAAATTCCCTGGAAGAATAAGCAAGCTTATGTGTTAGAGCAGAGGAGCATGGAGTTTGGATCTCCTAAGTCATAAAAGAATTATTATCCTCAACACGGTTGTATTCTAGACTGCTGGACACTAAGAACCATCCCTACTAGAGTCATATAAAGGTCAGGTTTCACACGGAAGAGTTGGAAAATATGATTGTTCTTCACAGCAGTTATAGAATAAGGACGGACTCACAGTAAAGCATAAGTTGGAGTGTCAGGTAGAACCTTGTGCCTTTATTTCAGCTGAGAATCTCAGAACGGGAGTTGCCAAATAAAGCAGATTTAAGAACTTCGGGCTAAGCCTTACCCTATAAAATGGCACCTGAAAGCTGCATCTAACTTAGACAGTCCTAAATTTCCCACTAAAATACCTACAAAGACACAGAAAATGGAAAATGATGACCTTTTAAAAAAACATTAGCTATTAACATAATACTGCATTATACTCTGTACTATATATAACCTAATGACTAATCATCAGACTCTTATTTTGGGATTGAAAATTTTAGTTGATGGACCGTTAATCTTATTTCATCTAAAAGTATAGCAAGCTAGTGAGAAAGAAAGGGAAGTGAAAGACCCCCACTGCCACCTCAGTCAGTCTTTTGTCATCGTTTAAAAGCCCCATAAAGGCTGAGCAGCTGACCTGCATGTCTGCTACCTTTGAGGGCTCCCTTGTGTTCTCTCCCACCCCTACCTCCACTCCCACTCCCGTTCTATCTCTCTGTCTATCCATTCACTGACAGACAGTAAATCCCAGGGGGGGATAATCAGTAGGAAATAAGGAGAAAGCGGCCATTAAACCATTGAATTTTAAGAGGCATCGCCTCTATGACTGTTTTATTATTTTTAATGCAAAAAAAAGTGTCATCTACCCATCCTGTTCTCTTGCCTGTCTCTGTATCTCTATGTTCATATGTGTTCGCAGCAAAATGGAAAAATGCAAACACATTGAAGGGGTAGTTTTGATGGAGACAAAGGAACAGTGCCTTCAAATATAAAGTTCCCTTGCAAGGAACCGAACTAGGAACTGTCATCATTATACACTTGGGAATGGTTCAGAGAAGAAAATCCCATTTCAGCCTTATAAAACTAATCTGTAAAAACCCGATAGATTCTGAACATGGGGCACTCTTCCAAATACCTTTGAGTTTCTCCAACTCCTTTTCTGTGTAAATCTTCCATCATTAAAATGTGTTTTAAAAAACTTAACAATAAATCTTTTAAAATTTTGTGAAGGAAAAGAGAAAAAAAATCATACCGAAGACTTAAAAGGGAAATAGAAAAAAAATCTGTAGGAACATTGACTCACCGTCTCACTAGAGTATAAGAGGGTGTGGTTATTATGAAATAGAATCAGAAAGCCAAGGAAAGGACCTCAGCCTTTCTTTAGGGAAAATGCCAAGAAGAAAAGAATAATGGTGGGAATAATGAAATGGTAAATAACGACAGCCTAAGTAAATCCACAGAGCAAGCAGAAAAGGACAAATTTAACACTGAGAAATAATATTAGTGTGGAAAACAAACATGATTATCTTCTCAAATGCTGAACAAAGGTGAAAAAAAAGTTTAAAATGGTGAGAAATAAGATGTTAGATGTGCAGAGCATGAAGCTGGAAACTACCCAACGATTTTGTGTTCTCAAGGAAGAGCAATTAGTGCCAAAGCTTGGGAAAAAGAAACAGTGAAAACTTATGCAGTTTTTTTTTTCTCTTTTACATGTTAAAACCAAGCTAACCTTACACTTCCCTGCAAAAGCCTGTGGAAGAACGTCTACTGATTTTTGAAAGGAAAAGGCTATGACCCCACTTTACAATATAGGATCAGGTTATGAATTTTTTAAGAATGAAGGCAATGAAAATGACATACTTAAATATGCAGGAGCTCAGAATATGTCACCTGCAAAACTTTCTTGAAAAATCTACTTCAAGATAGATGCCATTCAACTGAGAAAATAATTTAAAAATTATATTTCTAATATAATATAAAAATAAATTATAATATGAAATCAACATGATATGATGTAATACATTAAAAATGTAAGAATAGGACATGTCCTGCAGAAGGACTCAAAGCATTTTTCTTGGTTGAGCAGAATCTCCAGCCTGGACAGAGCTTTACTCTGAAGATCTTTCCTCGGCTTCTTTTAACTCTAGTCTTATTCCGATCCCAGAATGTATTTGACATCCTTCAACCTCCCTCCCGACTCCATACTTTCTCTCAAACTTATTTATGTTTCACGTTTTCATGTTTTCTTCTCTAATCCCAACTGCCACGATCCCTGGGCCTATGATAGTGCAACAGCCTACTAATGACTTCTGCCATGGCCTCACTTGCTTAAAATCCATGGCTCTCGTTGCAGACTCACAGGATCTGATTGAAAATGTAAAATGCAGATTTCCAGTAGAGCTTTCTGGAGACAGCCTTGCTAGTTAACCACTTGCGAATTATACTAGAATTATGTATTGGGAAGGCAAGGGAAGATTCTCTTTATAAAATACTCAGTGTAACACCTTGCTTTTGTAAAGTTTACTGAATTACTGCACAGTCAAGATACATAGGAAATTTGGCATGGAAAGGCAGACCAATTCTTTGATCTAACATCTCAAAGGATGGGGACAGTGACAACTAGTATATAACATTATGGAGTTATTATAATGGAAGTAAAGGGAGAATAGCATGTTGAAAACAGCTCAGAAATCCTAAATTCATAGGGGCGTGCGCGCGTGTATCTGTGTGTTTACCTGCATTGATAATGCTTCAAGTTTCACAGTCCTTCAACTTGGGTTGAGTGCAGACAAGTTATGTAGGTCGTGCCAAACTGCCACCTATAAAATTTTTACGGTTCATTTTAGTGTTGCCACATATCTTGTTGTTGAGTATTTTCTTCAGATTTTGTGCTCCTTCAAAGTTTTGCTGTGCTCGGTCTACATTGAAATATGTTAGAGTTGAAGCCCCATGACAACTACAAATATAATATTAAATCATGGTGCACACATGTATATGTCTGTCCAGATGGCAGGTTCTGGTGGCTGTATAGTGTTTAACTTTATTAAAAAGGTATACATTTCTACACTATAAAACAATATTTGAAAACCTATAATGGCACAAAGAATTTTAAAGATATGAACTGTTTCAAAGAAAATGAACCTCATGGTCCATAAAACTCCCCAGGAAAACATTAGTTTGATTTATATCATGTGTTTTTCTCTTATTTTTCCTTCTTCATTTCTTTCCTATACATATTTTTCTCCAATGATCCCAGACGTGGGAAAAAGAGAAACTTTGTGGCATAGTGTTGGGAGATTAGAAGAAAGGATAAGAATATTTTCCGACAACTTGAAAACTTTCTTAGTTTTTATATAAAATATAAATATTTGTATGTATCATGCAGAGAAATAATCCTATAAATAAAATATTAAAAATCTGAACCAAAATACTTTAGTAGAGAAAATGTAGAGTTTGGAACATATAAACTTTAAATAAAAGTTTTATTACCATTTCTTTCAGAGAATGTACATGCTTCATCTTAGATAATGGTGTTTGTGAATGTACAAAATTTGTGGTGATAAAATATATTAATGAAGACAAACTTTTTTGTTGAACATTATGTATTTCAAATATTTTGTATTCTATATATTGAGAGCTATGTTATAGAACCATGATAAATGTGTCTATATGACTATATATCAATCTATTTCTTGAACAGTGTAGTCTCATCTATGAAAATGACAGTAAGATATTTTAAAATCCCAGATTTAAAGCTTAGTTGCTGCCCAGGGATATACGTTTTTCCAAGATATGTTCTACATGTTTACTTAAATAGTGTCATTTACTGTTATCTTGGTTTTCTAATCACTATATCCAGTTTGAAATATTTAATTTTTTGACCTTAAAGCATTTTGTGACTATCACTAAAAAATTGTTAATTTTATTTCAAACCGATAACACTAAGAGTACCTTTTTAAAAATGATAAAAGTATATATTAAGAAGTATAAACTAGAAGTAGAATATAGTTAAGTAAATTCTATTTCCAAAACATCCTCACTAAACAAAAAAGAAATACAATAGGATTTTACAACGTAGTGACCCAGCCTATTCATTTAACAGGGTTTGATATTCTTAATTATAATTTATGGTTTTTTAATATTTATTTATCACCAGACAAGATTTTCCCTTTTCATGAGCTGCAAGGCAAGCAGGATCTTGTGTCTATCTTCTTCTCCAGCCTCATTCTATGTCTTGTTTATTCTGGTATGGCTGAAACATGCCTTTTGAGATATGTATCAGCATTGCTTACTTGGATAAAATAAAGGCTCAATGAAAATCTTTACTGACCTTAAAGAAACATTGAATAGTGGGAAAAGTAATAGGAAATCATCTATTCTATTTAGATCTCCTGTATATGAAATAAAGCTCCAACTGATGAATCTCATAGATGTTTTAATAGTGTTGTGTTTCTTCTAGTTTGTTTCTCCTTGTATTTTTCTCTGTGTCTCTCTTGCCTGCTCTCCCTGAGAAAAATTTTAAGTCTTATAGATCCAAAAAGAATGCATAAAAAATATCACGTTGGGACTCCACTGTTGATTCACACCTGATTAGTGTTATTTCTTCTATTCATTTTCCTTCATGCAGTGTTGGTGCACAGTTGGAATACTGTGTGGCATGTTATTTATCATGGAAAATGCATTTGCCCTACCAGCTCCTAGTACGGAGGGCAGATGCCATGTGCCATTAAGTTCATCATTATGGATTCTTGGTATCATTTAATGAGAGGTCCTGTAGAGTGCTTAGTATCACCAAGCTGGTGATAGAAATATGTGTTTGATTTGCTATTTGAGTATTATAATATCCCCACAGGAACGAATAAAGCAAAACTCATTCAGAAGCACATTTTTGTCTATTGTGCTGAGATTCTTTATTTAAAATGAATTGAGTAAGGGAGAATATGTTGTAATGATAAAAGCACAGGGTTGGAATTATAATTGAATTGTGTTTAGACCCTATATCCTCCACTTGATATATACTGATAATTTTTTAAATTATATAATCTCATAATTTCCAGATTTTTTTTTTTTTTTTTTTTTACTTTTTAGTTAATAGCATTATCAATTGTCCTACAGGGCTACTGTAGTAATTAAATGAACAATCAGAAGACTCTAACACGAGTATAGGGTTTTGTCTGTGTGTCTGTGTGTCTGTGTGTCTGTGTGTGTGTGTGTGTAAGTGTAGCTCTGGATTTGAAGCCTGACTCCCCCAACTCCACTTAATAGCTATGTGACATAGCACAATTTACCTAACAGTTTTAATCTTCAGTAAAGAAGGGATTAAAAACTAAACACACGTGGTTATTGTCAGCTACTGTCGCAAAACCCCTCGTGCATACATATACAGGCCTTTCCTAAGTGGAAATCGCTCTCACCATTTATGTAAAGAATCATGTGCATAGTAGACACTCCACATACCAAAACTGTTATTGTTCTTCATCTTAACTGAATGTTGATAGTGTTTCAGACAAAAAAAAAAATGGTCTATAAGTTATTTTAATCTGCATTTGCTTACTAACCAGCACCCTTCATTCGTATGATCACTGTACAGTCGCACAAATTCCCAGCAGGCAGACAGACAAGCAGACTGGGCCTGTCTTCTCCCACAAAGCTGGTATTTGGAGCTGGGATGGAGATTGGGGAATGATAGGCTTCAGATTAGTTAGGGCCTGTGGACCTCAGAAAAGGAGGAACCTGTCAAAAAATATTTTTTGTACTCTTCCTGGACTCTAGCATATTACCTGGCATATAATAAGCTCTCAGTAATATAATTTTTTTCCATAAAAATAATTGGAATTGTGAGCAGAGAATGGCGTGGTTACATTTAGAAAAAGGGAGGCAAATGTGGAGGGATAAAAGAATTTAGGAAACGCTATGGTTTCCTAGACAAATGACGACAGTGGCTTAGACCAGGGCGGTGGGAGGGGGCAGGGGGATGGATAAACGTACATGCATTTGAGATTTTTTTAAGGAGCTAAAATCAACAGGACTTGGAGGTAGATGACATCTGGAGGCAAGGTGTTCAGGATGACTCAAGCATTCTGACCTGCGTAACTGAGTGAGTGAGTATAATTCATTGATGTAGGAAATCGTGGGTGAGCACAAGGTTTAGAAGAAAAAAGGAATCCTCTTTGGCTCTTAGTGGAACCATCTAGGTCTGTGCTATCCACTATGGTAGTTACGTGGCTATTTAGACTTGTTACAATTTGTTAAAATTAAGCGAAATTAAAAATTTAGTTCGTCATTCACCTTAGTCACATTTTAAGTGCTCAATAGCTACATACAGCTAGTAGCCCTTGTATTCAATAGCACAGCTATAGAACATTTCTGTCATCAAAGAGAGGTCTGCTGGGCAGCACCGACCTAGGGTAACCAGCAGTGGCATCTATAATTTTAAAAAGGAGAATTGTAGTAACTTACAAACGTTCTTCCTGCCCATTGAAATTTAATGTGGAGAAGGAGAAGGCTGACATCTACCTTCCTAGTTTACCCTAACAGGCAAAAGATATGTGTTTTGGTTTTTTTTTCCCCAAGTTGGTAGCATCAAGATATATATTCTGTGCTGTGATTTCTGGTGGGAGTAAGACGGTGTTATGTTTCTAATGGAGGGTCCGCCTAGCACAGTAATTTAAAGCATAACACTGAAGACAAACTTCTTGAGCTTAATCCCAACTCCATTCCTTACTGTCTGGGTGAACGTGGGTAAATTACCTATCTTCTCTGAGTCTCATTTTCCTCATTTATAAAATGAGGATGATAATAATAAATAATACCTACTTCAATGGGTTGTTGTACATACTGAATGAGTGAATATTTGTAAAGATCCGACTATAGTGCCTGGCATAAATAAGGATAAGAAGCACTGCATAGATGTTTGTTAAATGAATAGAAAATAAATATGAATTTTGTTTTGTTATATGACATTCCAGCAAATATGACAGCCAAGGCCATCTGGTAAGTACACATTTGAGTCAAATATTTGAACCAGTTCTCTGTTGACCTGGGTGGAAGTTACATTCAGATGAGTCCCTCAGATGAGATTCCAGCCTTGTCCTCCTGTTCAGAGATACTATCATTGAAGGAACTGTACTTGCCAGGAATTAAAACAAAAAAAGAGAACAAGATTTACAATCACAAGACCTGGTTATACATCTTGATTCTGCCGCTTAATAGCAATGTAGCAATGAACAAGTCACTTTACTTTTCAGTTATATTATTTTTGTTTGTCCGGAACAATATTTGTTCAATAGAACTTTCTATGATGATGGAAATGTTCCAAATAGCACTGTCTAATATGATAGCTATGGAGTGACTGAACACTTGAAATGTGCCTGGTACGAATGAATTTTCAATTTTGTTTAATTCAGCTCTGGAACAATTATCTCTGAGGATTGTTTTGAAAATCAAAAAAGAGATACATTTGACATGACAGTAACCTCAATTACCTGCAAAGTCTTATGGTATCCACCACAGAACCTTACTGCCAAGCATTTTCTGTCGTTCCCGAATTCCATCCTCTTACGAAACTTAACCGGATAACATCCTCACTTCAGATCCGGGGATGGGAATTAGAAAGGAAAATGCCCAGAAATGTTTGCAATTTCTAAAAACGTGGACAGGAATATTGAAATAGGAATGAGAGTGCTAGCACACTTTCTTGCTTTACCAGCCTTTCAGGTGTGGCTAGTTCACCTTCATGGCTACCCAGAATGAAAGAAAGGGCATGTAATTAATCTATGCAGATTTCGGAGAAACTTCACATAATATGACACCATTTTAGTGGAACACTGAGCTTTACAATATTTTTTTAAAAAGTGTCATCCATATTTGATAACCTAAAACAAACTTTAAAGGATAAATAAGACATTAGTTAGAAGTAAATAAACACCAAATTACTTTTATCAAGAACAGCATATAGATTCTTAGAATAGAATAAGATCTGCTTATTACTCTTCATTGTTTTTTCTAATGTTTTACCTAAAATTAAACTATAGAATTTGGCTGTTTATCAGGTGAAGACAGATTCTGTGATTACATCTATATCCTGTAGTTACTGTGCTCCATTCTTAGTATTTGCATATAACTTGAAACCTTGAGTGTATTACAGTGCAACATCTACTTCTTTTAATGTCTATTAAAAATCAGAGCGAATGCCAACTCAGAATATCTAGTCATTTTTCAGTGAAAGAATGGCTCATGAATTGCAACATGAACCTGTTATTTACACTGTTATTTAAATTGTATAGCTATTTTTATTCTACAAATTGGCATGCATAGCTTATTGGGAGGAAATATTTCTATTTACTTAGACAATAACAATTTTAAATAACATTTTAATGTCTTTCTTACTGGGTCATATCCTTTGGTATATAAATTTTTATCAGGCTATTTGGTTTTACAAACTTCTTATAAATGAATTAACTATAATTCTGAAGCATTCTTTATTACAATAATTGTCATAATTTCAAGAATTTTTGAATTTATATGCCAAGATTTTTAAAGTTTATTATTCTGGGCTCAGACTTTTAATAAAATAGGTGTTCACGTGTGGAGCTTTGACCTCAGAACTAGAGTGCTTTCTTGTGCATGTCCCTTAAACAAGGTAAGCATCTCGATAGTCATTTTTCTTTCGAAGTAGTCAACAGAGTATTTGAAAAATGTGGTGGGACGGATAAAAGGCCATGAAAAACTATCTTCTAGATGTTTTTGTCTCAACATGCCTCCCAAGCTCTTTCGCACCAAGCAGAGAGAAATCTTTGTGATGGAATCCCTGTATATAGTTGGTATATTAGTCAGGGCTCTGGAATCCCTGTATATAGTTGGTATATTAGTCAGGGCTCTCTCTCTCTTTCTCTCCCTCTCTGTTATTTGAATGAGAGCCAGCCTTTTGTTCTCTTTAGGTTTTCAACTGATTGGGTGAGGCCCACACAAAGTACGAAAGAAAATCTTTACTCAGCCTACCAATTCAAATGTTAATCTCATCTAGAAGACTCTCATAAACACTTACAATAACAGTTGACAAATATCTACACACCTTGTAGTCCAGTCAAGGTGACACGTAAAGTTAATCATCACAGTAAGAAATTCCATGTGAAGATATTGTTTCAAATCTTTCTCTATCCCTAACGACTTGCCCAATCCAAGATTACAGACTGAGATCATACAATGTTAGAGGACTCAACAATGGCTCATTCATCTATTGTATCTATTTTAACTAGAGCAGAGCTCAGCATTCTACTTCGTGATTAGTTTATTTTGACTTTATGTCAAATTTTAGGAAAGTCTAAGAATAATAATCTGCAAGCAAACCTTTCATTCATTCAGTCAACAGCCTATGTCGAACACTTCCCATGGTAGGATGAAAACATGAATAAGACAAGTCTCTGCCATTCACAGGCTCAGAGCAGATTTTTCCCATTTTGGAATTCCCTCTGACTATATCATCAGTAGACTTTAAAACTACGTTTTAAATAGAAGCTAAACTTTCTCTTCTTTTTATTATGTTCTATTTTAGTGGTCTTAAGCCTAGTTTTAGTTTTCAGCAGCAGAAACCATTATTTTCCAAACAGAACGTACACCAAATGTCAGTATTAATCAAAGAGATTCATTTGGAGCTGGTGG
This sequence comes from Pteropus alecto, assembly GCF_000325575.1. NCBI lineage: Eukaryota > Metazoa > Chordata > Mammalia > Chiroptera > Pteropodidae > Pteropus > Pteropus alecto. The sequence continues at coordinate 2,615,171 of NW_006431918.1, read as the reverse complement.
GTCTGTTGGGTGGCCGGAGGAAGGAAAAAGGCCTGATGCCTCTCCACTTACTTGACTTCCCTTTCATTTGACACCCTCCCTTGTCTCTATAGCCACAACATCTCCAGGAGTATAAGGAACAAAGTTTAAAACCACTTATCTGTTTACTATTCTTGCCAATGCTTTAAGCATTATATGTAAAAACTTTAAAGCAGTTTTGGCTATTTATTTTCCAGTTCCCTATGCTTCGTTTTGTGTTTAATTATTTTTCTGTATTCTTCATAGATTTGTTTGTTTTTCTAAATCTTGTTTTCTCTAAATTTTATTTTCTCTTTATTCCATGGTCTGTTTTAAATATGTTATTTACTTAGTAGCGCGTTTTGTGTTGTGGAAAGTTCAGAGGATCTTAATGACCTCCAGTAACTTGCAGTTGTACTGAAGAGGAAAAGCATTTATTTGTGAAATATTTAACAAAATGAGACAAAACAAACCATATAAACAAAAATGCACCGTAAAGTTTTTTCATCAAGGGTTAAGAATGTCATACTTTACAGTGGGAATGCCAAGATCCATAAAACATTAGATATTTCTCAGGTGGGCCATAGCAATCATGTCTCCTTTGGATATTTAGTTTATATAATTTTCCTTTTGTTTTTGTAGGTAGCAGAGCAAAAGGGGATGGATGGCAGTAAGCACTAAAAAAAAAAAAAAAAAATGTATACTGAGTAAGCAGCCTAAGCTTAATAAAGTGAACATTCAGTCCTTTTTTCCCAATTTTCTTTATCTACCTGTTGAGCTCTTGGAAAATTAAAAGGAGTTGGAAACCGGTTGGAAGATTGGTTTCAGAGCTAGAACTCTAGCGAGAGTAAGAAATGAATTCATAAGAGATAGTGCGTGTTTAGCCTGGCAGTGAATTTTTCAGAAAGAAATTTTTGTTGTTGTAAGGCAGCAGTTGAAGGAGATATCTTTTGAAAGCAGAAGCTGTTGTTACTGTGAGTAAAATGACAGTAGTTATAGATGAAGAAGGAGGTTTTTTTTAAAGTACTTTTTTTATGGATTAAAAATGTATTTACCCAGTTCATCTAGTTGGCCAGTCATACCAAAGGCTTAGTACGATGTGTAATTATTTAAATATAACACCGATGTCAGATTCCCGTTTAAATAAATGTGGTGACGTGCAGACTGGACCACAGAGGCCACATCTATGAGTCTCATAATACTGGACACCACTATGCGCTTGAACATTTTTTAGAGAACCTCATTTACAATGCGTTGCCTGTCTAGTATCTGTGTCATTCCAACTAAAAGATTCAAAAGTAAAAATCCCAAAATGTAATTTCATCTTTTGCTCAGGTGTAGTGTTAAAAGTACACGAAGGTTTACAAATGTTAATTCTGGAAATCAGTGGCCAAGGTTCTGAACTCCTCTCATTCAACATGTGTTCTTTAAGTACCTTCAATAAACAAGGCACTCTGTTGTTTGTTTGTTTGTTTGTTTTGTGTTTCTTTTTTGTACAGTGGAGAATCATATGGGGTGAGGAAAGAGTAGATATGGGGATTATAGTCAGAAAGCTTCATGGGATTTTAGTGACTCTGAAACTAACAAGTGGTTTCGTTTAGACGCCTCCATCTGTGAAACAAGAGGCTTCAGATTATTCTCTAAACTTCTTTCCAGCTGTAACACTCTGTGAGTTCACAGTCGTCTTCCCTAACAGTATCAAAAAAGATATATTAAGTCTGGTATCTTATAACTTGGATAATCAAATAAGATATTTTGAGAATGGAGGAAGTGCTAATAACTACAGTGGAATAAGGTGTAAACTGGTACATATGGTTACTCCATCTCTAACATATGACAAATAATGGGGGAAATCAGTAATTTAACACATACACAAACAGACCTTTTTCATCTATGCATATAAATAATTATTGTGTTATTGAACTATATTTATGCACAAATCATTAAGACTTTTTGACTAGTGCTCAACCAGCCAGTAATATGTAAATATAATATGTTAAGCCATTACTGGAGAAGCACAGTGAGTGTGTCAAAGGGAACACAGCAAGAAAGACGGAAGATCCCGACTGCATTGCAAGCCCTTGGGTACATGACCAAGGACATCCAACGAGGACGAAAGTATTCGTGGTGAGAAATAATGCCGCCATGTGGAATCTTCTAGAAATCCAAATAGGAAAGTTTCAGCGCAGACATGTAGGGTTCTGAAGTGTACCGGTGCTTCCTGTATCAGAGAACCACTTGTCAAAAAGATAGACTCTGGTATGATATTGGGCCCTAGAAGAGACTGAACCCCTGAGGATGCGACACAAAGTGACTCTATAACTAGAGCTCTCCTTTATGAACTGGGTATTGGCTTGATGTCATTGCATGGTGCAGGAGTAGTGTTTTGTTAGATGGGAGTGCCACATATGGAATCGGACTCAAGCAGATCTGGAAGGTATGAATATGTGTGTGTGTGTGTGTGTGTGTGTGTGTGTGTGTGTGTACATCATTATATATCATGGAGAGATGTCCCAGAGTGTCATGTCACTGACTTTGTGTCTTTACTTCTATTGCATGACACTTCTCTCTCCTCTCACGTCTATAGCCTCATAGAATTTTTCATATGATTAATTTATAGAAAGAGGAAAGAACTCAAAATCTTATAAAGATGATTCAGCCTGAGGTGTTAGGTGGACCTTAAGGAAATCCTCCCAGTGGACAGAGCTGCCAAACAGGATCATCGTTATTCATTTAGAAGGAGAAATGACCTGAGGCACAGATATGCATCAAGTATTGGCAGAGTAAATGGCTTCAAGGGCCTGGAAGAAATAAGACTAGAACATTGGTGACAAGGGGCCTGGGAAAGGGGTATGTGGATGAACTTATAGAAGAAAGCATAAAATGCCTTTATACCTTAGAGCCATGCCCAGCAGAAAGCAAATACTAGAGAAGGCTCTTCACAACTAGATGGACGTTATCACCTGCCAGTGGGTATTAGCCAGGCTTTGTTCTTTATTACCTCGGAGTTTGTGCAATAGACCCATGAAGAGAGTGGCCTTGGTGTCAGACATGAGGGCAATGGATGGACCTAGGACATGCCCCCCCACCCCCCAAGGCTGATATAGCTCCTGTCACTGCTTAATGTGAAATGCCAGAAATAGATCGACATGGTACCATTCCTTGGCGGAAATCTGACAGCTAGCTGGTGGTGGCAGGTGTCTTAAGTTGGAGAGGGCAGCAATTCATCTCAAAGTTCAGGTTGGAGAGGGCAGCAATTCTTCTTAAATAAGTGCAATGTAGTCCAAAAATGTGTTTGCCTTTTCTGCTCACAGTGCCACTGCTGGCACCCACATCTGATGGCTTATGGAATGCCTGATCCAACGACATGGTGTCTCACACAGCTTTGCTCCAACTAAAGCACCCATGATACATCAAAGGAGGTGCAACAATGAGCTTGTAACCACTGCATGCTCCACCTCATGTGAAAGCCACAGACCTGATAAGACAATGAAGTACTATTAATCATGAAATGCTCACTGTGGGAAAACCTCAGGATTGGGGCACCATTTTCCAGGATAAAGTTCGTATCCTAAACCAACAGCTGACTTAGGATGTTGTGCTCCCATAGCTAGAATACACAGCTACGAAAGTAAAGGTGGGCCTCTGTTACAATCAGTCACAGTGTCCCAGTTGTGGGTTCGTGCTTCCTTTCCTATGACCTTAGACTTCGCCAGTTAGAATCCTCATTCTTAGGGGATGGGTTTTGGCAGTTCTCTCAGGGGACCCATTTATGGTCGCACTTAACTAGAAGCTATAATTAATCACATGGGACCGGGTTACCATGCATTCCTCATTGCAATGGACCAGCAAAGATAGTAAGAGATATCACACTCATCGCTGTGAGGACAGAGAGCTACCGTTTCTCAATCTGAGCAAAAAGAAATATGTCTGGAACTCAGAGGTGCTCCATGGACAGATATGAAATTACCTGGAAAATTACAGCAACTGAGATCCCATAAGAGCAAAGAAACTAAGGGCCTAATCCTTCAGGATTGAGGTTTCGGTAACCTCACAAAGCAGTACCCCAGACTAACTGAAGTGCCAGTGGAATATGAAGAAAATCTGGAACGAGTGGTAGAGGAGATTCGTGATGAATATCAATTAAGGCTCCAAGGATCAGCTGGAGTATTGCATATTGTAGCTTGGTTCACCACCTCTTTAAATCTTTGGGGAATTACAGCTGGTCACCACTTTGAAAGCTTGCATTTGAACTTCCCTCTTGGGGAAGATATGAATGATGTTGTTTTATAGGCCATCTGGATATCAGAAAATAATGCAAGTGCATCTGAATCGTGCAAGGGAGTGCCTGGCCCGGGCCCAGTTTACGTGCTTTTCTGTACTGGCTCAACCCTTACATGTGTTTATGGTTTAACTAACCACTTACTCAATGAGAACCCCAGATATTGCCACCATTGTCACCTTATCCGTTAACACCACCACCTACATCAGCCTCTGTCAAGATGAAGACCAGGTATTGGTAGACCCCAATGGCATCTACCATAGAAGGATCCATCGTGGCTTTGGCACCTCTGTCGTATCAGACCAGACCCGGGAAAGTTTTGTCTCCACTGGGATTTTGCTTCCCCAGTGGCTGCCCAAAGGAGACCAGTTATGCAACCAGAAGTGCAAAGGAGGTAACGTCCCATAGCGTGAATCTTTACCAGTAAAATCTAGCAGATGATCAGGAACTGGCACATGAATCTCTCTTCATCCATCTAACGAACTGTTCCAAGTTGCACAGATTCCATAGGACTTCTCTAGAGCCGTTCCACAGGACCTCGTCACCAGCCATGTTTTCTCGTGACGTTCTGCCCAGCTCGGTAACGGACCACCTCATGTCTGCTTCCTCCTCTTCCTGCGGCATTTCTCTTCTTACCTCTTTTATGCTTACCTGGGATTGCTGAGTTTCAGGCTCCGCCTTCTAGAGAACCTGGATTGAGATATAAGGCAAGACCCCTAAACTCCAAAGGTTTTGTTCATTGAGTAACAAAGTAAAATAGAACATAAACAGCTCTAACCTTCCCGGTGGAAAAGTGTACTGATTTGGGTGCCCCTAATTATCTTCTCTCTTCATCTATCTTAATGTATTAAGGTAATGAATTTCTTTTATCTTTTTTTAAACTTATAATTACTTTCTTACTCTGCCCCACTTTGTTTTATAACTTCTTCATCACTCTACTTTGGTTTATTCCACCTTTATTCTATAGTTCCCCTATATCTGAACTCTTTTGATGCAAAGATACCTCATGTTGGTTATTTGTCTCTTTCAGAATGTGTACCTTTTTAATGCCATCTCTTAGAATAAACAGGCAGTAAACACCTGGTTTGACTTATCCCAGTTTATCTCAAGTCATTCTCCACAGAACACTAAACTTTTCTGATCACACGTTGCCAGGCTTCTCTTGGTCAAAGAGGAGTGCACTACCCCAGGATCCCACAATGTGGCCAGGGCCTTCACTATCACATCTCTCTTTTAATTATTATTTCTAATATAGATTCAGAGACAATAGAAATTGTAAACCTATTAGTATTAAACATCTATCAGTGCATCTATTCAACAGGAACGCTTAACTAATATTTCTATTATAAGTGTATAGTGGAAATACGGCCTTACATGATAAGTTGATATATTACACTTGTTATCCACCTCAGGTTTAACCTAATTGCCCAGATTCTTCTAGACTTGGATATCTCAAGTTTTGGGAGTTATTCGTTTGTTTTGGTTGTTGTGGTTTTGTCCTGAGTCTACATACCCCGCTATTTGAGTGCACACAGACTCACCGATTTTTCAACTTCCCATCCTACCCCTGCTTTGAACATGAACTTTCTTTATTCTCATTGTCTATTGATTAATTACTTCTCCCATAAATGTTGTGTGATGAAAGCTAATCTATGGAAAAGTTGAAAATGAGATTAATGTTCACAAAAATTTGAAAGACCTCAGATGAAAGATATAGCAATATTAGATCGCATTCCCATTGAAATAAACAAATGCAGCTACAAACATTCGAAACCAAGTCACATTTTTGCACGCCATCCATTACTCTTGAATTTAACAGGATGTTAAAGATTCTACATCTTCTGAATTTATTAGCTTAGTATTTAGCATGTTTCACAGCCAAAATAGCAAAGAAGGTTCATTATTGCTGGTTAAATTAGACTCATGAAAATGTTGTTGGTAAAAGGTTACAGAAATGAATAAGAGATCTAACCAAGCAGCATATTCAATCATTTATCATTATAATTTAAAAAGGCATTCCGATGATTTAAATTAACTTGGCTAAAGGGTAGAGAATTAGATAAAAGTTAGTAATTAAAACCTAAATGGCATGATTAGCTCTCCTTTTTAATATAGAAGGGACAAGACATACGCATTATTAAATTGTCCTCTCTGGAGAAACAGCCAATAATATACCTGATCATACCATTTATGGGTTTAAAATAATTTTTTTTA
>NW_006431918.1:2595329-2608621 GCF_000325575.1 Pteropus alecto | reverse complement strand
GGATGGCCAAAGGCTAGAACTTAGACATTTTTCTAAGGTTTAATGTTTGTTTTTTAACTAATGGTCATTATATATATATATAATGGATACTAAGTCTGCTATCTGTGAAATTTTTATTAATGAATTTAACCTACCTATTTTTTCTCTTTGATATACAGAACTCTTAATGTTTGTACGGCCTAACCTATTCGTATCTTTCTTTGCATTAAAATGTTTTTTTTCTCCCATAAAAAGTGCGTAGAGCTTTCCTGAAAGGGATGGCGAATCAATTTCTTATTACTTTGGCAATCTTGATTAAGCAACTCAGTGTCTATGGACTTAAGATCAAAATAAATATTTTATCCTCTTTTCCATTCTTAACAGAAACCAGGAACTGAAAGAACTTGGTGAACTTTCTCCACACTGGGACAATTTGCGGAAAAACGTCCTCACTCACTGTGATCAAATGGTGAATATGTACCAAGACATTCTGACAGAACTTAGCAAGGAAACAGGTGTGTGAACGATAACTTTGCATATTCAAACTTAATTGCCCTTCACATATGTTATGTGAAAACAATAATAAACATTGTTATGGACATAGAAAAGCCAAGATTTAAAAAAATACCTTTTATTTCTATCTCTACTATCTTGGCATGAAAAATAACAAAGAAAAAACTGCACTATTTTATCTCATGGTATTATTATAAACATAACTGAGTTTTTCAAAATATTACATTTCTGAGAAGAAAATGAACCCAAGAGTAACAACCCATATAGTTGTTACTCTTTCTGAAATTTTCGTAACATTTTTCTTTGTCAAATTTACTTTTCAGCATACAGGCGGGCACACACACACATACACACACACTCATATATTTACTAATAATGTTCAATTTTTTTCCATCTAGGGTCCTCTTTCAAATCAAGCAGCAGCAAAGGAGAGAAAACATTAGAATTTGTTCCAATAAATCTACATCTACAGAGAATGCATGTACACAGTCCTCACTTGAAAGGTAGGATATAGTATTCTTTTTTAAATGGGCAAATTACGTTAGTATGTACTCCTTTAAAAATCTTGACTATTGGCAGAATTTATCATTTGCGCAGTTATATAAAGATGAAGCTAATAACTCTAAAGACTACAAAAAGGACTATTTGCTGCTATGTTTCTGGGCAATACTTTATAAATGTGGCACCTGAACTGAGTTACAAATGAATATGCAAAATGAATATTAGCTTTATTAAGTAGTTTCAGAGGTGGCTAATAGCTATCAATTGTGTTACTGTTTGAATTAGAAAAAAAAAGAAAACAAGACTTGTTCATTGTGTACCTGTCTTGAGAAACCGAAGCCCAGAGGTGGACTCATATGCCATTTCTCTGACTTAGGGGTAACATTAAGAGAATCACCCCTTTACCTATAAGAAGAAGGTTTATCAGATAGAAAGTGAGAGAGTATTTTGATGTACTCAGTTGTAAGAAATATTTTTCAAGGAAAAACATGTAAGTTTTCATATATACATACCTGAATGAGGTCCAGAGTGAACAATATGATGTTGCATTTATTGCCACTCTATGTAATTCCTTGCCATTTCTTAATAACATATAGTTTACAATATTCTTTGCATCTCACTTTTTTTTAACTTACTGTTATATCCATTTTTATGCATATTTAGGGAGAGCGTCTGCCCCTATTTAGCAGCAAAGTCCCATATTATGCATGTGTCCCAGCATCCTTGTTAAAAATGCGATTTACTTCCTCCTTACCCCTCCCAACCCCCAAAGTCTACCTGTTTGAATGATAAATACTCTGATCATCCTACTAGTACCCATCTTCCTAGGGAGCCAAGTGACTTTATCATCAAATTCTTCTTCAGTGTATTGACACACACATGCAAAACATACACAGATACATCCAAAGATGCATTCTAGCATCTAATTTTGTGGCTATGGTCACAATATATAGGTTACAGGTTTTTAAAAGTTAAAATGAAATCTCTATTCTGCTTTAGAATCATCTGAAATTTTGTAAATTAAAAAATAAAACGTTTTCCTAAACTTGTATGTACTGATTGTGTATGCACAAACCAGCTAATGTGCAAGTTTAAGTATAGTCATAATCATTCTGATGTGTAATTTTATTATCTTTGGTATCCCTTATCAACTATCTGAAATTTTAGCTTAGATCCTCTTAACTAAAATTATATTAAATGAAAGAATTGAAATAAAAATTAGATGAATTGGCCTAATGTCTGCCATTAGTTAGAACATAACATGTAATTGTTTTAAAAATGATCAAAATCAGAGTATCAACAAGTAATGAAGCAGAAATACTTAAAAGCTATTTAACAATCAATGTTTTCTTTCTAATGGCCAATATGAAGAGACTTTTAGGATATAGTAAAAAGTTTATATATTTTGGAATAGAACAGAACAGAATTGCAGCTTTGCCACTTTTTATATATGACCTTAAGCCTGTTATTTAATCTTCCTAAACAATGTTGCTGTCTTCCTGATTAAGTGAATTGGAGTATGTAAAACACCTAGAATGAACAATAAGGGTTTCCGTTATACATGTGGCTTTTGCTATAACAAAATGGATCTATAAGTTTTATCAGGGCTGTTAGAATTGGAGAAAAGCAATCAGCTAAGAGCCTATTAAGAAACAATACAATCTTGAACGAAGGAAGTAGCCAGATTTAGAGGAAAGATGATTTAGAGAGGCGTTTTGGAAAAATCATCATATGCAAGTACTTAATGACTGATGGAATGAGGAAATGGGAGAAAAATATGGCCTGGGGTTACAACCGTAGATGGATAGACCTTTCATCAAACCAGATAGTCCATTGGACCCAAATTGATAGGAATTTATCTTTAAATGTGCATTTAAATATTTGGTGATGATCCTTAAAATATTTCCACCAAACCAAGAGAAATTATTATCTAAGTGGTCTTTTAGTTCATAGTCATTTCTTGAAACAACAGAACCATTTACAGTTTGCTGTTTTTTCCAAAATCCTATCTGAAAAATAGTCTATGTTGAGCTAGGTTAAATACAGTGCATTTAGTTTCTGTTTCTCTAATTTGAAAGGAAGAAACTCTCAACTAAAAGAAAGAAATTTAGAAAAGCAAACAAAATTTCTCCTAATTAGTTCGGTTTGGGATATATGTCATTTTCCTAGAGCTGCTATAACAAAGGACCAACAACTGGGTGTCTTAAACAATGGAAATGTATTGTCTCACAGTCTTAAAGCCAAAGTCCGAAATCAAAGCGTTAACAGAGCCAAGCTCCCCCGGAACCAATGGAGGAATCTTTCTTTGCCTCCTCCTAGCTCTGATACATGGCTGGCAATCTTTTGTTTACGTTGATTTGTTGATGCATCACACTGATCCCGCATCTTCACATGCTGTTCCCCTGTGTGTCTTTATATCATCGCCTCTGTGTGTGTGTCTGCCTCTGTGTCCAAATTTCCCCTTTAAGGACACCAGTTATATCAAATTGGGACCCACCTTAATGGCCTGATTTCAACTTGGTTACATCTGTAAAGACCCTATTTCTGAAAAAGGTCAGATTCTAAGATACTTTCTTGGGGGGCACAATTCAAACTATAACAGGATATATGAAGGAATCTTTTTTTATTTTTGATAATAAATAACAAGCAGTAGAGAGAAAAGCAAGATTTTTATGTTGTAGAACTATGGTGCACCTCATAAACTAGAGAATTTTTGACATAGTAGTTTTTAGAAAGACTGGTTCCTCTCTTTGAAGACTTAAGGAGAAAATGTGAGAAAAGACTAGATATCCTAACAGCTAAGAATTAATGCAAAGGTATTGACTTTTTCCCTAGGCTACACATGTATTTAGTGTGTGTGTGTGTGTGATATACATATCATGTTTATACATTAAATAATAATTTATATGTTTTAAAAATACTTTTTGAAGTTATTATTTGAATTCAGAATTCAGATAAAGTAAGTGCTTTATAGACTAGATCACCAACGTATGTTGTAATAGAAATTGAAAACTTGACTGAATTTTGGGGGCCTTACCACTAACTTCTTTGACTTTGACCAAGTTAATAACCTCTCTGAGCTTTGGTTTACTTATTTGTGAGATAAAACACTTAAACGTTATAGGTGGTCATCAATCAAATGTTCTACTTGCTTATATAACATGTATTTATATGTATTGAATTGCAGTTAAATTTATTTAAGACCCATGGTTACTGATTTAAATGTTTAGCTGAATTATAGACAACATTTTGCAAGGTAATGATGCAAGAAAGATTGGCCAAGCCTTGGTATTTCACTGGTGAGTTATTTCGTTATAGTCTACATTTATTTTCCTTCTTACCATTAGTAAATCGTGTCTATTCGCATTTGATTAATAATGCTTGCTATATTTGAAGAGGCAGCTTTGCAAACAATAGCAGGCAGATTTACCAAATACGTGGCTAATGTCTTGCTATTGAAACAAGTAACTGAGCAGAACTAATGTTGTCATGTCTCATACTGACAAATGAAATCACTTTCATTTAACTTTGAGCGCCCCCAAACCCATTAAGTTAATTTTTCATACTTATTCACTATTTAAATTAAATGCAACAAATAGAACCCCCACCACAACAGATCTTATGCAGCAGTGACAACAGTAACAAAGATAAAACCCTGAAATAAAGACCAAAATTCCATCCTCCAATATAGCTCAGTAAATTTTATTTTCTTGGGAAATCAGTTGTCAATAGTATAAAATATGGAAGGAGGGAGGAAAGGAGAGAGAGAGAAGAGAAAGTGAGAGAAAGAACCTACTATATGATGTCATAAAGCTCTAGTTGGAATCACGTACATTGGCCAGAATTTTCTGAAGGAAGGAGCAAACAAGAGGAGCTATTCGGAGCTCTCTGGTTTCTGTATCTCAAGAGTTTGGGTATATCACCTCATCAATGAAGCATAATTACCTTTAGATATGTTTAACGATAATGCCAAATTGCTTGGACTATTTTGAAACAGATTTTCCTTAAAAATCCCTATGCTCTTATGAGTCATGTCAAAGTCATATTGTAGGACATTTTGAAGTCAGGATTATGCTTAAATTATTCCTTGAAATGAGATCAGCATGTCTACATTTTTTTTATTATTATTATTAGCACTATTTTTATGGTTGTAGGAATTTTAAAGAGATCTTCTGGGAAAAAATAGACTTATTATCTCATTTCTATTATTAAACGACTATTAAAAGGCTATGAGGCAGCCCTATTATTAAATTTCAAACCAATCTAGTATCTTTAGCTTGATGAGACTTGAGATCTACTTCTCTATTATGTTGTATACTATACCATTTTCACAAAGGCCAAAGACAATTTTTGACATATAAAATATCAAAGAAAGGAGACACACAGATTATACTTTTTAAGAAAGAAAAAGAGTCCTTTAACTTTTTTTGCTTAAATTTTTATAAAATAAAATGCCAACCTGGATTTTTACAATTGTCTCTTAGTACCAAAAATCTGAAAGCTTTTAATATACACAGTTAAGGGCTATTCATATCACAAAGCTACCTAATTTAAAGAACAAGATAAAATAGGGGAAATTTTTTTTAAATGCGACAGAAATCAATGATCATCAGATTGTTATCTTATAATTTTACAATTTTAATTGATTTTTTTTTGTATAATATCTACTCTCTTCCTGAGGAAAGCAATCAATTGCTAATAATTCTACCTAAATTTGAAGGAGTACAACTGCTCCAGCCAAGAATGAACATGGCACTTTAAGGGTATACATATCATTCTTCGTTAACTAAACTAAGAAACGAGGGAATGAATCTCAAGGTGTACATAGATCTATCTACTATTTTTGTAGTCATTAATTGCAAGTGAAATTTAAGGATGAAGGGACCAAAAGAGATAGCTGTTCCAATACAGTGATATTGATAACTGATAATTATCAAATAACGGTTGGAAAATATTAAGACTCCCTGGAGTCTTGTATTGAGTTACAGGAATTTCTTACATGTTTTGGAGGTTAACCACTCATCAGATACATGGTTTGCAAACGTTTTCTCTTATTCTATATGTTGCCTTTTCACAATATTGTTTCCTTAGCTATGCAGAAGCTTTTTAGTTTGATGTAGTCATACTTGTTTATTTTCGTTTTTGTTGCTTTAATGTAATATCTATAAAATATTGTTAAGACCAATATTATGAAACATTTTCCTCCTTTTTTTTCCCAGATGTTTTACAGTTTTAGGTCTTATGTTTAAGTCTTTAATCCATTTTGAGTTGATTTTTGTGCACGCTGTAAGAGAAGGGTCTAATTTCATCTTTTGGCATGTGTATAATCATAAGATCTTGTTATTTCATTGAATATGATACATGGATGAGTGTACGGTCATCTTTAAACCCTGGAGATATGTATATTCCAGACTCTGATATGTTTTCTTTTCTGTATAGTATATCTAAACTTTTTATTCTTCAATTAAGAATATTAATTCCGTATATAATCTAAAGACAAATAAGACACTGAATTCAGGCTCAAAACATTTATATATTTATTAACATTTACCAAACACCTACAACATGCATGATATCGAGACATGTGAATGTTCTTTATTAATGCTTGAAATATATGAAGAGAGATATAAATATTGAAGCCTGTGTTTTGGGCAGAGTGACTGAATGGCCACCCACAGGAGAATGCTGGAGGCTAGGACTGAAGAGGCGGTAGTAATCCTGACAAGAAATGAGCAAGGTCAGAATTAAGCTAAAGAGAGTTCACGGTGATGAGAGAGAATTAAATTTTGGCAACAGAGTTGTTAGAACTGATCAGATAAAATGTTGAGGGTGAGAGAGGATTTGAGAATATCTTGAGATCTTGAGAATTTTTGTCTGGGCAGCTTAAAGGAATGTGGTGTCTGTACTGGTCACAGGGAACCAGGGAGGAAGAGCAATTTGAAAGAGAACAAGCGAAGTTTAATAGCTGGTTGACATCCAGAGACGTTCACAAGGCAGTTAGGAATGGGATTATTTAGCGTGGAAGAGGGCTGAACTAGCCAGAGATGGATATTTTATAGGCTGCAGTAAAAATGTAGTGTTGAAACCCATAAATAGAAGATAGGATGGATATAAGTAAAAGTCAAAACTTGGGATATGTAAAAACTTGTTTATAACTTTGAAAGTATTTTACTATAGATTCAAAAAACACAAACCCCTTCATTTAGATTTTAAAATAATCAGCCCTTTATTATGAACAGAGGGTATTCGAATAACTTACGTCTCTTCCTTTACCTGCTACTTCAAAATCTCTTGGTTCCTTCATAGTTGACGAGTAGTCCCCAGATCAGTGAAGTGGATGAATAAAGAGAAAGTTTCTGTGCCTAGAACGTAGCTTGGAAAATGCTGGAACTCTGGAGATTTACAGTGAAGCTAATAAAGCTTAAGTTGAGGGCCCTCATGTGCATAGGCCTCTTACAAGACCCTGCAAGGGGCCCTAGCAATATGCTGTGGTCAAATGTTTTTGCAAATCTTGCAAAAGTAAGGTATTTGAACCTCTATCAATTAAGAATGCTGTCTCCACTCAAATTTTCCCTTTCTTCATTCTTCCCTCTGGTTGGGTGGGTTTGGAGAGGCCACAAACTTTTTTGGATTCAGTGAGCCTACAGACTTTTTTTTTTGAAAATCAGTTAGGAAAACATTTAGTTTGTGCTTAGTGGGACATGTGTATAGTTTCTAGTCACCAGTATATCGTTGGTATTACTGGTCACCCAGGTGTTAACAGAAATGCAGAGTATTTCACTGCAGCATCGTGATGATTCTTCTTTTTGCATTTAGCTTAAATTAACACAGGAATTGATTCTGTTCAGAACATTGCACCTCAATATCACTCTCCTTTTCAGACTGAAAAGTTTATGGAGAAATAAGTCAAAGTTAAAATATCACCTTTCTTTGCTTAATTGGTGGAATTACTTTTTTATAGAAAAAATAATCATCGTAGATAATACCAAATGCTTACCACTTTCAACTACTTTCAATTCCATTTTCTAGCCAAGGAAACAGACATAAAGAGGTTAAGTAATTTTCCCAATGCCACGCAATTTCTCGGTGGCAAAGCAGGGATCCAGAGCCCGTGATGAGGTTTTTCCAGTCAGTCACTCAAACCGCTGGCTCTCCATCCTTGGGGTAGAAAGAAGTCCGAAGACCTTGGGTCTAAGGCCTTTGAAACTTTAGACAAAGCAGGTAACTTCTCAAGGTCGTCAGAATTCCCATCAGATCGATGAAGGTGGGCTAGAAGTTAGCGCTCTTAGCTTTTGGATGATCTCATGACCATTTGAGAAAGCTGTGACCCCTTTCCATGAAGTAGAACAGATGCGCTTATACAATTTGTGTTCCTTCATGGACACCTGAAACCCTTTTTTCAACCCATTGGACAAAAAATTCCCCTGTACAAAAAAAAGAAAATCTTTAAATTTTAAACAAGTCTATATTCTGCTATTTTAAGCAAAGCTTATCACTAATGTATTAGCGACTTTTTAAAAGAACAAGAGATTACTGCTCCAGCAATCTCTTGAGTTATTGTTCTATATCTGCTTTATTGATGTGTTGGTTTGGATTGTATTCTATTTTTTGTGACCTGAGTTCTCTGAATGCTGCTGAGGTCTTTCTCTTGAAGACATTTTTTATTAAGAAAAATATTACAGGTACAATTAGATCGAACCACTATGGAGAAGTTATGGTGTTTACCTAAAGCTAATAAAATAATTTTTTGTATTCCCTGTAAATGAGATATGAAAAATAGCCAATGTGTCAATAGCAAAATCAATTTGAAAAGGATCTACTGTGAAATTATATTTCTCAAATAAAATGTAGTTTAACAAGAGGGCACTCACTCTGTCTTCCTTCTTATGGGGATACTTTTCATTAGTATATAAGAATGATGGCATGTTTTGAAGCCATAAACATAATATGTATGAAACTTGATGGTTTTCAAGATCAAATTATTGAGTTTCAATTTAAATGTATAGATTTTTTGTTTTGAAAAAAGTATCTTGCTAGAAAATAGATCAAGACGCATTTTGTGTATTCCTTCTGTCACCTAAGAAAATTACAAAAACATGCATTAAAATTATGTAAGATTTAGTATACACAGGCAGGAAACTACTCTATATAGATTTTTAAAAAATATCCTAGTACTGTTCTGCCCTTGAACCGAAATGCCTTAATGTTTTGGTTCTTTTCTCTGTAAATTTTGGTTAAAAGATTGTTCCTTATTGTTGAATTTCAATATGATTGCAAATTAAATGATGCAAAACTCCACAAAGTAAAATACTCAAAAGACCAATTAACATGTTATCTCAGTAAGTAACAGAAGAATGAAAGAACATACTGTTCTACACAGTAGCATATAATTAAGATGTAGTCATAAATCAAGGAAATATTATAACTTGTTTAGGTGCACAGGTGGCTTTTAGAAAGATTGATTAGCTCCTCTTGCCCTCTTGAGACGCGAGTTCATAGTTATTCCTGAAAAATTAAACAGAATAATGTCTCAAACTTTCAACAGTGTGTATGCTTCAGTGCAAACAACATGCTGGGGAAAATATGTTTGCAAAGTGCTCATCTCCTCATCCATTCCCGTTACAGACGCTCTCTATGACGTCATCACCGTGGGAGCCCCAGCCGCCCATTTCCAGGGATTTAAGAATGGTGGTCTTCGCAAACTACTCCACAGATTTGAAACGGAAAGAAGAAAGTAAGTAATGATTAGGTTGCATTGATGATATTATCTTCCTTTGGGGGAGGTTATACATATTTAGAATAAAGAAGCTTGGTCCATCACAATGAATAGTTCTTGCATCTCAACCCATTTAGTATCTTAAAGTTGTTGAATTTCCAAAAAACGCTTGAGCAGAAATTAAATTAGAATAAATGTGTTGCTTATAGAGTAGCTCTGTGCTGGCAGAAAATTGTTCTGGAAGCCAAGCTACTAAAAAATAATATTCTAATATCAACTATTGCTCATTCAAAGGAATTCAGATAGAGATTTAGTTGAAAACATACTCTAACTGTAAAGCCAAAGACACCTAATGGCTATCACGAGTCCTAATCTGTGACTCTGACCATATGAGTGATGTCCACTATGGTGTTAGGCCAGGCATATAACTTCTGTTATTTAATTGTACCATTTGAAAAAGAGACATCAGTATGGAACTCTATCAGTTGAGTAATGAGATTAAAAGAGGTAACACTCTCTTAGAGAAAAGGCATGACACAAAACCCTAAGTGTTATTACTGTTATTTATAATTCTAATATACTTTCTCAACTTTTTTTTTGGCTACTTTAAAATATTGCATCAGTAGTTTATCCCCCATGTACAGACTAATCACATTTATCCTGTTACATTCTCTGGCTTTGACTATACTCACGTAAACCGAAAAGAGTATTATCCAAGTACGAAGGGTAATTTTACTTTTCTTTTCAAGTAGTTACTTTTCTTAGATTAAGAACCTGCATTTTGAAAGTTAGGGGAAATGGTTACTCTGTAGTCATAATTGTGTTGGTAATAGTATTAGAAAATCTGAGCGGCAAAACCAGAACCTTCTTTTATTTTACAGAATTATCTCATTTATCACATAACACATTGTTATTAGGTGTTCAGATGTTCAGAACAAAAGCATTAAAGGGGAGTTAGAATTGAATAACTGATATACTATTTTATAAATTATATAAAATAACAATGCTTACGCATTTTAATTTTTCTCTTATTTCAAAGAAATAGACTGTGGTACAATACTATTAACTCAGCTACAGTCGCTATTCAGATTTTTCCAGTTTTTTAGGTTGTGTTTTTTTGTTTTGTTTTGTTTTGGTGGTGGGAGGATATATACTACCATGAAATGGTGTCACAGGTATAGGTTAAAGTAATCACGACCATAATCGTCAACAAGAACTGTTCTCATACTACAATGAAACTCCTCCACTCCTTCAGGTCATGTAGTCACGCCCTCCCCCAAACCCCGCTGCTGCAGAAAGCTGTTCCGTTGCCTTATCATTGCAACAGTGAGTGAAAGTCAAGTTCAAACCAGGGGCTGTGAAGGGAGAGGCACCTCCTGTTTAATTCATGGGGTTTAGAAGGCAGCTCAGTCACAGATCCCATGGGGAAAGGGATGCCGTCTCTTTACTGAAATGAGAATGAGCGTGGAAATAGATTTCTGCCCATGAGCTCCACTGGGGGGGATGTTTCTCGCTGACCCCCTGCAGCACATCCTTTGAGTGGGGAAGGGATACTGCCTTTTTCATGATATTTGCCCCCAGCATAGACAAGTACAGTTAAAAGTTTCCTGTTCTGTTCTGTCCCTCTTCCACGAGTCCTTTGGCTTCTATGGGATGCTATTTTTTAGTTGGCATTTTGCTGCATTGAGGGCTTCTCTAGCACCCAAGTTGAGATATATGGGAAGCAAGAGAAGAAACCCATGGAACTCACTGTCATTAAGGCTCGTAGCTGATGTGCCTCCTTTTCCCCATCTCTTAAAGTCTTCTGATAAATGACTTACATGTTTTGTCTAGAGCATTTTGTGTGTATGTGATTAGCAGAAGTAATATAGGTTGTTTTTATTCCATCTTGTCCAGAACTTGAAGGCTCTACCTTGAGAATTTACTTAATCTGTTTTCTCAAATTTTAAAGAGCATAACAATTAGAAGAATGAAAACTGTTCACAGGGCGCCCAGGATATAGTTGACCATATAAAGCATCAGTATGTGAAACGAGAAACATAATACCCTATAATTTCATAAAATAGCACTATATGCTACTGGCAAAGAAAAATGTTGAGTTGTATAGCTAGACTCTGAATAAAATTTCTTGAGTTTTAAATATCTGCATGAATATCTGAATTCGTCACTATTCTCCACCTCATTGATATATTTATATACACAGAGAGATACACATAGCCTAGGATCAAATTTACAATATAGACAAAAGTGTGTCTAATGCTTGTAAACATTGATTTGCTTTAGGTTTTTATGTGTGTTATAGATCCTATTGTTTATTGATGACTTTGTTGATAAAATACAATATTTTAATTAAAAAATAAGTTGGTGTATATTTTAAAAGTATTCTTCATAGGGTAGTGGTATGGGACAAATATGGCTTGCAGAGGCAATGTACAGATGAGTATGGTATCAGCCTGTCCTCATCAAGTTAAGAGCTGACCTGAGCAGAGACTTCTTGCCCAAAGTGATATCACACTATGCAAATCATTTTCCCACAAGCTTTTTCAGCCATGAATATTGCATTTGTTAGTCAAAAGCAGTAATAGAGGAGTAAATATGACTATGAAATGAGTAACTTAGACTTACAAGTTTACACTGGGCAATGCAGAAAATCACATAGTGAAAGAAGTTTTCTTTGTCTCTTTTTTATTTTTTTTTTGATACCCTCCCCCGTCCCCCACCGCCCCTAAAGAGAGTCAAGTCTTTTTTTAGGCCAGTTTTTAGGGGAACTACTACAGCCATTCTACTTCTTCATCTTCCTTTATTTTCTTCTCAACTAAGCCAGTGAAATACTGCCACCTGAGAACAGATGTAATTTATGTCTGTTCCTTAGTGATCTATTATTGGATGAATACATTGACCACATAAAGAAAAGGATTTTAGCATAAGAAAGCCTTGCTTAGAGTATTCATATAATGCAATTCAGATCACAACAAAACATATTTTAAAGGCTACAAGATGACTGATTTGGAAGATTGATTCTTTTAAAGCACAAATATCTGAGTACATCACTCCACCACTTGGAAACCGTCAAGGAGTCTGCGCTCACATACTTGCACTTGGTATTCAAAGCCTCCATGATCTCACCCCACGGGTTTTCTACCTTCATCACCTCCTTCTCCTGTAGTTCGCTTATTAGATGCTGTCAAATTTTCCCGCATGGACAGTACACTTTCCTACCTCTTCCCCTTTCCTCACTCCATTCCCTTTCACAGGAAATATTTCTACTCTCATCTTACTTTTTCCATTCCTTTCTGTCAAAACCATATACATAATCCTATTTAAAATTTTACACATGGTCATTCCTAAGATCCCACTTACTCCACTGTGTCTTCCTGATTTCTCAAGTAGATTTGACTGTCTGTCCCCATATTTTATTTTCACTCCTCTTGTAGCCTTAGTAGGTCACAATTATGGTGTATTAGGTTTGTTATTTGCTACTTCCGGCACAGTTTGTGATATCCTTGAGTAAGAGATGTCATTCTCTTGAATCGCGGGTCCTCTGGAAAGTGCTCCACAGAGTACTTCGCATACAAGCATTCCA
>NW_006431918.1:2575276-2595208 GCF_000325575.1 Pteropus alecto | reverse complement strand
GCAGGCATTGGATTCACATATGAATCAGATATAGTCTCTGATTGAAAGTGCTGAAGACTCCAATGAGAGATAAAGTTTCACAAATAATCATAATAAAATAAGATCGATATATAGAGCAGCAATTCTCAACCTTGGCTGTACTTCAGAATCACTTTTGGAGCTTTAAAACAATTATCCATTCCATGATGTCACCCAAGACAACCTCAGTGGAAGGCCTGGGAATGAAGCCCAGGTGTTGGTATATAGCACAAGCTTCCCAGGTGAGACTAATATACAGTTGAAAACCACTGACAAAGATGTAAGTGAATTGCTCTGGGAGAAGGCAGATGAAGGGTGTGGAGAACAGAGACGGGAATAATGATGCAGATGAATTATACTTGAAAAATGTGTAAAACGTCAATTTTTATGTATCAGGAGGAAAGAAAATCTACATGAAGGAATATTTATTGTAATGAAAAAAAATATTACAACTCGCTTACTGGAAATTTTTGTTTAAAGAATCCCAAACTGATTCAACAGTTGCGAAATAGAACCAAAGATGGGAATAAAGCTATAAGAATTTTGACCAGGGAGAACTTGGACCTGGGTAACAGCCAAACAAATAAATTTGAGCATATTATAGAGGTTTTCATGCTGTAAACATGAGACTTTTCTAGAAGAACTAGCACCCTAATTAGACATTTTATTTAAAGACTAGGTAGGATGTTTGTAATCCAGGCATTCATCTGTTACATCAAATGTCCATGTGTTCCTGGAGTCAGAGATTTACCTAAGACACTATTTGAAAGCCTGTGGATTTTTTTCCTCAAAATATAAATCAATTTTTTACTTTCAGTATTGTTTAAAGAAAGGGGGAAATTACAACATTTGTTTCACCTGCTTTGATCTTTTCTAATTTCACCAAGAACTTCAGGATCAGCCAGGACTTTTATTGAGTAGGATCATGACCTGAAAGCATAGCCCTTTCATTAAGATAAAAAAAACATCTCATAAAAACCAAGAGCCTTTGTAAATAAGAAGAAAAAGCCAATGAGGAGCAGTGTTAACTCTTCTTGGGAACGTTTATTCCCTGCCATCTCCCTATTCATTTGGAAGAACTCACAACTAACTCCCTGTACAGGATCCTAACATCACATGAATATCTACCCTGCCTTGAATATCTACCCTGATTTTTCCACCTACCACCTACTCCCATCTTTCAGATGACCATAATAAACATTTAATGCCCTACAATTTCAAATGAAAGAAAGAAAAAAAAAATCATTTGGGAAAGTCATAAGGAAAATGAACTGAATTTTTACTA
Source organism: Pteropus alecto (assembly GCF_000325575.1). NCBI lineage: Eukaryota > Metazoa > Chordata > Mammalia > Chiroptera > Pteropodidae > Pteropus > Pteropus alecto. Next base: position 2,593,905 of record NW_006431918.1, on the reverse strand, counting down.
ATAGAAATATCTCAGGGTGTCCTTGAACCTACAACAACTTGAATCTATATTAGAATTTGAGTGAATTTTCTGAAGGAAAGTAAAATGATAATACAGAGTTAAGCAAATCAGTCTTGCTTTTTTATGAGATCAGTGGTTACATAATCATATGGTGAAAACTCTGAGGAACATTTTCAAGGAGAAATACAAGTAGATATTTCCTCATTCTCTATTATAAATAGGAGATGTCTTAGATAAAATGGAAAATATTGCATCAGGGAGCTCTCTACAGCCTACAGTCTAGCAGACATCCAATAAACTGGAAATGGGTGAACTGGATGCAAAACCTTTGAAACATATTCTTGTGATGGAATCACTAACCACGGCTTAATTTGGCGGGGGAGGCAAAACACACACTCACATTTTTAAGTTAATAATGTAGAGCTGAGGTGTCTAAGCAAAACTGTCAGAGTTATTCAGTGTTTCTCTTTGTATACTCTCTCCAGTAACATGTGAGCAGACTAGGCAGGAGTTACAAAAATATTTGTTTTAAAACTCTTCACTTTCATGCTTAAAACTAAAGGTTTTTTGTTTTTGCTTTTTTTAATGGAAAGGAATGAATGATTCAGATATATTTAATGAAAGTAGTAAGACTGCATCCGTATTTTGATTTAGGGAGCCAATGTTTTTTCCCCTACTATAAGGTCGTTCTCTGTCTCTAGCCTGGTCTCTAGATTTCTCTCAGAAACTTGACAGAGCAGTTTAGTCTGAGGTCATGTCATAAATCTTTTAAGTAGAAATATTTTTGATTTTTCGACAATATATATTTTAATAAATACTCTCTATTGATTGTTTTCTAGTTTTGCAAATGTATTTATTAGAAAATGTAGAAAAGTAAAAAGGAAGAGATTAAAATTACACACAGTCCTCTCCTTAACAAGACAGTTACTAGTGGAGGACTGGTCCAGTCTCTTCTAGTTTGGTTTTCCACTTATAATCTACATTTTCATGTTTTTTTCTGTTATAAATTAAAATTTTTTCAAATGGATTAAAATAACTAATTCTTCAAAGTATGTAAATTCAATGCTCTCCATTTAAAATTATCTCTGTTTGTGGTTCTTTAGAAGTCATGCCCGATATACCCAAACTAGTCTTTAAAAATATCAGTCTTATAGTTAATGGCTGAAATTCATGTCCCACTCATTTTCAAATATTTTCTTATCTTTTGAAAATAATATTTTATATCACCAAAAATAAAAAATAAAAATAAGTATCACACAAGCCTGATGGAAATAAGCATAACTATAAATAGAAGCCTTATCCACATTTTTTTTTCTTTCGAACTATGTCCAGTAGCTGAAAATATGTCATTTTCAAGGAAATAGAAATTTAAATCTTTGTGCAGATTATAATTTGATTCCCTGGCGGTATATTCTGTTCTTTCTATGAGTCGGTTCCTCCTTGGCCACTGTTAGCTCTCAGCTCAGTCCTTATCTGAGCAAATACACAGCCCAGGCTGCCAGAAGGACATATCAGGCTGTTATTTTGCTTGTGCACTGCCCTGCATGCAGCTCTCTGCACACAACATTAAATCTTCAAGAGTAAGTGGGTTTTATCTCTTATAGCTTGGAGTACAGAGAGAATAAAATATTTTTAATTAGTTATGTTGAGACTTGGGCACACTGCACAGACTAAATGATGAGGCTTTCAAAGCACTGAACTAAATGTGATACAAAGGAATGGAAAGGGTTTTGCTGAGTTGCATATGATACTAAATGAATTCGTAATGCAGCTTTTCTCCTTCGTTCTCTTTTTAACTATACAAATAAAATGTGCTTGTAGCTCCCAAATTTCAAGAATAAAGAAGCATAAAAAATGAAAAGCCTGCCTTTTCATTCTCCCTCCCTAGAATAAACCAATTGGAAGGTTTTAATGTATTTCCCTGTGCAATTCCTTCTAAATAGCCAACCATTTGAGTTTTCAGTGGTTATGACTCTTAGTCTGCAAACTCAGGTCATGAGAATGTCATGTTCTTGATTTTTTTAATAACATGGCTTAATTTTTCTGGCCCTCATTCTGTGGCAAGGCAGAAACTTCCACATCAAATTCATAGACTTCACTCCCTATATGGATTAAATCCCGGCTTGGCCACTTGCTGGTCTTGTGACCTTAGTCAAATGACCTTCCCTCTTTATACCTTAGTTTCATCATTTGTATCATGGAAATGCTATGCTTACCTCATAGGTTTGCTCTGAAACCTTAATGATTTCATATACACCAAAATTTTATAATGCTACCCGACACATAGTGGAGCCTTAATAAATTTTAGCTACCGTTTATGCAAAATATGTAAACAAGTATATTTTCACTCAAAAAATGTTTTGACAACTTTAAATTTTTAATACATGTAGACCTAATTTTTTTCTAAAAGCAAAGCATGATTTTATTGATTGAATAATTATCTGACCAATACAATATTGATGGTCATTTAGATTGCTTCTAATTTTTTATTTTAATCACTTGTGTTTATAAGGTATACCCTTATTCTTATGTCCTTGAAAATTCGTGTTTCTTTCTTGTAAATTCTTAAAAATGGAATTTCTTACTTGAGGTGGTTAAATTTTAGAGATGCTCCCATATTATTCCCCCAAAAAAGTTGTACCAATGTGTGTAAGATGCCTAATTGCCCACATATTCATGAGCACAGTCCTTTACACACCATCTCTGAGTTAAGCCCAGATATGGCTCAGTATGAGGTCCAGACACGTATACGACCATCTAGCAGACAGCTTTCTCATTAATGGTATCACCCAAACACTTCACAGTCGACGTATTATGTCATCTCTCACCCCCGTACCCTTAGACTTCTTTCGAGGATTCTTTTTCTCAGTAAAAGTTACCACCATTCACCTAGATGTTCAATTGAGACACTAGAAATTCTTGATCGCTTTTTTCCCCCTTGCTTCCACTTCCAAAAAAAAAAAAAAAAATTAGTTCTGTCAGTGCTATCTTCTTATTTCTCAGGAAGTCATTCATTTCAATAATGAATTATGGCTTGGGATAATCCTAACCCATAGAAACACCATCCTTTGAATGTCTACTGCTCAATCTCTTAATCGCTCCCCCTCTTTCCAGGCTGTCTCTCATCTTGGTTGGAGTCATATTTCTAAAAGACAAATATAATCTAGTGATTTCATAATTTTAAACATATCTTAGCGGCCTCTGGCCTGGAGTGGAGAGTCCGAGGTGCAGAGCATATTCACGTGTCCTCTGGCCCCTCTCTCTTCTCCAGCCTGGTCTCACCACTCACACCATCATCTCTTTCTCTCACACCACCCTCCAGAGTGAACCAAACTGAACTTCTTCGGTTTCGCTTCTGCCTGCGACTCCTTGGCTAGACCACATCTGCTTTCAGCCTCCAGTGCACAAACATCCCTAATGGTCTGTCTTCCCCTCCAGACTGTGTATCATGAAGGTCCGTGGACTGTGTCTTTCTGGTTTACCACAGTGTCCATGGGAACTAACTCGATGAGTGTTTCTTGAGCTAATAAGTGTATGTATGAGGGAGTGACCGAGAGCAATGGAAGGATTGCCTGTCCTGAGCGTATCACTTCTCTGCCTGAAGAGATCGATGTGAATGAATTAGGTAACAGAGACACCAAAGATGTTTGTGAAATTAAGAAACAGGAACATAGGGGCATTCGTGAAAATGTCTTACAGGCTTTATAAACAGCCATTTGTCAGGTACTAGAATGTTAGTGTTTGTTTACACCTCACATTAAACAAACAAACAAACAAACTTTTATGTGTTCTGAAAGGAGAAAGGTGATAATTTTTATAAAAATAGCCAACCTAAAATCCGGTTCAATATTAGTAATTCAGTGGTGACTTTAACATTTAAAAGTCAGTGGCATTCTTCCAATCATCTACGTCCCCAAAAGCTTGGGAAGCAAAGTATGATCTGAAATTTAGGCAAGAAGCACTGTGTATAGTGTGACAGTGCAGAATTTTCTTTTCTTTTTCTTTCTTTCTTTTTTTTTGGTATGGAGATTTGTTTCTTTATTGAGAAACTTAAACTTGGGTAAATCAGAAAAGGCAATTTTGGGGGCGAAAATCAAAACCCACAGTAGAAAAAAACATAGTTAACTCTGTCTTGGTCACAGCAGAACCCAGAGAATATATTCTTTTAATTAATTGAAAAATTCTAGGTGCTTCATAATTGACCTTTTGAAAAAAAAAAAAAAAAAGACCTATTAAATTTGCAATTTGTGGTTCTCGGTGTTAAGGTCCATAGGACAAGCTAGGAATTCTTCAAACCTTGAGCCGAATTCCATGAGGGGTTATTTGGCTTTCGAATCAATCACTCTTGTCGAAGTGGTAGCAGCTGCGACAACGTCCCCAGGAGCAGGCAGCTCCTTTCTTGGCTTGGTGAGCTGCAGAACCGCCACAGCCTCGTCCACCTTGGAGCGAGACTCCGAAGACGACAGCCTGAGCAGCACCTCGGCATTGTCGGTCCCCAGCAGCATTCCCCGAATCTCCCCGGCCAGGTTCGAATGCGTGGTTTGGATGAGCGGGGACAAACATTCTCCCAGCGTCTGCTTCCGTTCTTGGGGCGATGCTGCGGCCAGCATGGAAGCGGTCGGGGGCTCCTGCCCCTGCACGTGGACCGCAGGCCGGGGTGCCTGCAGAGGCTGAGTGGCAGGGTGAGGGCTGTGGACACGGGAGGCTACTTGTAAGGTGCAACAGCCGGAGCAGCAGCAGCCACAGCAGCACAAGGTGCTAAATTCTGCACAGATGTAGGAACACCTCCAGACTGGCAGCTGTCAGTCAGCCCTTGCTGGGTGGCACCAGCCCCGCCAAAGCCCATAGCCAAGCAGTCCCGGCACTCTGGCCGGGTTGGAGCCAGATGGCGAAGAGCTGGCCAAGGCCTGGACTGGCGCGTAGCACTTGGCGTTCCTTGAAAGCCTCGAGGTCTCCCACCTTGCTGCCAATGTCAGAATTCTTAAAAATTAAGTCTTTCCTTTAAATCAAATGACTTTAATTGTAAATGAAACTAAGTTTGCGAAATGACCTAGAATTTACAGTGATAATAAATTTGGTGAAGAGAACAGTATGTGAAAATAAAACACATAATCAATCTTAATTGTGGGATTTTTAGAAAGCCATCAAACTTCTCACCCTTCAGTTTCCATATCTGCACGATAGATGTGACTGATTTCTCTTAAAATGATTAGATTATTAGAAAGAGTGGTTAGTATCTTGAGATTTTGAGGAATGACATTAAGTATATTATCACTATTTCTCGAGAAGATAATTCAGATATTTTGACTTTATATGTTTTAATTTCACACAGTTATTAAGATATGACTTCTGGTTTTATCTAAGAAGAAAAAGTTAATCAACAGAAAGATTAGAATTTAAAAGATAAAATGTGAAATCTAATAAGCAAATTACAGAAAGAAACCTTTTTACTGCTTACTTTAAAAAACTGAATATGGAAAGGTATTATGGTTTGAGGACTTATTTTCTGTAAATCAGGAGTTGCATTTCTCCTTCACCGTAAACTAAAAATTGTTTTAAACCATGACACAATTATGTCATCTCTACTAGTATGCTTTTAACCGAAGGAAGACTTTGTACTCAGGTTAAACACTGAGTGATTTCTAGTGTATTTTTTTAAAGCTCTTTGTTAACTTAGATATTTAATATCCATCATTCCAAACGCAGTGAACAGCAGGAAAAAAAAAAATGTCATCTACAAATAATTGTTCAGAAAATAAAAAATACTGTATTTTCCAGAGTTTAGAAACTAACTGTAAACTATCTCATTCTTTTCAAGATTATAGTAAAGATGCTAACTTTTTTTTAAAAAATAGTACGTATGGGATCTATGTCATGGAAAAATCACAGAATTGGATTGTGTAACATGAGAAAAAAAATGGTGTTATTGCAAGATCTTGCTTAGGCGGTAACCTGCGATAAGTAGTTATTGTGAGAAGCCTGTTAGAGGATTGAGGTGGCTTGGCCCAAGGCGGTGTTAGCAGAGATGGAGAGAAAGAGATTGGCTACAGAGATATTTAGGAGGGCTTGGCAATCGTTTGGATTTTGTGTGTTTGTTTGGAGTGGGAGGTAAAAATCTAGAGGCATCAAAATTTCCAAGTTCTATGCATTCTGTGCAGCACACCTGGGTATGGTGGTGCCATTCACTGCACCTTGGCTCAGAAACTCCAGGAACGTAGAACAGCTGGGAGAGAAATGGAGGGCAAGAGAGAGAGAGGGAGGGAGAAGAGAAAGAGAAAGAGAGAGAGATAGAGAGAGAGAGAGAGAGAGAGAGAGAGAGAATCTGAAGCCACTTGTTTGCTATATCAATTCTGGCAACTCATCCTATAGGCCATGACAGGTTTTTATCTGAAGATTAATATGATCAGATTTGCATATTAAATGACAATGTGCAGAGAACTGAACAATTAGACTATTATGATAGTGATAATGAAAGGAAATGATGACTGCTAAGTTAAAGAGGATTTTTAGGAAACTTATATAGGATTTAAATCCAACTGGATGAGGACTTGAGGGAGACTGGGAAAGGTTGAAAGATTCTTAGGTTTCTGGTTTCTATAATTGAATAAATGTCAAGGCCACTAGGAAAGGAAGTACAGGATATCAGCCATTTGTTTTCATTGTTTAGCTATAATAAAGTCAGTTGTCCCTATTCAATATGAAAAGTTTTGGGAAACAGGAAAATCATTTTGTTAACTCTACGCTTTTTTCTCAGTGAAGAATCTTTTAAATTTTAGAAGTAGCAGAGAATCTCAGAGATCACAAATTCCCATATTTATTTTATTGATGAGAATACCGTGACCCGAAGATTGAATCACCCATACTGATAATGACAGAGCCAGAGCTATAAAATTAGAGATCTATCCTCACCCTCAAATTCTTCTTCCATACTCATTCACCCTCATGCCATCAGTAGATATTCAACACAAAACCCATGATCTTAATAAATGAACACTGTTAGTTCTAACTAATAATATTAGTTACAGATGACCTTTCTAGGAATTGATTTTGCTACTCGCCAGATAGAAAAATTTAAAAAGTTGCTCCATTCAATTTCTTCTGGGCTTTTATGAGAAGATAATTTTAAAAGTAAATTACTTCATCTGTACTATTAAACAACACACGAATCTATGTGGTGATTTGCACTCAGATCGGTTACTATTTTAATCTGCCTGAAATTGCTCTATACAGTCATCAGTAGAAATATTTCTAAGACTTTAGTCTTATTGGTTCTCTATCAGCAGCCGTCCCAACACCTCAAGAAAACCATTTGTAATTGCTTCTCAGCCCTTTGGTTAAGATCAAGTGAAGAAAACCATTTATTTAGGATTATACCTACAATAAAAATGATAAAATAAAAAGAATTTTTTCAAAGATGTTTTAGATTCTATTATAATAATAAAATATTAGAAACATCTTGAATGAATGAATAAGCAAACTATCCTGTCACTAACGTAGAACACCATATAGTCATTTCAATTAGTAAGTGCATTATGAGGTATGTAGGGATGTATATAAAAAAATATGCCTGAAAGAAAACATGATATTGTATGTATACAGAAGATATCAATCTAAACATAATGGTGAATGTTTTCAAAGGGTAATAAGTTTACTTAGAGTGATACAGATAGATATAGAGTTTTATTTCTTTTAGGATTGTTTTGTTTGCTATCTCTCCTTTTTATCTAGTTTTAGAATAAGAGAAATGTCTTTTTAAAACGCTTTTGCCACTCCTACTTGCAGCAAATATGGAAAACTTGGTGATGTTAAAAAAAAATCTCCAACTACAAACACCCAGAAAAGTGAGATGCAATGTGACATCCTTTTACATCGCTTTTAAGTGACTGCCTGAGCTCTCAGGCATGTGAGGAGCTGGAGTGCTGAGCGGTTAGTGAGCAAGCCTTGAAACTAGGACCACTCCAGAGGATGTTTGCCCGCGCCAAGAATATAGGGCCTTAGGTTTGCAAGGTCTTGTGGGAAAAAGATATGCAAAAGAGTTACCCCTTTTTCTTCTCCTCTGCTACCAGTCCTGGCAGTGGCATCTAGAGGACAGGCATCATCCTTCTCATCCACTGATTATCTTGCTGGCTACCTCTGGCCTTTCACTTTTCTCATTGCATTGACCAAATAGCGCTCCTTAAATATTTGCTGAAAGCAATTTACTGCAAGATGATTTTCAGATTCTTTCTTTAGTCTAATCTGTGTTATAAAATACAATCATATATCTTTTCTAATGAGCTCCGTTTTAACTAGAAGATGAGAACTTCTTTAATTATATTTTATTTTAATATTATTTGGCTGTACCCACCATTATGTTGCTAAATAAAAGATGTTTCCTGTGTTTTTATATCTTTTCCAAATTTAAAATTGCTCAATACTATGTTCACGAGGTTGTAAAACATAATTAAGAGTTCAAACCAAGTAATAATAAAGACCCGAGTTTGAGCACTGGTTCTCTCATCTATACTAGTTGCATGATCCAGGCCGAATTACTTAACCACCCAGACTTCAATTTCCATATCTGCATAATGGAATAATATTTGTCCTTCAGAGAATTGTTGTCAAGATTAAATAAAATAATCGCAGAAAAGAATTTAGCATAATACTAGGCCTATAGTATAGACTTAATAATTATTAGCTATTAAAATGAGAAGAAGAAAAAGAAGAAGAAGAAGAGAAAGATAGGGGTGGAGGTTGAGAAAGAGAGAGAAGGAGAGAGAGAGAGAGAAGGAGAGAGGAGTTGATTTGGATTATTTGAGTTAATTCTACATTGTAAATGAATGGCTTGATTAGACACCCTCCATAAAAAATAACAGATTTAACAGGGACAAAAATTAAAATGAACCTAAAATGCCTTCTGTTTTCTGTATTTTTATCCCAGATTCATAATCACTATAATATCATGTGCTGAAAACATTTGCTTTTGTTTTTTCTCCAGCTTTATTGAGGTATAATTGACAAATAAAATTTTTAAATATTCAAGGCGTATAACTTGATGTTTTGATATATTCATACATTGTGAAATAATTACCCAATTGAGATAATTAGCCTATCCATCATCTCCCATAGTTACCGTTCTCTTTTTTCCTTTGTTTCTGTGGTGAGAACACTTAAGATCTACCCTCTTAGTAAATTTCAAGCATAAAATACAGTACGATTAACTGTAGTCACCCTGCTGTACCGTAGATTCCCCAGGAATTACATCTCCTGCATCACTGAAACTTTGTACCCCTTGACCAGCGTCTCCCCATTTTTCTTCCCCCAGACCCTGGCAACCATTGTACTCTCTGCTTAAGTAGTGTAATTTGCATACCACACAACTGACCTATTAAAAGTGTGCAATTCAAAGATTTTTAGTAAGTTTCTAGAGCTGTGTAGTCATCATCACAATCCAATTTTAGGACATTTCCATCACCCCATAAAAGTCCCTCATGCCCATTGGTGGTCAAGGGAACGTTTGCTTTTGCCGTATATTCAGGAATGGTTTCGACTGTTGGACCTTATCTTACTCCGTAGTTTGATTAGCTACTTGAATGTTTAAAGTCGAGGTTGGAATTGAGAAAGTTTTTAGATGGGAGGAATTGGTTCACGTGGTTTGGGTGTTAACTCCATCACACTTTCATAGAGGAGTGAGCATGAAAATACTGGATGCCAAACGGAGAGAAATAGAACTAAACTGACCAGCCCCTTGGAAGTTGGCGAAGGAAATCGGGGCAAGTGGATTTAGAGATAAATGAGAATAGGCCGTGGAAGGAAGTGAAAACACATGGACTTTGTTTATTTAAAGGTCATATAATGGTGCCTGGGAAATTTTTACAAGAGCGAGTATAGGGCTAAGGAAAAGATATATAGAGAAAAGAGATCTTAATGGTCAAGAAATTACAGGTAGGAGCTTGCAGACTGAAAAGTAGGAGTCACTTTGCTCGGAGTCGAAAAATAAATTTCCTTTGAGGGCAAGTTGAACCAAAATGAATTTTAGGGTTTTCCCCCCGCCCCCCGCCTCTTAATTGGCATCACTGGCCACAGAGCTAGTAAATGGCAGAATCGAGCCTTGTTCAAAACGCTGATTCTAAAATTCATGTAAAACTAATATATTTTTAACAAGAGAGGTTTCAAAGATAAACATCAGTTTAAGTTGAGATGATGTAACTCATTTAATTATATAAATGAAATTCGTAGGAGGCAAACAAAAGAAATACCGTTTTCCTTCTAGTTCTTTCTCTAAGCCACAAAATGGAAAGGAAACATAGGGACAAGCAGAGAGGTTTTTCTTTTTTTACCTTCTACAATTTCATGAAGCACGTTGTTAAAGTCCATGAAGCCAGAAGGGTATATTCAAGTACGCTAAGGTGTAAATTTTCATTTATCATCCACATGGTTCTCTCTCTCTCTCTCTCTCTCGCACTCGCTCTCTCGCTCTCTCTCTCTCTCTCTCTCTCTCTCCTCTCTTTTACGAGCAGTGCATGATGAGTTAGGAAAAAGAATAAATAACTGGACATAGTCCTTCGATTTTTCTCTGGAGATTTAGTTCTGCCACAGGAACAGACGCACATCACTTAAACATTTTTTTCTGTGCTCATCCTCTGTCCATGCTCCTCCACCCCTATCTTTTCCTTCTCTCTCATCCTTGCCTGTTCTTATCTCTCACTTACATTTTTTTTTACTCCATTTACCAAAGTAGTGGCTTGGCACTGAGTAAATGGGTATAGAAGTGGAGGCCACAGTGGCATGGGGGTAGAAAGGCTTATCTAAGTGGCAGAGCAATTCCCAGAATTTAGGATGTGGACTGGATGCTGAGGAATAGCTGCTTTATATTTCTTCCTTTGCTGCCTCCTGCCTTCTTCAAACCTAAGCACAAGACACGGATTTCGATGTCATAGAGTAAGAACAGACACAGGGAGACCAGTTTGTAGGCTATTGTGATAATCGTGGGGGTAGAAGATGATAGAGGATGCAATGAGTGTGGGAATAAGTGATTGGATTCTGCATGTATTTAGAAAGAAAAAGCAGAAGATTCTGAAAAACTGGAGAAAAGACACGGGGGAAAGAGAAGAGACAGACACCACATCGAATGGACAGGCTGTGAAGCAGTTTGGGGGAGAGTGCAGGAGCTGGTGGCTGAGAATGGGGAGCAGACCAGCAGCTCAACTAGGGACCTGATAAGTTGGAGCTGTGAAGAGGAGAGCTTTTGTTTTTAATTGGATTTCAGGAAAAAGGTCTAGGCTAGAGATGCGAATTTGGGGATTGTTAGCACAATTGAGATATTTAAACTAGAAGAGTAAATGAGATTATTTAGAAAGGACATGGAGATTTGAGTTCCAAGGACTGAGCCTTGGAGCAAGCCAGCACTAGAGGATGGGGAAACGGGGCACCAGCGAAAAGCAACTGAAGCGGCGTATGCACTCAAGAATAGACAATCGTTGTTTTAATTATATTTTGGTAGCAATTAAAATATATGAATATGAATATTATTTCACCTTGTGCTTTATTTTTCTATATATCTCCAAAATATGGCAACCTATTGACACCATACACACATGCACATAAGAGTTTGGGTGGGGAAACGGGGCACCAGCGAAAAGCAACTGAAGCGGCGTATGCACTCAAGAATAGACAATCGTTGTTTTAATTATATTTTGGTAGCAATTAAAATATATGAATATGAATATTATTTCACCTTGTGCTTTATTTTTCTATATATCTCCAAAATATGGCAACCTATTGACAACATACACACATGCACATAAGAGTTTGGGGGTATTTGTGTGTGTGTGTGTGTATGTGTGTGTGTGTTCTAATTAGTTGATATTAAAGGATTTAAATAAATATAAATTAAATTAAAATGTATATATGTACACATATACGCTTTGTTTCATCAATAGAAAACTATTTTGAAACCAATTTCAATTTTTATTATCTATGATTTACTCTATTATTTGTATCCTATAAAGTATTTTTTGTCCAAGCAAATATTTTGTTCTTCTACTGATTTTGTCTGATGATAGTTAATTCAAGCGCTTGGATTTAATTTAAATTTTAGACCACTATAAAAGAGAGTTTAGCTATATTCTTTTTATCTCGATAATTAAATTATACTCATAACTTCCCATTTAAGAAGCTATAACTGTTGAAATATATGACATGTTTTAAGAGTCAGACACTGAATAGGTAGATGAAATATATGTATACTTAAAATTATTTTGTAGTGGTGGTATTTTTTTTCCATGCCATAGTCTGTCATCCTGGACACCAACATTGGCTTTTATTGTAGAAAATGAATCTTTCAGCCTCACTGCTCATTGTTAAAAGACTTAATCAGGAGAACCCACGCCTGCTATATAACCCTGTTCCAACAGAGAGTGACTTAGGAGCAGGGGGCAGGAGTTATGATTCTGTCCCGTGACGGTGATTGAAGAATGCTCTGGGGGGAGCAGAGGAAGAGGCTAGGGAGTATATTGGGAGGGAAAAGATGAAAGAACGATGGAAATGGGAGGTGACAATGAGGAGGGAATTGGAGCATCTCGTGCAGAATATAAAGGCGGAGTACAAAAGTAGCCTTGTAAAAAGTTTATGAAAATTAGAACAAGTTAGGAATAAGGAACTTAGAATAATACTGAAATTTTATCAGAGTCATTGTGTAGCATGATCAAAGGTTAAGAGGGACCACAGTCAAAATAATGACGGCCAGAGTCTCTGAAAGTGCTCTGTTCTCGGGATGTCCTGAGGTGCTAGTTTCAGACGCTACTACCTACCGAAGCAGAATCTCCTCGTGTTGCCAGGGAATCTGCATTTTTTTAAACACACACCCAGAGAGTGCCCTCACCCCAAGTGAATCTTATGCCTACTAAAATTTGCGCACTGCTGAGCTAGGAATGTGTGAGAAATAAATCTCGAAAATGTATGTGTTAGGCTCAAATGGAGAGGAGACTCTACAGGAATTTGCAGAGTAAGAAATATGTATAAAAAATAATGAACGTAGGTCATGTTTGGGAATAAAGTAACAGTGAGCCACCTTGTCACCATAAGGTGACACCAGGAAGCAAATTATAGCGACAGAAGAACAGATCAGTGCAAAGGGGTCACGGAGCAGCTATTGCACACTGCTTTCTGTGTCAGGTCGGTAGTAAGTCCCCTCTGCTGTCAGAGCTGCTGGGCATCAAGCATTGTCCCCACCCTGGCAGCAATACCTTTCATAATTTTCCTTGCGAAAATAACACAGGAGTGCTTGACTTACAAAGACTGTGGTGGACTGAACATTGTACCCAGTCTGAGTACAGACGATTAGGGGAACAACCCAGCTCAGGATTTTCGTTAAAGGCCTTGCGTAAGATTAGATGAGCCAGAAAGTAACAAAGCTAATTGGCAAGGACTGTTGTTTCCTTTCTCCTCCTCACCATCATTATTTGTCATTTACTTTAGTTTGCATTAAAATATATAATAAGTAGTCAAAGTACGTTCCATTTTTAAGCTCCAGCTTCTGACATTTATGTCTATAATACAAAACAGAGCAGATTCTCGTAAGTGTCACAGACTAACCATGTGTTTTTTTATAAACCTGTACGCCGCATCGACTTCATGTCCAGTCTTATGAATAGTCCAGGCAACCAAGGACATTTCTTTTCATCACTGTGCAAAAGACAATTAAATAACATAATAGTAATATTATATGTTTGCAAAAGAATATTGTCTCCCTGAAGAAACTGTATTTTCCCTGAAAATCATTAGCATAAAGGAAGGTTAGGAGAGCTTCCCAGATGTTAATTTTTCTTATTGAATTCTACTGTTCGAAAATAAGAGATGGAATGATGGAAATTTTAATAATTAAGCTGGTAAATATAGACAAAATATTCAATAAATACTCAATGGAGGCTGCAAGGTATTATGGAAAGTGCTTGGGCGGTGGGATGTAGAGGGATGTAGGCAAGCTTTGCACCATCCCTGTGAATGCACCAGACAGGACTTCTCTTTCTCTCCCTATGGCCGGCGATTTTCTAATTCCTTCCCCTGCCGGAATGCCTCCTTTGTCTCTCCTTATGAAACTGTCCAAAGAGTCCTTCCTTCCATGGAATCTTTACTCTTATCACGTGCTTAACCAATTCTGGGATGATGATTATAAAAGTCAGTAATTCAAACTAGTAATCCATTTTAGGTTTTTTACAAGTTAAATGAAAAACCACAAGGAATAAAAAGGCTGGTGATAAAATAGCATAATGGAATTTTCCTGCTGTAAAAGTCCTTTTTCTAACCAATAAAATTTTCTATATGTCCACTTGACGTTAATTTCTTTTCTCCCCATTTCTCAGCTATTAAAATTTACTCCCTTTGCCCCAAGTATCATGGGTGAGGGGGAAATTTAGGTAGTAGTCATTGAATGCTTGCTCTATGTCAAGCACGCTTTTAGGCACTTCACATGAATAATCACCAGTCTTACCCACCTCTTCGAATTATTTGGATAATTATACTCACCTTCCTCATAAAGGAAACAGAAGGCTGCCCAAGGCCACCCAGCCAATGAGTGCCAGAGCTAAGATTTATATTTGGATTCCCCTGAATATAAAGCTCAAACTTTTCCCTCCATACTGTGGGCCTCAAGTTCATTAGTAATTAATACAAATTTGTTTTAAATACTAATACTTGACCTATGTAATCATGAAGAATAGTCCCAGTGGTTGAAAAAAAGACTAGATTTATTTAACCTAGTCTTAAAAAATATCTTGTTCATTCTACTTAAAAAACTCATAGGCCATGGTAAAAATCTCTTGGAACAGTTTTTAACTGTTCAATAGGAAGTGATGATATTTGGAGTTATGTTTATCATTTGCCACCTGATATTAAGGGCTGTAAATTCTTTCTGCTTCATGTATAACTTGCCTTTATCTTTGTCTTTTCAGTACTGGGTACCAGTTTATTTACTATTCGCCTGAAAACACAGCCAAAGCAAAAGAAGTTCTCAGCAACATCAATCAACTACAACCTCTGATAGCAACCCATGCAGACCTACTGCTTAATTCTGCAAGCCAGCGTTCTCCAGACAGCTTGAAGAATTCTTTAAAGATGCTTTCAGAAAAAGTAAGATCCAAATCATCCCTACAGTGGGGAAAATGAAACATCCAAATTCCCACTGGTGTTACTTTCTGCATACATTGCCTTTCATGGCACCTGGAAATGTAAAGTAGACTAAGTTAAAAAGCAAGCTTCAAAGTATTGCCACAGGATCAAAATGAATTGGCTTATTCTCTTTTCAAATCTTACTGGGCACTAAGGGGTTTTTTGTTGTTGTTTTTTGTTTGTTTGTTTGTTTGTTCCTAGTAGGAAATGAAACCTGTTATTGGTTGGTATATATCTTTTTCTTTTCCTTGATATCCCTCATTTTTTTGGTTCATGGTCTTATAAAATGAATTAAATTAGATTTCAAAAATTACTTCATTTTCCTCTGGTGATCACCTAATTTTTATGCATATGAAGCTGTCCATTTAAATAGGAGTGTCACTTCATTTGAAAGCAGGACTTTGATGTGGATTCTTATCAGTGGCATGAGGTAATTTTTCTGCCTGAGTTTGCTTTCAACACTAGCTACTGGGAAAAGGTTCTATAATTTTCCAAAAGTATTAGTTATTATTTGAAATGTAGCAGGACCTAAGCCTTAATTTTTCCAAAGGTGACTTGCACCCTACATGCAGAAAGGAAGGACAGTTTGGCTTGTCGTAGATACTCAACATCAGCATCCACCTCTAATTAGGGCAGCTGAATGATTCAGAGAGAATTAAGATAGAAAAAGGCCAATCGCAGCTTGATTTTAATGTAAAACCAGATGTCCTAGAGTCCAATTACAGTACACTCATCTTTAGCCTCTGCATTCTGAGGACACCCTGTAATTCATTATGAGATACTTCCGGTAAATATGCCCTTGAAGAAACTGACCAAAGAAAATTCTCGTAGGGTCCTTTCAAAATAAAATAACAGCGTAGCTCTTCACATCCTTGAAGAACAGATTCATAGAAACCTGAATGCTGTTATAATTAATAACACCTTAAGCTTATTTAACATTTTAGTTTAAAATGTGTAGTATCCCATCTTTTTCTCATAGGATCTAATATTTTTATTAAAAATAAACTAATATCTATTTAGAAAGATCAAGTGAATTGTCTAATAAATTAAAAAAGTGAAAAATTAAAACCGAAGAACTCTAGTTCAAAATGCAGCATTCATTCCACGACCAACAGCAGCCTCCATCATAACAAGAAAGGAAAAAATTGACCCAAAATTACAGATACCGACATTGTCAAATATTACGCTAGGGAATTCATGACTGATTTGACTGATGTTATTACATTTAATCTTCGAGTGGTGGATATACATTGCTTGCATTTCACAAAGGAAAAGATTGAAGCTAAGAAAAGTTAAAAAAAAAAAATGTGTAAAATCATGCAGCTAAAGTCAAACCCAGGATTCAGACAAAACCAGGATTCACATTCGGGTCTGACTGACTCTGAAATGAAAGCTTTCTGGTATCTTCTATGTCATATATGTATTTTTGACATTTCCTTTTTTAAAATTAAAAAAAAAAAATTAGACAAACTCCTCAACAGCACTTAAGTATTCTAATAGTCAATAAGTATGTCTAATGGTCAACCAATATGTCATAGCCAGGAAAAAGGAAAAAAGAGAAGTGTTTCACACAAGAGTATCATTTCATTTGGGTGCATTTCTTTTTCAGATTTGTAGATGAGGTGAGGTTTTCTGATTCATCTAAGCAGAAAATGTTAGCAAATAGCAGATCACTGCAGTGATCACAGAGCAGTATTTATATTCTTCCTGTGCATTGGGCAGGAACTTGTCATTTCATACATCATTTACAACTTGCTGCGGTGATTCGAGTTGGGGGACAGAGTGCGTATGTTCTCCTTCTTTAATTCAGCATTGCTCCAACTTCTCTTCTGTCTTTCTACTGAGTAGACAGGCTTCGTCTACTAATAAATCTGTCAGCTCTTGAAATCGGGAGGATATTTTTTTAAGTTGAGTTTGCAAGGCATGCCTGGAATGTCAAAAGAATTATCTAAAGTAAGAGTTTTGCATAGACTATGAACATAGGTAGTAGCTCATGGTTTAAAATAAAGCATGATCCATAAATTTAGCATAAATTGAGTTCTAGTGCCATCTTAAACTTTAGTATAATTTAATATTAGTAAAATTTAGCTTAAAACATTTTGTTTTTAAGATCAGGGTCTTGCACATTAGCGAATAAAAATTCTTTCTTCATCGATAGTTCTTTCTTTTATTAAATCTGAACTGGGGTGTTTGAAAAATAAGGGCTTGAGTTGTTTTCTTAGGAACTTATTCACATAGAATATTAAATACATAATAGGAATTGTCTATGTTTATATTTATCAGAGAACTTTGAAGGTCTTATATAGCCTGTGAGCAGCCAAACAGGGAAGAATTCACTGTGTAGACCGAGGAGGCTGGCAAAGGCCGAGGGAAACCCACGGGTACTGGAGAGGGAGGCATTCGATTATCCTGTAATGAGATGGCATCTCTCTTTTTAGGTTAACTGTTGCTCTGGAGATGATGGCAATGGATGCATTATCCGTTCAATATATACTCAGAATCTAGGGGAAAAGTATAGGGCAACAGAGAAATCTAACTTGCTAACGGGTCATATTCAGAGAGTCTCAGAGCAGGCAATAATTGTAGATCCAAAGGCAATTTATATTATCTCTATTGCTACTGATAACCAAGCCACAGGACTAAAGCCTTACAGGAAAATTCTGTTCTGCTAAATGTCTATTAAAAGAAGAAACAACAACAAAAAAACTACAATTTGTAAAAGTAAATATTTATTGAATTTATACTATTTGCCAGACAATGTCCATGACACTGGGGGAATAAGACACAGGCCTGTTCTCCCCAAAGGGTCAAGGTCCTTGATGGTAATGGTTATGATGCTAATGATGATGACAATAATCACTAGCATTTATTGGCAGCTTACTAACTGTGAAGTACTATTATAAGGTCTTAAATTCTTACAAGTCTGTGAGGTGGGTACTATGGGTACTATAATTTTCAACATCTAATTTTCCTAATCCTGTGAAGTAGGTACTTTTAATATCCTCATTTTATACAGTAGGGGAAACTGAGGTACAGAAATATATATAATGAAGCAAAAATTGCCCATCTGGTAAGTCTGGCTCTAGAGTCTGTGAGCTTAACCACTATAGTATATGGTCAAATGTTCCATGAATGCTAAGATAGACACTGTATATAGAACTAAGAGAAAAAGTAGGGAGGGTGGGGGTGGGGGTGGGGAGGACATAATTGAAATATCACAAGAGTAACATTTGTTTCATGTCCTAATGTGCGTGAACTCAAATTGTTCTAATATTTTAATTCTTAGTTTATCTTCTAATGGAAAACTGGGCTTGTTTGCTACATATTAGTTTATGAAAATATTAAAGAAATTATTTAATCTTATGATATGGGGTCATAACAAATGCAAACTCTAAGTTTATATGAATAATTCCAACATACAAAGCATAGGCCAAATTTTTAACATAAGATATGAAAGGTTAATAATCGAGTAGAATAAAAAT
>NW_006431918.1:2572725-2575260 GCF_000325575.1 Pteropus alecto | reverse complement strand
GGAAAGAGAGAGAGAAGTAATGAAAAAATACAAACTGAAAACATAAGAGACTAAATGTAGGCAATGTATAGATATATCTCTCATAGCTCAGATATATGTGTAACATTAGCTTCAAATACCCATTGCATTCTTCATTCCACAGAGATTAATAGACCTCGTTTAGTCACTATTATCCTGCTCATCAAAAAGCAATCCTGAGCACCTACTTGTGTGTGGTATCATATTTGATGCTATAAGACAAATGCTACATAGACATGGTCCTTAATTTTTAAGGTAAGAATTTAAAAGAATAGGGTGTTTCACAATATTGCAATTGTGAAATGGTAAACAACAACAACAAAAGGATTCTGTCACACATATTAGAGACTACGCTCACAATATATTTGAGAAAATCTGATAGTTTTCAATTCCTAGTATCCTTCCAACTTTAATGTAGTATACAAAGCATTCTCTTCATTCTAAAACTTAAGATTTTCTTAAATGATCTGTTTTCTTGAATAAAAATAACAGGAAGTCGGTATGCTAAAAAGTTGAAGATACACATAACATACAGAAGAATATTGATTATGTTGATTTCTTAGGTACTGAGAAGTCATTTCTATTTGTTTACTCACTTTAATCACTCTTGGGTTTATCTCAATCCCAAAATGAACAGAAGACTTAATGAGTAGAGGATTTTAATTTGTTTTGGGTTTTTTTATAGTTGGTAAAGTGTATGTATACATACATATGTTTGTGTACATATATATTTTTAGGGAATTTGAATAAACTGGTATAAATGAAGATGAAACTTCAGGATGGAACTTAAATTTCTTTTTTTTTTCCATACTCTTCCTCCTATGGTAAATATTTAGTTGATGGAATAAGTGATACATAAAAAACAGAACTCGTGTTCATTAGAATCATAAATAATAGGGAAAACAAAGATGAGAGTAAAATAATTTTAAAAATAAGATTTGTACATACAATGCATTGAATTAGAACTTCTGTTTCTGTCCATGATGGAGTAACATGTATCCTCCTACCTTGAAAAACAAAATTGAACAAAAAATATAAAATAATTAATTTTAGGCATTGGAAAATAGGCAGCATACGAAGGTAACAAATTACGTGATTCTTATGATTGTCTACCTTACTTCCTGGAGGCAGTTTTCAGGATGTAGCACAGGAGCAGAAGCCATACAGTAACTCCCCAAGTTGAGGAGATAAGAGATAAAAGTAAACACTATTTTAGACAAATAAAAATATCCATAGCAGACTCGCACTATAAAAAATTTTAAAGGAAAATCTTCAGCAGAAGGAAGTGATACTATGGAAAATTTGGATCCAAAGAAAAGAATAAAGAGTGCCAGAAATGGTAAATATGTGGACAGAATATTAAAAATCCAAATTTTTAATTCACTTAAACATAATTACTCTTTAAAACAAAACAAAATAATACTAATTCATTACATGGTTTATAACATACTAGTTTAAGCATAGACATATGGATCAATTGAAATAGAATCTAGGAGCTTCTGGAAACTAGAGATTCTAAAGAATCTAGAAATAAACCCACACATATATTTTTAAATAACTTCAGACAAGGCACAAAGGAAATTTATTGGGGAAAGGATATCTTTTTCAACATAGCGCAGGAACAATTGGATATTCATCGGTAAGATAAATGAACTTTCCTTTATCTTAACCTCACATATATATAAAAATTAATTTAAAATGAATCACGACCTTAATATATAAGCTAAAAGAAAAAAAGGAAACAAACTTTTAGAAGACAAGAAAGGAGAACATTTTTGTCACCTTGGTTTAGGCAAAGCTTTCTTAGATAGGATACAAAAAGTGACACCCCCTCCAAAAAAAAATGGTATGTAACATTCGATAAATGTTATCAAAATTTAAAACTATCATTGCGATTTTTAGAAGGCACTATTCAGAAGAAACTATTAAGAAAATGAAAAGGCAAGTCATGAACTGGGAGAAAATATTTAGAAAAAATGTATCTGACAAAGGATCTGTATCATAATTATATAAAGTATCCTTACAACTTAAGGATAAAACGAACCACTCAATTAAAAGCAAAAGAGTTGAAAAGACATTTCGCCAAAGAAGAAGATTAGCAAGTAAGCACATGAAAAGATGCTTACTTCATAACATTTGTTATCAGGGAAATACAAATATAAACTTACATGAGATACCACTAACCTCCCGCTGGAAGGGCTAAGATCAAAAAGCCTGAGCGTAAGGAGAGTTGGGGAGGTTATGGAACAACTGGAGCTTTTGCGTATCACTGATGGGTACACAGTTATTTGCACATTTTGGAAAACAGTTCAACGGTGTCTCATAAAGTTAAAAAAAAAAATGTACGATCTAGTCATCTCACCCCTAGTTATCTACCCAAGAGAAAGTCTATTCTGTAGGCACCGAGAAGGTCGCTGACGCTTTGTGAAGGTCATCCTCAATAGCAATAGTTGAGCTGAGCTGGGACAGAGGATTCGAATTACTGAGCATCACAAAATGTCAATATTACCTTGGGGA
>NW_006431918.1:2515235-2572694 GCF_000325575.1 Pteropus alecto | reverse complement strand
AGTTCTGAGCTGGGACTCAAAAGGCTACATTTTAATATGGGTGGCCTTGGATAACATCCTGAAAAAAAAAAAAAGGAAAATTAATCAACTGGTAAGGAAACTAAAGAAATATCCACAGAGAATGTAGGAAGGCTCTTAACTGGATTTAGCTGTGGGAATAAAAAAGTAAGGGTGAATCTTCGAAATTATTGAAAAGGCATGACTAATAGAAATTGATGACTAATCCAAAAAGTATTACTGAAGATGATCAAGATGTTTGGATTCAGAGTTACTGAATGGTGCTGGTGTCACTCAAGTGGAAAGGTGAGGAAAAACAAATTTATTACAAAAACAAAACAAAACAAACCTGCAATTCGGCTGGGACTTCTAAACTCAAAAGATTTTAAGGTGGAAACAGTTTACAGTACTGGTTCAGG
Source organism: Pteropus alecto (assembly GCF_000325575.1). Taxonomy (NCBI): domain Eukaryota; kingdom Metazoa; phylum Chordata; class Mammalia; order Chiroptera; family Pteropodidae; genus Pteropus; species Pteropus alecto. Next base: position 2,572,278 of record NW_006431918.1, on the reverse strand, counting down.
AGGTGGATAGAAATGGATTTTAAGGCCTTGCCATACAGATGACAGTTGAAGTTATGGAAGAAGGGGTTACATCACCAATGGGAAAAAAAAAATTCTTTTAAGGTTCCTTAGGGTCCCCTGAGCCAGCAGGGGATTATGAGTCAGCAAAGCAAACTGCAAAGGTCAGTCAAAAAAGAGAAGCAGAAATAGAAGCGTGCACTTTACAGTTTACAATGAACTCCCATGAGGTTTCACAGATAGGCATTGTAATTTTGTACACACTGGAGAAAAGTGGTTGTGTGATTTATCTAAGGTCAAGTGAATAATTTATATGAGCTGCCCAGATGTCAGTAACTCTCTTGGCTGAAAATTCAATGTTCTTCCTTTCAGTGAATGTTATGTGATATACAATGTGATATGTGAACACATATCAGTGCTCTTAGTTCAGAGTATAGCACTATCGCCCTATGAAATAATTAAAGCATGTCAAATTTTAAAATAAACAGGATTATTTTGTGACATGTATATGACTACTAAGATGATAACCACTTGTTTATGACATTGGCTACTTTTCTATATTGTGGTTGGGATTAGGCATAGCTTTGAATTTATTCAGTGACAATAAGGAGATTCTAAGTAGAATGAGACTTTGCTTAATTTGCTGAGATCTCTAGTTTAAAAGAATGATTTTTAAGCGAACATATCCTAACTTCCTCTGCCATTAATATTCAGGAAAATAGGAAATTAATTCTCAGGAGAAGTAATTTTAGTAATTTTACACTTGTAGATAATTCTGTAAGTTACTTTGAAGAATACATGTATGAGAATATGAATTGGAGAAATGTCAGCAAGGCAAGAAAACATTTCACTTTTCAGATAACATTTCTCTCTCTTTTTAAGATCAAACAAATGAATCAAATCTGCCTTTGGTTCACTTTATGCTTTTTAAATATATTATTAAACTGATATTTTAAATGAATTGTTATGCCTACTCTTATGATAACATTTAGGCAACTTTTCTTTTCTCTGATTTCATGTAGTGTTAGCTACAGAAAAGGAGAATGGTTTTCATAACTCTGAGTCAATAGACAACTAATTCAGAGTCATGATCATGTCCTTGTCATGAATTGTAACTTCCCTGGTACCATCTCAGTTGCAAGAACAGCAACATAAGGATGTGTTAGAATTGAGTAACAACATTAATCTCTTCAAGCTGATTTATTTTGACTATAAAACCTCAGGGTCTACATTTACTAAGTAATGCTGATCAAGAAAGTTAAGATTTTTTTCAGGTCACGAGGATGGAATATTTTATATTTTCTAACAGAATGTGATTCAATGCACAGGATCCTGGTGATCTAGAGAGTTTCCAAGTAGTCAGATAAAATTTTCAATATAGACACAGTAAAAGATCAGTTATCATTGTGTTTAAGATTTTGTGTATTGTATTCAACTACCCTCCCTCCAAAAAATCCTGGGTTGTATAACTGTAAGAATCTACTATTTCATCTCCCATGACTTGGTGACAAATCAACCCAAATGAGACTTGCATAAATGAAATGGAATCTCTGTATGTGCATGCTATGGGAAGAAAATGATTGCAATTATAAGAACCATAGAAGATTTCACTGGGTGTGAATAGATATTCAGCTACATAGTAATTACGTGAGTGTTATGGAGACTGGAGTTATAGTAGCAGGAATTCAGAGAAGGCAAGCTGTTTTGCTCTAAAAATAAATCAAAATATTTTATTAAAACTATCGACAGAAAAATAGTCAAGCTGAATGGAAGTAAATTCACATTTTTTTAAACTTTTTTTTTTTTTAGGTGAGGCAACCCTTGATTGACCTCACAGATTGCAAGGACCTTGTCAGTTTACAATTCCTTATTTTTTAATTTTTTATGCCTATAGCACCTGGTCTTCCTAGGTGGTCTCCCATCCAAGTACTAACCAGGCCCAACCCTGCTTAGCTTCCAAGATCAGACGGGATCGGGCTTGTTCAGGGTGGCATGGCCGTAGACTTAAATTCACATTTTTAATATTTAAATTCACATAGATGGACATATCTATGTTACATGGAAAATTATATAAACAACACATTTCCCCATTTTGCTGTAACTATACTGACTTGTTTGAGTAGTCTATAGCCAACTTTTCTATCAGTTTTTTAAATAAAAATGCTGCTTTTTATTTTGATTTCCTAATTTATTATCAAAATATTTTCCAACCTTTTATTCTTAGATATATTTTTCCCATATTTCTTATCTACTTACCGTTAAAGTATTTTCAATATTAGATCTGGTAGCTGTTCAGAACACTTGGGGGGTCTGGGGTTGAGAAGAAAGGACAAAAACTTCTAGGTTTGTGGTGGCTTATAGGTGGTATAGGGAAGGAGAAAAGCTACTGAATTTGTTAGAAAACTTGGATTCTGTTTCATTTGGGCTGCCAATAAGCAGTCTGCCGCAGGACAGTCATCACGCTTCTTTCTCAGAGCTTTCTTATCTGGTTAATGAAGAATTTTATGATCTATTACAAAGAAGTAACTACACAGATATGACATCATCTTATTAGTCACTTGTTGTGCTGGCTTTAATGGGTTTTCTTTAATTGCATGAACACAACAGGGAGATTTAGAGATAATTTAGTAACCACCAGGTAGGCATAGCACTGTTGACTGCATACTCAGAGTATACCAATAAATGATTACCTTGAGTTACAGCTTTATAGCCAAGAGTGTCTCATTCAATGGAGATTATTGAGATTAATGCTATGAGTTAAAGGGCCTCTTCCTAACAGATTACAAAGTATGACTATGATAACAATGTGGGTCAGTGTTTGAGTCACTTCTCTACTCTTTGAACAGATTGTTAGGCCACGTGCCTGTTACGGTACTATAATACAGAAAATAAATTACCACGCCCTCCAGTATGTTACAGGGTGAAGCTATTAAACATTTCAGGAAATTGCAACGCACAGCTGTAAAGTTCTTCATTGCTGGGAGGCTGTCATTACTCTAGTACTTACTAGGTATTTACCATCAGCCTGTAAAATCTACCATGGCAAGCTTTATCGTAACCTCATTAACATTGAGCATGACTGAAACTGTTTGGTAGAAGAGACAGTTAGGGGATGATTATAAGGAATAAAAGCCAAATGTTTTCGTGGGGAAGAATGCCTATGTCATCTCTACTGCTGAAATCTGTTCATGGTGCTAAAAATAAAAGTCTCCTGCCTCTAGCTTTTTTTAAAAGGCATGTCTTTCTTTCTTTAGCCTTTGCCTCTGTTTAAAATATAGAATATCCATAGTCTGATCTCATTTTCTTTTAAGGTATGTTTGGAATTACTTGAAAGGTAGATGGCATTCACATGATTATCCTCAGTGAAGTTCATCTCCAAAGACAGCATGTGGAACTCAAAGAGAGGGGGCTAAGGAGACAGATGGTGTTTATAGTGCACACAGAACCTCAGCATTGACTCTTAGAGCAGGAGGACTCAAGGGCTTGGCAGGATCCCCAAACCGAACTGTATTCCACTGATTGATATGAACCATTCTCTCTGTCTGTTGCCTGTACTTTCCCCACCATCCACACCACTTAAATGCCAATAGATCTGTAATTGACCTTTTCATAGCTCTGTGCTGAGATGCTTTCCATGGTGTTTCTAATCCATGTCCATTTCCTTCCAGACAGAGCTTTTTGTACATGCCTTTAAGGATCAGCTGGTCAGAAGTGCTCTTTTAGCACTTTATACTGCCAGGCCAGGAGGCGTCCTTAAAAAGCCACCCTCTCCTAAGAACGGCACAGAGGAGAGCTGTCCCCAGGATCCACCTCCACCAATGAAAAGGCAGGACTCCATACCTCATCATTCAGACTATGATGAGGAAGAGTGGGTAAGTCTCTTACACAGTTGCTTGCCTTCCAATGTTTAGTCCTGAGAAATAAAGCCAGAATGATAGGGAATCTTTGCTTTTCATCAGAATGAGGTGGAAAGCAGTCACAATACAGGTTGTGGATAAATAGGTCACATTTTTCTTTAAGGGCAAATTAGAAGTGAAAGTTTTATTTCTGATTAAATTTCTTTGACATAAAGATTTATTTGCTGTCAGATAAATCATACATGCATAACCGGGAATATGTCATCGAAGCAAAGATATTACAATTGCAAGACTCTAAATACTTTTTCTTATTTATTTCCAAGGCAATATAAACCATTAAAATTGTGTTTTTAGAAAAAGAGTCAGAAATTATTCATAACGTACCACTTGGAAGCAGCAAATATTTTCATTGTTGCAATCCAGTGTTTTATTTCTGAGCATACTTTGGAAAGTATCGGCATTTAAAGGGAGTGGATATGGAGCTCTCTCAAATCTCTCTCTTTCATGATTCTGATTAAAAAGAAGATGTTGCTCCAAGTGCCCTAAAATTGGCAGAAGTCTGGCCACATAAAAGCACTTGAAAAAAAGAGCTGCTAAAGCCAAATAAACAAAATAAGCCAGAGTGGATTGGAATTCTAGTTGGGCAGAATAAGACAGGAGAAACATGGAAGCATTGGATGAGGGGGAGCAGTGTGTTATTTCTGAATCAATATCTGGTAATTATCGAAATTCCTCCAAATTATATGTGGACACAGAAGGAAATGCTTTACAGTATCATATGCTTACCCAAGAATATGTATGCCAACTGTATTAGATGTTAAACAGTTAACAATTACTTTTCCTGCCATCCTAAAATTTAAAAATGTTCAAGGAGTAAATTATTTGAAAGGCCCAGGTCTCTCAAAAAATTGCTGTCGGACGGGCTATGAAGTGATGCCTGCTCTTTCTTCTGATAAAATTTCTATCACAGGAAAAATGGAGCTGAGTTCCAAGAGGTAAATGCTGAATAAGTATTTGTTGTTGCTGATTAAGATTGCATTTCTCCCACTGAAGCATTTTCAAAAGAGCAAATCTAATATTTCTCCCTTTTACCTCACCTTCTTCTTTAATTTATTCACAGCTCCAAGGCGTTTGCACCTCTTAACCTCTCTGAAGTTCAGTTTCCTAAACTGTAAAGTGAAAATAACAGCACCCATTCTGCTTAGCTCTTACGGTGGCCATGAGATAAACGATTCGCCTGTGTGATAATGCTCCAGTACCTGGAAAGGCCTAGACAAATGCATTGGATGGCTTCAGTAGTATTGCTATATGTTTTCTTTTTTGAGATGTGTAAATTATGTAATCTTATTATGAGGATCAATACTATTCGCTCGAGATAAATAGGAAAACTGGATCTATCATAAACGTATTTGTGAATTTTAAGAGTTTGGGTAGCTATAGAAAAGAACTTATATTTCCTTTAACTGAACATACAGTGCTAACCTTTTGACAAATAGTTACCATTTTATATTAAATCAAGTGAGAATTGTAGAGTTGGGGATCTGGTTTTCATAATTTTCACCGTATTGTGTTATGCGAACCCTCTCCACACCTCACCGTCTTCCTACCACTCAAAAATGTTCCCCTCCTTCCTTCCTTTCTTATTTCCTTTTCTTTAGATAATTTTAGAGAATCGTAGGTGTTCCAAGTGGAAAGGTAGGGAATGCTAGGTCCGTAGGTCCCAGAGCCTAGAGTCTAGTTGCAGATAAAAAGATGTTAAGAAATAGTTACGAGATATTGTGACAAAGGTTGGAGAGACACAGGTGGCAGAAGATATGCTCTACTAATATGAATTCAACTCAGAGTCTTGTATACAGACCTGCTTATGATGGAAAAAGATGGAAGAGAGTAGGAAATTTACCAGGGATTGAGGAGGTTGGCTGTGAACCATTCAGTTCACTGGGTGTCACTGAGCCCCTGTTCTGCCTGGTTCATTCCTTCTAGGGCTGTGACAAAAGGAGCTCTTCCAGATCTTCTCCTTGGCTTGTAGGTAATCATCTTTATGATGTCCTCCTGGTGTGCTACTCTATCTCCAAATGTCCCCCTTTTTGTAAGGACACAGAGACGAAGCACCCAGGCTTCAAGGACTCCACAGCCTGTTTAGGGTTCTAGAAGGACAAATGGCAATTGCAGTGCATTTTAGGGTCGTAGGCGGGGTAAATACGGGGAGAGCAGGAGTCTCTCATGGTCATGGTGAGATTTCTAGACTTAATTCTTAAGGTTTAAATGTGAAAAGAGGCTAACCATTCAAGAAAGAATGTGAGTTGGCCTTTTAGATAGGAACATAGGAGAGAGAGAGAGAGAGAGGGAGAGAGAGAGAGATTATTAGTTGTTTACTTGTTGTGTTTTAAAAGTGGTGAAAATTGAGCCTGTTTATACTCCAAAAGCCATTTGAGAGTCAGAGAATCAATGACTAATACAGCGAGGTTCTTACAAAGGAGAGAAGAGAATTAATTCTAGTGCGTAGGTAGAGGACAAGTCCCAGGCAGAAGTCATTTTTCCACTGAGATTGAAAGGAGGATGTAAAGATGGACTATACTTTTGTGAGAGTGGGTGGGCTGGGTGGCTTCTTTTTAGTTTAAAATATTTTTCCAGTTTTATTGATATATAATTGGCATATAACATTGTATTAGTTTAAGGTGTACAACTGATGATTTGATATATGTGTATATTGGAAAACAATCACCGCAATAAATTTAGTTAACATGAATCACCTCACATAGTTATACATTATTTTCTTGTGTACCATTAACAATACTTATGATGAGAGCTTGTCAGCTCTACTCTCTTAGCAATTTTGAATAATCAGTACAGTATTGTTAACTTTAACTATAGTCACAGTGACACACACTATGTCCCCAGAACTTATTTATCTTGTACCTAGAAGTTTGTAGCTTTTGACCACATTTACCCATTTTTCCCACCTTCTACCTCCGTCCTCTGGCAAACACCAATCTGTTTTCTGTTTCTATGAGTTTGTTTCTTTTAGATTCCACATGTAAATGAGATCATATGGGATTTGTCTTTCTCCATATGACTTATTTTACTTAGCATGATGCCCTCAAGGTCTTTCCATGTTGTCATAATGGCAGGATTTTTTTCTTCTTTATGGCCGAATAATATTCCTATGTGAGTGTGTATGTGTGTTCCATTTTCTTTATCTAATTTATTGAAGTTTAAGGGCACTTGATTTAAATGAAATCATAGATTTCTAAAGGGTGTGTATGCAAGTTTGCATATTTATCATACACAAACACACCCAAATACCTGACTTTGAACCAGGCATTGTAAAAGTCAGGAAAGTATTCAAGGAAGATGATGATATCTAATATAAAACTACAGGAAAATCACCATTACATTAATAAAAAGAAAATACCTCTGTTAAAAACACTGGCTTGAGTTAAAGGATGAACTATTGAATCAGCAAATCCATCCGTTCACTTATTCCTACATTCACTCTGAAAATATACATTGAACTCATATGGGTGAAACACTGAGTTAGGTGCCATAAAACAGGGGACTGAAGGTGAATATATTAACTGCATGTGGGAAAATCTAGAAATTGGCAGGATTTCATGAATATGCATGCACATAAAGATCTCATTCGGGGTTTCTCTTCTTTAATAGAACATTTGTGCATTTTAATGGACAGTCATGAACTTTGCCTAATCACCTTTTATGGACACTTAGATTTTTTTCCATATTTTGGCTATTGTAAATCATGTTGCAATAAACATGGGGGCGCATGTATCTTTTCAAATTAGCTTTTTTGTTTTCTTTGGATAAATGCCCAGAGTGGAATTGCAGGATCATGTAGTAGTTCTACTCTTAATTTTATTGAGGAACCTCTGTGCCGTTTTCCATAGTGGCAGCATCAATTTACAATCTTATCAACAGTGTATGAGGATTCTCTTTTCTCCACATCCTTGCCAACACTTATCTCTTGTCTTTTTGAGGACATCCATTCTAGCAGTCGTGTGGTAATATCTCACCATGGTTTTGATTTGCATTTCCCTTCTGATTTGTGAAGTTGAGCCCCTTTACATGTATCTGTTGGCCATTAATTTGTACATCTTCTTTGAAAAAAATGTATATTCGGTTCTTCTACACATTTTTAATTATTTCGCTTTTTCTATTTAGTTGTATGAGTTCTTTATATATTGGATATTAACCTGGATAGTTTCTGTTATCCTTGAAGTAGACTCACATTCAAGGAGAAGGGTACAGGGAAGGTGGGCTGAGGAGAGTGGTTCGAGATTCAAATGGGCACTAAAGAAAATGGGTGGAGGAATTTATTATAAATATTTGAAAAAATCAGGAAGAATTGCAATCCTCATGAAGGGCCGGCCAGCCAAGTTTTCAGTAAGAGTCTGCATGGTTGTTGGCTCACCCTCGACCATTCTCTTGGGAATTCTTTGGTAGCCTTGACACTAGGAAAAAGTCTTCCTATGTTTTTCTTCTAGGTGATGCAGGAGTGTCCTCTTAGTTTCTTACTTTTTCTTTGATTCCTTCAAAGGCAAAACAGTAGAGTAATAATAAAGATCTGCATCTCGGTTCATTAAGTTTCTGAATTTCCTCCAGAACCCACTGTTTCTAGAAAGCATATAAATACTTTGTCTAAATTTACTACAAATATAAGGAAAAACTTTCCACTCAGAAAACTTACTTCTCTCTTCTCCTAATGTAATTTTATCTATTTGCCAGCAATAACCAAATTTGATTATTATATAACATTCTTATTGATTTTCCTTACCAGCTACTTTCTGTCAAAAGGATTTCTTTGTCAATAGATGAAAATCCCTTTTAAGATACAGAAAAAAGAACTCACCAAAGTTATAACCATTTAACATTTTTTTCAAAGCTTTATCTAACTTTGAAAAGTTGAGAGAATTCAACAAAATGTAGCCAATTGAAAAATGCCTTTAGAGGTTGTGTTTTAAATGAATTGGAAATATAATTTTGTGTACCACTTTTTTGGTTATTCAGGTGGTAGAAAAGTTTCAGCACTGATTACAAGTCTATTCAACATCCTAAAATAATTCAGTGTTTTAAATTAATTTAATTGGGTTTCTGTGATAGCATATGAAAATATTCTCTAATCATTTAGGTTGGTTTAGGTTTGTACATAAGATTGCCAGCTCCATTTTAAAAAATCTGCTTTGTTTTCTTTCGTTTCCTATAGTGACTGTAGTTTTAACAATTACCTAACTTAAAACAACTGCATTTAGCTTCTTTTAATGAATATTTGAAAAGCAAATATATGTTAGTAGATTATTGCTGATATATTTTAAATGTTTTGTTTTTGAGGTCATGAGAAAGAATCTCCATTCTAAATCAGTGCGAGACTGTCTTCTTTTCAACTCGTTGTGTTAGCAAAATTGATGACGTATAAATCTGGATAATAATTATCTAGTCAATATGGAAGAGATTTAAACTAAAATGATCACTGACAAAAAAAAGTCTGTTATTTGCTGACTTTTATTAAATGATTGAGTGCTTTAAAAGTTGATTTTCCTAAAAAGTTAATAAACAATTAAATTCCAAAGGAATATTGGAATTTTATGATAATCTATGCAAAGAAATAGGATGATATAGCATTCTTCATCTTTTAGCTGGTAAAGATGACATATTGCTTTTTTTCCTCTACATTTCTATAACAGATGCTTCCAACAGCTGGGATTCCAAGATTAGTTTGTCCAAAATATGAAAGCATGTCATCTAACCAAAGTATTAAGTTGACCCAATTTTTGTGGCTTCCAGTAATTGTACTATTCTCTAGAACACTGATTTAACTTCGGTATTACTGCACTGATGGGTTTGGGGCTAAATCTGCCTGCCCTCATTCAAATAATTATTTGGAAAAAAAAAAAGACATAAACTTCTGAACCTTTATACGCTGATCCATTCCAGCAAAGAGCAGAACTCGGAAAACCATTCTTATTACTTAGCCATTTGTTAGTTGAACTACATTTCTATGTCAGACAACATTTTAGCATTCAAATTACTTAATTAATTCCCTTCTGCATGTTGTAAATGTAAATCAGATTTTAAATCTTAGTTTCCATTCTTAAGATCGGAGAACATTTGCCATGCCTTATTAAGGTCGAATGCATTCATGTCACATAAACACAGTAGATGATCCACATTAATTCATAATGATTTTTCAATAATTTTATAGATTATAGAAACAATAGCACAAATTCACAGAAATATTTATGTCAGGCATTCTGTTAATAAAGTCCATATATAATCTGAAAAAAATGTAGTTTCCCCATAACTCAGTATTCCCAAAGATTGCATTTTGGAGTAAAATTTGCACGAACAACTTTTTATGTATTCTTCCTCAACATCTCAGTCCATTTGATACTACATCTTTCTCTAATAATGTCTAGAACAAATATGAATTCTTAATCTTGACAGGAATATTGATAGAGCTATTTATATTACCATAATTGGTAGCAGTGAGCATAGACAGTTACAAAATATTACTAACCATTGAGGACAAAACATATTTCACCAGATGCCTCCACAGGCAATCTTCAGTGATCTGTATTCTCAACATCTCTTGCCAGCTTCTATCTCCATCTTAGACCTTACCTCTAGGGAAAATCATTCAGGCCATGAATAATACAGAAGTACTCATGCAAATTGGTATTCAAAAGAGACTCTATTCATTCTCTGACTGGCTGGAATTATGCTCTGTGAAACTATTAATCTGATCTTAATAAGAAGGAAATAAATTATTCTCATTTTTTAGAGTTAATTGTTAGAGACAACTAGATACTAACCTACGGTTTAACTTTTCTAAAGCAACACATAGCTTAGTTACCTAAATGAGTAAAATGTCCACTAAAATACGGCCATCTATTTCCAAATTTTATGAGAGAGAGAGAGAGGAATATACATATACATATATATGCATTTAACGCGAAAACATTTTGTACAATAAAGCGTTTTTCTTGCATTCCGTGAACACTCAGCCTTGTGGACACTGAATTATAATCAGTTGTTTATATATCCGTTTATTCTGTGTGTTCATGAACTTTATAAACCCCTTAAGGGCAAAGACAATGTTATGTTCACTGCTGTATCTCCACAGTTAGCAGAGCACCTGCATTTCAAAAGGTGCTCAGTACTCATTTGTAGAGTAAATTAATGACTTTGAAACTTGCCCTCAAATTATAATTTGTGTTTACCTTTTTATTTTTATACATGGACAATTTAAATTTAATATAATTCGTCAAGATGTCAGTTACCTTTTCCCCACACTAGAATTCATGAATTATTTTGAGAATTTTGTTTCTCTCTTCCAGTCAAAAGTACCCAGTTATATCCCTCTTCCCTTAGTGTGTAATTCCCAATTCATAAACAACTCTGTGGTGACTATTCAAATCATTTTCAAAATATCTCCAAATACAGAGAGTGGTAAAATTCAAAATGGACACAGAACATCAGAGATGACCAAAGCTAAGAACATGGTGAGTTAAAGCTTCCAGAAGCTTCCAGAAACCCAGTGGTGGCAATTTTAGCTTCATTTGATTATTCGAGTGCCAATTACAAAGGTCCTAGTTAACACAAAAATCATTTTAGATTTTTTTCCAGCAAATATGAATTGGAAACAACCATTTTTCCCTTGTCTCAGTCTTGTCTTTTTCGTCACTAAGTCATATATAATAAGGTTGTCTGGTTTTGTTAATCTTATAATGAGGAGGAGACACTGAGAGCATCCACTCCCCCCATCGAGAAGGGCAGACAAAGACAGGGAGAATTAGGCCAGTTCCCTGTATGGCAACTGAATGTGTTCTATCATCTGTTTTTTTGATGGATGGGAACATTCCTGAACTTGTGCAGTCCATTTCACCCAGGAGAAATGTGCTTGGAATACTTATTTGATATTAAAGTCCACAAAAGATGATTAAGCAAAGTTCATGACTGTCCATTAAAATGCACAAATGTTCTATTAAAGAAGAGAAACCCCGAATGAGATCTTTATGTGCATGCATATTCATGAAATCCTGCCAATTTCTAGATTTTCCCACATGCAGTTAACACATTCACCTTCAGTACCTTGTTTTACGGTACTTAACCCAGTGTTTCATCTATACTAGTTCAATGTATATTTTCAGAATGAATGTAGGAATAAGTGAATGAATGGATTTGCTGATTCAGTAGTTCATCCTTCAGTTAAAATCAGTGTTTTTAACAGAGATATTTTATTTTTATTAATGTAATGGTGATTTTCCTGTGGTCTTATATTAGTTACCATCATCCCCCTTCGATACTTTCCTGACTTTTACAACGTCTGGTTCCATGTCAGATATTTGGATATGCCTGTCTATAATAAATACACAAACTTGCATACACACCCTTTAGAAATCTATGATTACATTTAAATGGAGTGCCCTCAAAATTTAATAAATTCTAATATAAATACTGAGACATTATTTCCTAGATAGAAAATTTTAAATCCCCCAAATGTAATGAATTGTTGAAAGAAATACTGAGATAAATGCAGGCAGACTATTGCTATATCAAGATACATTCAGTTTGAAAAAAAACAGTCCTGGAAATTGATGGTTCACAGCATACTAACTGATGATGTCATGTAATTCAACCAGTTGTGCAGCTATCTCATGGTGTACAGATAATGTCCAATTACCAATTTAAAATCAAAAGCCTTCATCAATCAGTGAGATTTTTTTACTTGTTATTAAACGAATGTTTTATTGAATATTTTTACTGAATTGAAAACTTTAGCATGATGTGGCATTTGTTAGGGTGAACTCAGCCATTCAGAGTATAAGCTTAGTTCTAACTTTAATTTCAAGATGCATGTGGTAATACTTCTTACAGTTGTGTCTTAATTTCTCTTTATTCCAAAGTAGCAGGTTATTCAGTCAGTCAACAGATGTTAATTAAGCATCAATGGTGCACAGCAATGCTATAGGTACTTGGGGTAAAACAAATGAAGTATAAAATATGGATTCTAACCTCAACAGTCATATCCTCTAATTCAAGTGAATGGCCAACACTCATAAAACAAGCAGAAATATTGAGAGAGATTCCCAGAATGGAGGTAGTTGTTGATACACATTAAAAATGTCAAAAAGATTCAGGGAGACATTATATGGAGGTTAGAGAAGATGAAAAAATCCCTTCATGCTTTTATTTATTCACTCATTCACTCATTCATTCATTCTCTCTTATCACCTGATAAGTACTAAGACCTGAGAATAAAAGGATTAATAAATAATAGTTATTTCCCTCATAGAGCCCACTATTCGAAAGAAAAAGCAAAGAAAGAGTAGCATGAAGAGTTCTTGAAAATGATGAGACTTGAAAGGGTGAGGATTTGGATCGACGGAGGAGATGGGAGAAGGCATTCTAAGCATAGAAATCAGCATGTGTCAAGATATAAATATTCGTTCCTCCAAAGTTTCTTTCATGTCTCTGATGCTCAGCACCAAGCAAGCATGTGGCAGATAACCCCCAAAATATATGTTGAGCTATTTAATAGTGTGTTGCTAGGAGACTGACCTGGATGAAGTTCTCGTTTTGAAGACTAATGACAGTAAGGAGAATTATCTACGTCGACACAACTAGACAGGTGCCTCTGGGCTGAGAAGAGAATGAATACCTAGCCTATTTATGATCAGAGGAGTGATGACATGAGTGTGGTGATCGATGAAGATAAATGTGGTACTCGCGTATGGGCCTATTTGTGTGATAGCTGCTATATAGCTCTGGGCAAGATCCAAACCAGGGGACTATGGAGAGGTCAGTACTGCAGCAACGGTGGCTAGTTATCTGAATCTACTTGTGTGTCTAGGGACTGAATTTCAGGGTAAGGCCAGCAGTATGGTTATGGGGAAAGGAAGCTCGGGGGTTTTCACATGAGTAAATAGGTGAAGTTAAGCAGGAGGATTAATAGGAAGCAAAGATTGGGGAAATCTCACCTAATTCTGATGGATGTCACATGTCTGGCTATTTTTAGTGGACACGATGTGTGTGTATAGGTGTATTACACAGCTTGGGCCATACATGTGCCGGTATGTGCCATAGAGTATTTTAAGTGCAACTCCTTTCATCTAACGGTCTGGGTAAAGTTAGGATTAGAGACAAGAACTATCAAGCTATTGAAAGAAGGAAGGTTTGCAATGCTGAGCTAGGCCAGTATAGTGTAAATTGCACTCAATCAACTCAAGGATAAACTGGGGCTTCTTTGTAAAGATGGTGATAGGTCGTGTTAATTCACTGACTGGTTCTAATCAAAGTCCTCAGAAATTGGGAATGACAAGTGGGAAATTGCGCATGGAGATATAGATATGACAGGGCTACTTAGGAACCTCCCCCACTCCATATGGGCTCTGCTTTAGTCTTCACATTCTTGCCGATCAAAATTTAGACCTAAAAAGCAATGCAGAACTTTCTTTTTTTTAAGTTAACCGCTGATCCAAAACAGTCAGGATTTCTCTTAATACTACCAAGATCATAAACATGTGGCATGCTGAGTAAGCACCATGGCCCCTGCCCTCGTGGCTCACTCTGCCAGGTGTAATGTCCCCTTGGCTACTCACTGCTACATCCATCACATTTTTGCATTTGTTGCTACTGAGCTTGACCCACGTATTAGCTTAGGTCCTAACCCAGGAATAAATAAGGACCAAGGATCAGTACCTGACTCAGAATGGAATAAATATTGCTGCTAGTTCCCTACTGACTTTGTGCCCTCATTGCCAAGGAAAAGTTTATAGCTACTTCACCTCTAAGAAGTTGGTTGTCCGAAGCCTCCATTAAGGTCAAGGACAGCAGTTAGGTTGTATTTAATAAACGTTAGACTTTAACCCACCAGTGTTCCATTATTTCCTTCATACGGCAGGAGGCATAATAGAATAATGATTGCTATTTTCAGAGGAAAAGGCCCAGCAATCTGTTTTTCTGATAGGTTGTTGTTGTCGTTGATTGTTTTATTTTGTTTCTAAACCTCTCATGTAGCTGAGCTGAACAGTACCTGGAGGCTGTTCCCTGGGCCTGAAAGGGGAGGGGCTTAGAACACCAGGTACTGCTGCCACATTCTGATGCTGCATTGTCTTCTCCCCCAGTTTGAATCCACTTGTGTGTCTAGGGACTTCATGAGAACAGTCTGAAATGAACTGTGTGATTTTAGTTAGAGAAGAAAGTGGGATTGGCCCCAGACATACCAGCAATCTAAGCAAAAAGACTGCCCCCGTGAACCGACCCAGTGAATAGTCATCATCAGAATGAGAATATATTTTTGCTGGTTATTTTCCTTTATGTGTTTGTTTTCACAGAGATTATATGGAAAATGGTTTATTTAGGAGAGAAATCAGATATTCAGAGCTCCTCTTCAAGAATCTTGCCCACCCTTTTTTAACATCTTAGTTCTACAATAACTATCTTGTCCTCCAGTCTCCTAGGAATTGAATTACCAACTTTTCTCCCTGTAACCCACTCCCTGGTCTATATCACAGTCACATGAATGGATTTTGGGCCTTGATACTGACATTGTCCTCTATTAGTTGGCCACTAATGTCCCTTGACTCTTTAGCCAAATGATTGCTCTATTCCTGATTATATGATACTCTTTATTTCAGAGTTAAGGGTATGTATGATTAGCCTGTCCTTTTGGTAGAATCTCTTAGTCCTGAATGTGCCATCAGGCTCGTTTTCAAGTCTTAGATACCTGAAAGTGAATCTTGGTCCTGTGAGGTGACACACATCACTACCTGACCCTTCCTGGGCACTGTCTCCTGACCTTCCTCTGTCCAGCTTGTCCCTGGAGTTCTTCCGATAATTTCACAAAGAGGAATTCCTACTGTGTATCACAATTCTGTGGGAAATCAAAGGGGAAGAACCAAATCTTTGGAGTCAACTGGAATGTGTAGTCCAGTTAGACCATTTTAATTTAGAATGTTATTCAACATCTCGTAGCTGAGCTCTAAAACCAAGTCTGTAATATTAAACTTACTTGACGGTGTTTGAGGTTAAACTAGCTCATGGTCGTATGCCAGATGAGACAAACGTCTCTCTCCTCCTCCCCGGCTTGCTTCCTCCCCCTCTCTATGCCTTTCTTCTATGCCCTGCACAATGCCCTGAGGCCACAGCTCCAAATGACTCAGTCTGGTATTAGAGATAGAAGTGCAAATCTAACTGATAACTGTAATCTACTTTGTAGATGCTGTAAAAGAGAAGGAGGCATGGCCAGAAAAGTTCAGGGGTCTCTGGCCACCAGCTAGGCAGGCTCTCCGCCCCAAAGAATTGAAGGAGCCTCCTCAGGGTCTGCTGCTGAGTGGGCCTTCGATAATCATTTGACTGTGTACATATCGCGTATTAGTATTACATAGCAAACTGCTCAGTCTCTAACCCCTAACCAACTCCCTCCCAGCTCATGTGTCCTCTAAGCATTTAAGGACTTAAATGTTTTTCTGCTCTTGACCACGTGACCCCTTACTCAATGGTCGTTGGTCTTGGTCAGTGAACATGCTTCTTTCTGTTCCTCATGCGGATAAAGATCTTTCCTGGTGCAAAGGTTACTTTTTCTATCAGTGGAATCCCGTAACTCGAGCTATCTGTAAAGGAAGAAGAAGAATATATAGGTATGGAATGTAAAATTATCCTTTTAAATAACCTCTGTCAGGCTCTTCAGAGATATGATTAAGATCAGTTATACTCCTTTATAAAATGAAAAGCAGCATGCAATATTACCTTTTTATTTTTTACCAAAATACAAAGTCCCTCTCAACACAGGCAACAGGAAGAGTTGAAAGTTCATCTCATGTACAAAGCTAATCCGGAAGATTAAGAGCAATCCTAACCCCACTTTGTCCCCTCAGTAGCTGAGCTTATTCCCATTATCTGGAGACCACACTTTAAGAACTTCTATTGCCTTGAGTAGTCAAATTCACAGACACAGAAAATAGAATGGTGGTTGCCAGGGGCTGGGGGAGGGAAGACTGGGGAGTCCATGTTTAAATGGTACAAAGTTTCAGTTGGAGAAGATAGAAGATTTCTGGAGGTGGATGGTGGTGACGATTGTACAACAATGTGAATGTACTTAATATCACTGAACTGTATACGTAACAGGGTTAAAATGACAATGCGTATGTTATATATATGTTATCACAATAAAAAAAAAACACAAGAATTTCTAGTGCAAGTGGTGGCCATTCCTTAAAAATACTGGTGTGTCTTTGTTATAGAAAATAGGTGCATCCAGTTTACAATTTCATACTTTGAGCTCAATTATGGATTAATATTGTATGGCAATTCATCATGGTTTTATGACAGAAAAAAATTAATGAATAAAATAAAAAGATTTATAACACTTAAATTTTGCTTTATTAAGAGAAAATGGATTTCTTATGTATCCAAGATCTGGCCAAAATAACGGGAATATTAGAGTCTGCATTCTTATGATTGCTCCTCTACCTGCTTCTTTAAAATGGATAAATCAGATTTTGCCTTATCTTGTTTCTGCAATAAAAATGTGTAGTGATACTCATGCTTTTTTCAGGATAGGGTGTGGGCCAACGTGGGGAAGAGCCTGAACTGCATTATTGAGATGGTGGATAAACTGATTGAAAAGGATGGCGGCAGTGAAGGCAGCAGTGGCAGCAGCAAAGATGGAGAAAAGGACCCTTCTGCGGCAGACTCCATGATAACGCATCCAAAGGGTAAGGTATCTTTTTTCCCCAATCACTGATTGAGTAAACAAAATGAGAAAGTCATGATAAAAAGAGATAGAAAGAGAGGAGTCTACAGTGCCTTTGATGAAAGTGCTGATAGCACACTTTTCCATCACTGTGGCTTGAATGATGGAAGGCTGTTTATCAAATTGCATCTCGGTTGTGTTTTCAGAACGGCTTGCAATGCTCTTTTTTCGTTTTTTCTTTACTACAAAACAACCTTTTTGAAAGAAGAACAATGTTTTCTTTTAAAGAGTCTGACATAGTTTAATCTACTTTTACTCATTCCTCCAAAATATTTTTAGGAAGAAAAACAAGCATCTAATCTTAAAACTGTTAGAAAGGTTGAGAGATATTAGAACACAATATCTTGTGAAAAGAATGCAGTATGGTAAAATGCTTTTTGCCTTATTCTGAGGAATTCTTTGTGAATTATCTCAAAAACATTAAAAGGTTCGATTCCATATAAGAAGATTATGTTTGTGCATCATTCCAAAAACATATTAGTAAGTCTAGATATTCATGGATCCATGTATACACACATACACACATGCATATAGATACATATACATGTGTGGGTATATATGTGTCTATAGACAAGACAGACGTATAATAGATACTTTCAAATATATAAGATTGATTACCAAATATAATCAAAATGTTAACTACAATTGTGTCCCAATAAATGGCTTTTTTTGTTGTTAATTTGATTAATTTTGATGACAAAAAAAAAGACATATCTTTATTTTTTATGGTAATAAGAATTGCTGTTAGGGTTTTGCCAACCCTTTCGTTAGATGTCTTATATGTTTGAAGAAAGTAAACAATATTGCTCTACCATCTTCTTCTGAACTCTGCTTTTCCTTTTAATTTACGAAAATGAGTCATAAGAAAATATGACTGCTTATAAAATTAAATTTATGTTCTTCCAATTTGTTTTCCTTACTTGCATTTTCCTCAGGAGTTTAATTATGTAAAACATCCAAAAAGTCATAGAACCATTTCTAAATCACTTCGGAAATTGTGGCTTTCTAAAGTTTTCTCATAAACGGTCCTTACCTTTTACAGTACGTTCATGTTAGGTGCGAAATTTATTCTAATGTTCTTCAGTTGTTCCCACCTACTTGGCCTAACTGCATAAGGGAACTTTCTTTTTCAATATCAGTTGTATTAGTTAATGAATCTAGTCCAGTTCCATAACTTTACATGAATCAAATTGAAAGCTTATCATAATGTATGCCATAAAGAAAATCATGTACTTCTGTTTTCTTTGATTGAGCATTATTGACTCTAACTATAAGCCAGACACGATCCTGTACTCGGAAAATGAGGTAAAGAAGCCATATCCATTTTAGCGACTTGTTCTGTCCGTTGATGGGTGTTTAAAGCATATACTTTTTTAGCAGTAAAAGGAAAAGCAGATTTTAGAAAAAGAGAAATCAGATAAGAGATACTAGATTTTGCCCCATTTTTTTGTTTTGATGTCCTCCCAAACTTCTCTTTAATAACAGAGTTCTAAAATGTTTGAAAATATACAGTTTATCCATATCTTATATTTTACCTAAAGATTGTATCTGTGTGATCAAAATTACATTTTGAAAAGTAAAAGTATTTGGTAGGTAAATAATCCATAAGATTAGATGAACCGTTTTTATTTGAATGTGAGGCAGTGTTTGGATGGAGTCGAAAGTCAGGTAGAAGTTATTGCCAATGTAGAGTCCATGACTAGATCGGCTTTGTGGACAGTAGGAGTCGAAATACAACGTAGTGCCCTCTGGTTGCTTTTATTATTTTTATTTTATATCCATGTTTATTTCATTCATTTTTTGGTATGTTATGAACATTTTTAGAAGATAAGACACTGCTTAAATGGGTGAAATAAATATATATTTTAGAAATTATGGAACATAGTAAATATTGTCAAATAATATCAAAGTTAAACCTTGTAAATATTTTATATGTTATATTGAGAACATATTTTAAAGAGGATATTGGTACATAAAAGATGCTTAACACATATTAAATAGATGTTTCACAAATGAATCCATGCTCAAATATACTTAAATAAATGTGGATGCTGCTCTATAGTTGGAGTGAGATTAACTCAATTATTGAATAAAATTTTATTTTTATTATTTAGTAAAAATAATTATTTTTTTCTGCATCTTAAATTTGGGAGGAAAAACACTTTCATTTTCTGCTCTGACTTTTGTCACATAAAGCAATGTGATAGAGAAATAAATAGTGGCATTTTGAACTAATATAAAGTAAGTGAATAACCGAAAGTCATATATTTACTTATACTACCCACCAAACTATTTCAGATAAAGATATTTCGGATCTACATTTACTGATGATATGTGCCCCATTTTACTTGTATTTTAAATTTTTAATAGAAAATAATCATAATTTAGAAAATTTGCAAAGAAAAATAAATAAGATTATGCATAATTTTTATTTTCTTATTTCAATCACATAATAATTTGGAGCATTTTCTGTGTTTATGCACACCCACTCACACACACACACACAGACACACACACACACACACACACACACACACTCTTACCAAAACTGAGTACACATTATAAATACAGATGTGCTTCTTGCTGTCCTGCATATCATTATATTATCAATGTTCCCTGATAAACACACACTGGAAATGAGATTATAATGACTGTGCACAAAGAGAAAGCACCATTTTAGATATTTAATTAAATGCTGCAATTAACACATAAGTATCTTCGAACTTCTCAGTCTTTAACTACAGCTCAGATATTTTCTCCTAAAGTTAGATTGCTAGAAGTGTAATTATTTTATAAGAAAGAGTTATCCCTTCTCTCCCATGTGTTTATTTGTATAATTATCTGTTTATATCAGTGTGGACTCATGAACACTTATTTTATTCTTTGGTTTATAATTCAATACTATTATTTATTAGGGGCTAAAATTGTCCTAGTTAGCCATTGGGAGCTCTTTCAGGCTGGTTTCAGTGGCTTTCTGACAGGTTTCCCCACCACAAGCTATGTATTGCCTCCCTCCCTCCCTCCTTCTTTCCCTCCCTCCCGTCCTCACTCCCACCCTCCCTCTCTCCTTCCCTCCCTCCCTCCCTCCCTCCCTTCCATCTTTCCTTCCTTCCTCTCTTTCCACTTTGCTTACTTTCTTACTTTATTTACTAACTCCTTTACCCTTTGTATTATAGGTTCATCTGCATTTTTCCTGCCCTTGGCCCTAGGTTCAGCCATTTCCATGGAATCTTGGTTTCCTTCACTGGAGAATACCATTTAGAAACCAACATTAGGGTGGGTGGGAACATTTTGAGGGTTCTTTTTGACAATAGGTATTCTCACCATTAGTATCTACAAATACCCTTTTAACTACAGTCTTCCCAGCTACAAATATTTCCACTGATTTCATGCCACTTTGAATGAAAAATATCATGTTATGATTTCTGGTTATTTATGAAGCTTAACATTATATAACTTAATAGTATATTTCAAAATATTCTTTTTGATAATAAAATTTATTTCTCCAATAGCCCAAATTTATCTCCAGCCCGTAGATGGGGTGGAAAAGCCATTTTATTCTTTTCTTTTTACAATTAATTAATGAATTGAGTCATCTAGAATTTATTGGAATGTATGATGCAGTAAATACTGGTTGGCACTTGTTACCACGTCATTTATTAGTGATTCTTTTCCTCATGTTGTATAGGTTTTGTTTAGTTTTGCTGTTTATTTATTAAGTTCTACAAATGTTTTTAGTCAATTTCTGGGATTTTTGTTCTATTAATTTGTGTTTTATATTGAGATACATTTTGAAATCTCATAAAGTAAGTCAACCCTTGGATAGTCAGGTTTTCTTTCGTCATCACCATCCTTTATTTTTACATTTTAGGGATAATTTGTGTTTGTTATGCTGGTAAAAATCTACATGGTTAAAGAGATAGTCCTCTGAATTGTCACTATCTTTATCCATTTTTTTATGTTCCTCTATAACCTACAGATATTTTTTTTTCTTTTCAGGTTGCAGATTTTCCTTTTTCAATGTATTTAGTAATAGTTTAGATCTGGATTAATACAAATAGTACTGAGAGAAGTAAAACCCTCTTTACTGTTCTGTTTCAATAACTATTTCAAACATTCATGGGTTATATATATGTTTACGTGTTTTCTTAATGAGCAAGACTGTCCCATTTTCCATATACTTAACCATACTTTAAGCATCTAATGTATGAGTGGTACCCAATGCCTTCAATTTTATAATATTGAGAACTTAGGGATAAAATCAGTGAATATTGGAATCTTAGATTTTGATGTGCCCTTAAAGATTATGTAATTAAACCTCCTAAGAAGCGTACCTACGATATCTCTGCCAATTTTAACCTAACCTCTGATACACATCTCCACTGAGAGAAAACCATTTTTATTTTCTAGAGTGACATGCTTCAGATGTTGATCTAAATATGTTTCCTTCAATTTTACCCACTGGTCCAGATCTAATTCTTAGACACAAACAGAACAAATTTACTTCTCTTTTTCCACATTATACCCTAACATATCTGAAAGCAATCATCATATCCTTTTTGAATTGCCACTATTGGGGTCATTTTTCAAAGGAATAGCATCAAATGCAGAGGAATACAAGGGCACAACCTCCTTAGTTTTAGATATTATTCTCCTAAGTTCACATTAGCTACTTTGACAGCCACATAGTACTACAAACTCCACTAATATCCATAAACCTTGCTTAATTTGACCTATTCATCAGGCATCTCAAGATTCAAGTCATATTTAAGCACCACTGTGTGTTAGAAATTGTGAAATATTAGGGGCACAAAGAGATTAAGACACAGTCTATCTCAATTCTACTGAAAAGATTGATGTCTAAACCCATGACTGTAGTATAATATACTTTTGAGTACACTCTAATAAATACCTGTTTCTTTCATCCATCATATCTACTGTCCTACCCAGGTTTATTTTATTCACATTTTATAAACATTTCTGTCCATTCGCAGAAGTAAAGGATAAAAGTGATGAAAAAACAGAAATACATACAGATCCTAGAGGCACATTGCTATGCATTGAAACACACTTGTTAATCACTACTCTTTAGGAATGTGTGTTCAACCAGCTATAAATTCACCCATTCATGTTATTGTATACCCTGTATTTCTCTTTCACAAGAATATCATGAAATGCCCTGTGGAAAGACCAAATATCCTTTGTCATTGAATATTATTTTTCTAATCTACCCAGCTATAAGTCCTTACACGAAATGCTTGGGCAGGTTTTTCTGTAATTATAGTTAGCATACAATATTATATTAGTTTCAGGTGTATAAAACAGTGAGTCAACATTTATATACCTTATGATGTGATCACCACACCACGTCTAACAACCATCTGTCACTGTGCAAATTTATTACAATGTCATTGACTATATTCCCTGAGCTGTACACTACATTTCTGTAGCATATTTATTTTATCTTGGCAGATTTTTTGATATTATTAAGTTAATAGCTTCAACGTGTGTGGATGTTTATGCACACGTACATGAAAATCATTATATTCCTGAACCTATACTCAATATTAGACAATTATTTCAGCAGTTCTATAATAGATAACAAGTCTGTTTTATAAATTGCAAAGATAGAAGCACAAAGCATTGTTTTCATCAAATGGCTTAAATATTAATATTTCTGAATTCCGTGAATTGCTACTCATGAATGTTTAGAATTTCATGGGAAAGAAACATCAATGAATCAAGCTTATTAGAACTCATAAGTCAGCAGGAGAAAAAAAAAAACTTTTAAAGTACACTTACAAGTTTAAAAAACTTGGTAAAATAATCAAAAGATACCACAGATATTTTTATTATAAATATAGAATTCCAGTAATAATTGTACATTATGACAGGTTTTAGTGTCTAGTCTTATTAGGAAATGAATGTTGTTTCCTTTAATATTGTGCAATTATTTCTAATGTAAAAAAAAAAAAACCACTTGACTTAGAGCCAAGATACTCGGCAAGTCCAGAATTTACTTATTTGGTATGTGACCTTGGGCAGATCGCTTGAATTCTCCAGACCTCACTTTGTTGGTAAAATAAATATCATCTGCAAAATCTTGAAATACCTTCCAGTTCTAGAGTTTTATGCTAATAAAGATACCACATGATTTAAAGTGATTTTTTTTTCCTTTCTCTTCAGTTGTCCGACATATTTTAATTGAACACCTACTATGTGTCAGGCACTATTCTAGACACTTGGGAAACAGCAATGAACAACACAGACAAAACACCTGCCCTCCTGAAGTTTACGTTTTTGTATCACAAAGACGTTAAGAAATAACATGAGAAAGAAGGGCATTACATAATATGTTCATGGTGACAAACGCTGTGGGAAAATATAGAGCGAAGTAAGAGCTTGGGAATATTGCTGGAGGGCAGCGGTCAGAGTTTAGTGGAGTAGTCAGTATAAGCTTCGCCGAGAAGCTGGTGTCTGAGCAGAAACACAGGAGATGAGGAGTTGAGCCGTGTGGATATTGAGGGAAGGATATGTTGGGTACAGAGGACAGTGCAAAAGCCCTGGGCGGACATGTGCCTGCCTTGATCTTGAAACAGCAAGGAAGCGGGTTTGGTTTGAACAGAGAAGGTGAATGGGAGAGAGTAGAAGACAAATTTGAAGAAGTAACTGGGGAAACGGTCATGGAGGGACTTTGGCTTTTGCACTGAGGAAAATAAGAAGCAATCAGAGTATTTTGAGCAGAGGATTAATTTTATTTGATTGAGACTTTAACAACTAGGCTGTTATATCGAGATTGGACTGTTGAACCAGCTAGATAGCTAATGTAATGATCTAAGTGAGGCAGAATGGTGGCTTGGACTAAGAAGGTGGCAATGGAGGTGATGAAAAGTAGTCGGACCCTGTACTTACGTTGAAGATAACGGCATCAGAGTTTTCTGATGATTTAAATGAGAGAGTGAAAGAAAAGTAGAGGTCAAGGGAAGGTTATTTTTTAAAGATGGGGAGATAACAGCATATTTGTGCACTAATGGGAATGATCCAGTAACAAAGGAAATGTTGATAATGTAGGAAGAAAGGGAGAAAATTGCTTTCATGACACTCAAATAGATTAGAGGCGATGACATCTGGCACACAGGCATTGGAGCTGGTTTTAGCTCAAGAAGTTTTATGGGGTTTCTCCCAGAAACAGGAGATAAGGAAGAATGTCACAAACAAAGCTGAGAGCTGAGAGGATGCTGAGTCACATGTAAATTACTTTATGACTGTTTCAATTTTTTAGAGATGGGAGCTAGCATTTTGGGGCAAGTTAATATGTACTAAAAACTTTTTAAATGTTGCCTGTACTATTTAATTCTTGCAACAGTTGTCGGAGTAATTCTGCACAATGAATGGGCAGAGGAGTAGAGAGTGGGTGTTGCCTGCGCCCTCTCATGCCGGTCCAGTGGCAGAGCCTGGATGCCGCCTCTGGCGCTGTGCATTGAGAGCCTCCCCTCATAGCCTCTGCACGGCCCTGCTTCTGTTCTTTCCAGAAAAAAAGCATCTCGAATCTTACTGTGTACAGATAATTTTTTGCTATCACCCTTTAACAAAATGTTAAGTTTTATCAGACACAAATTAGTGACATTACGAGATAACTTTATGAAAATCAGTCCCATAGGTTATCTCTTAAAGGTTTACTGCGGAATTATACATTATACATGGCAGGAGATACACACTGGCAAAATCACTTAACTTTCTCATAAATCTCCCGATGCTTACACCCACAGAGAAACTGGGATAGAGAGAGAAAAGAAAGTCATCCCTCCCATCTGGGAAACTTTGGGGCGTATGATTATAGGATGAAATGGCCTGAGAAATGGTAGTGTTTACATTATGTTTCGTTATTTGGCCTACTTACTTACTCAGCATGTATAAGAAAATTCATTTACGCGAGGCTTTGTTTGTGTTTATAGAAATACATATGTATATTTTTTTAAAGGATGTAGTGTATCCTACTGGCCTTAAACTTTACTAGAAAACTGAACTCGCCTAGTTCACTTCAGAATAAAACGTATCTCCTCTTCCTTCCTCTGGAGGCCTGTGCTACAATTAGGCTTCAACAACTCAATAGCCTCTGCCTCTCTTCTATCTTAGTACCTGGAAATAATTTACATGACAAGAGCTCTCTGATGCAGATGTCTTAGTGATTTCAGGTTATTCGATGACCTATAACATATGTGGCTTATTTTTAAATGCTCAGCATGTTTGTAGGCCAGAGTCCTCAGGTTATAGATTTTTGTTTGTTTGTTTTTGTTTTTTTAAGGCTGAAAGGCAAAATAAACCCAAAGAATGTGAGCGGGTAACTCCTCCTGGTCCAGTGTAACCCCTGGCTCCAAACTTTGTGCTACACCAAACGCGGCTCTTGTTTGATCAGTAGATTTACTTCCTGGAAACTGTCTTAGCAGAATTTACTTAAGGCTTTCAACTTTGTGCTACAAAATGAGAAGTTTAACTAGGATATCAATATATCAGTTGATGCATTTCCTTTGCTATTTTTCTAAGAGCAAGACTAGAAAGTTTTATGACACTGTTCTCAGGCTGGCAGAATTCAAACAAACAAGGTTCCCTTGACATGATAAAAGGCTGCCTTTGCTCCTCTCATAGCAGTCAGTGTCGAGTGGAGCGGTATATGCATTTCTAATGTTACGTCTGGAAGAGCCAACTTGGAAGAGCCAACTTCGGTCACTTATCTTGGATCGTAGTGCAGTGGACAGGATAACGAGCACATTTTGAGATACGTGTTGGTCCTACGTGGAAACACCCTCGGTGCCTTTAGGACTGCCCGAGGCAGAGCAGGGGCAGGCAGGGCGGCCACGCACAGCTTCCCCATCGAGGTTACCATGAAGCGTGTTTCCACGTGTTCTTCCCAATACCCATTATTTCTAGATTTGATCTCGCTCTTCCTTAGCTTTTGGTTCTCCAATCACACTTACTCGACACCTTCCTCTTTCTCTCCTCACCCCCCACTCACGCCGTCCTCTACCCCTACCGTGGTGACTATCCCCCGAGCTTTCCGGTTGTTTTGTTTTTTTTTCTCTCATAGCTTCAGGCTCAACTTTTACTTCCTCTTTAGTCAGGCTTTTTCAAGTCCTTGAGTCGTCTCAGCCCATTCCTTGTTCCCTGCTCGTCCCCTTTATGGCCCCTCCAGTCAGTTTATGGCATCTGTTCTTGGCGTTTGGTACCATCGCTCCAGGCGTCCCTCCCACAAAGCCTCACTGATGCGAGCCTTCAGCTTCCCCGAGCTCCTTCCGCCTTCCTTCGGGCGTCCAGCAAACAACACAACCGGGAATGGATACGCTCTTCTCACCGGAGACTTATTCTCTTGTCCCTGAGCTCTTCACAATCCGGAATGTGTTTTGTCACTGCCTGAGCTCTTACAGCACTGACCATACTCCTTGATGTTGTAGGTATTGCTTTATACCTCTAACCTTCCCTTCTATACTTTAAGCTCTTTGAGGGCAGGGACTATTGAGTTATAAATATTAGTATCCCCTGTAGGACCTCACAGATAAGAGTTTCTGTTTGTCTAACAAATGAGTATATTCATCATGGTGGCAGTGATAAAAGGAGAGAGAGAGTGGTGTACGGAAGATAGTTTAGCATTTGTTGAAGAAAGATAAATGCAGACTGATTTTTAGATTCCTGGAGCAAAGCCGGGGATGGATGACAGAGATGGGCAAGGAGTTAACAAGACTTGGAGGAGGACTTTTTGAGTGGCCAGGGAAGACTCTCTAGGCAGAGAAGCCTCAGGAGATGCTTTTCTTCCTCTGATTATGCATTGGTTGTCTGGATTAGCCTAGTCTCTGTGCTCCCTAATCCTGGGATATGTCCAGATGCTCGGCGGCCTCCTGTGGGCTTGAGTCTAGGATCTACGATCAAAGTCAGCCATGTCGATTATCCTCATACAAAGGAGTTTAGCTATAAAGTGTCTGGAGAGGAAGCCTTATTGTTAATGGACCCTTCCCGTTATGGTGTTCATGTTGTAAAACTGTAAATGAAAGACGGGCCTTCACTCCAAGGGGCACATAGGCTGACACAGCTGGTCGATGTGGGACACAGGTCCTTCAAATGCAGCAAGGACTCTGGACAGCAAAATCGATGTCCCTCACCTCCAGCCCCTACGCAGGAACCCACTGCCAGATGTGCTGTGCCACCTGGGGTTTGGGCATCGCATAAAAGCCCCGTTGGCTGCGATCTGTCTCCGATCTTCTTACAACCTTGGCAATTTTATCACCCTCCGTAAAGGCCATTCTAATTGTTTGGCGTCACAGTTCATCATTTTCTTAACTTGGGCGAATCCTCAAAGCTGGGCTCATTTCTTCTCATCTCTTTGCGTAAAGTTTAATGGGCATATAATCTTTTAGCTTCCGTTTTATTGTATGTCTGAAAAGTCATGATAACAAAAATAACAATGGCTACATACCCGAGTTAAGTTAATTCTTTTAAATGAGCAAAGAAGACCAAGCACCTGAGAAGAAAATGGCTCAGAGATTGGCAAGCAAGCGTTATGTTCTGCTACAGTTGGTTGACGTGTGGCTCCTTTATTTTTCCCCTGAGTCACATAAGTGCCATTGAGCTCAGAGGACATGAACATCCTGTACAGGAAATGGATGGTGTGTGGAGGAGGCGAGGGGAGCACCCAGCAGCCGTTCCCTGAATCCTCCAGTGAGCTTCACTAGAATATGTTACAGAAACGTGTAAACGGCTGGAAAACAGGCTCTTCTGGGACGGATTCCAGCACACTTCACAAAGCTCAGGAAAAGCTCGGCTAAGCCACGCGCATTCTGTTTTCCCAAGGAAAGACTCTGCTTGTTGGTCTCAGGGTTAAGGAGGTTCGGCGAGTTTTTATAAGGACACTAAAACATGCTTTTCAGATTTTCCTCTGTCACCGAAAAGAGCCCAGGGATAGAATCAACGATGTGGCACTTTAAGTGCCCATTGGGCCAGTTAACTCCTGGGGAGCTGCTGGGGCAGTGACCACATAGTGGTGAGTCCTCAGCTGCCCAGCTTCACGGGATCTGTCGTGTGTGCGTGCGTGCGTGAGAGAGAGAGAGAGAGAGAGAGAGAGAGAGAGATTGCAGTTGAAACTTGAAGAACCTGAACTCAGAAGAGTGGACATCTGCATTTCAGGATCTGTGACTGAAGAGAGCAGAGCAAACACCACCTTCATTTCTGTTAGGGAAGGGCTTTATCATGAGGACAATATAAATGTCATGTCAGTCGTGAGGTATGGAGAGACACAAAGGTGTGGGAGAAGTGACAGTAGTCTCGAGATTGTCACGAACTGCAGCTTTTTTTTCTTTTCTCAAAAATATCTTTCAGGAGAAAACTAAAGCATTTGCTGTTTCTTTGTGATAATGATTTGGATGGTTCATTGGAGCAAAAAGGCCATGTATGAACTGACTTCATCCATTCTTTGGCCTGTCATACCACATTGTGTTTATTTTGGAACCTGAGATTTGCACCAAGTGAATATTATTAGCAGGGAACAAAACCTGTATTCATTGCAATTTGCATTTACCAGTACAGATTTTCTTTATCTGCTGAACTTGAATCCTTTTTATTCTAGAAAAAAACAAACAAACAAACATGTTTTTTTAGCACTCATGTATGCTTCTCCATAAGAAGCTTACTATCTTTAAGATATTTAGCCTTGCTCAAAAACTTATAATTTTCTCATTCATAATTAATATTTTCTTACACTGTCATTTTTAAAAATTTTATCCATAAAAAGTATACATAATTATAGTAAATGGAGACGCTGGAATTTTGTTAGTGTAAGACAAGTATCTAACAATGCTCCTAGGTTTAGAATATCAGTATATTTCATTTTATTCCAGATTTTCACTTTTATTCTAGTAGAACTAGAAATATCTCTCTTTTTTTTATTTTCTGATTGCAATTTATGATTAAGAATCAACTGGTTAAATAAGCGTGAGGATAGGTTTAGAAGTGAGTAAAGAACTTATTCTGATGCTAATGAAGTACTCTGTGAAGATTCCTCTTTTAAAGACCTTCAAGAAAAACCAACAGCTATATTTAATTTGAGCTGTCACTTAGTATCTCTCAAGGGAAAAAAAGTGGACACAGTTAAATTTCCATTTTCTAACTAGGAGTATATCACACTCATAACTAAGTTTTTGACCATTTGACACAGGGTCGTATGATGCCAGCTGCCTAAACAATATATATATGCTAGTAGGGAATTATGCAAACGTATTAAAAAGTTTAAATCTGTTATTGGAATGGGGTGACAAAGTGGTTTTACTTCAGCCTGAGAAAGCAGCGCCACCTACTGAACACAAATTTTATTTTATGTTTGAGAATTCTTTAGCAGAAACTGCTCTCTATAGACCTAAGCACAAAAAATTGGTTTATAGTCAGTCATCTTTTAAGATCTACATCTGGGTCATTTTATTGAAATATTTGTTTTGTTCTTGTGTGCATGTATTAGTCTAGACATTCATATTGAGAACAATAACGAAATAAAAAAATAGGAGAGAATGAGAGATAAAATAATATAAATATGAATAAACTAGGAATATGGAATTATTCCTTCTTGATATCTATTGATATGTCTTTTATTCTGAAACGAAGTCTGATGTATCTCCATTTGCCTTTTTTACGTACAGTAATGACATAGAATAAATAGTTGTCCAATGCTTGTTCAAATGGAGCCATTGTTCGTATCTCATCCTAGGTTGCCCGTGAGTGAGTCCTTTATTAAATGATTACAGATTTAATAGGTCTTCATTGAATTCCCCTTTCTCTGGTGATTTTTATTGCTATCATAACACTTAATTCTACAATATTTTAAATAACAACTCCTAATGTTCCTAATGCATGTTTCATTATAGCATTATATAAGCATTTGCACAGGTTATTAACAAGAGCATATCTTTTTATTAAGTTAAGATCATTAATTACCCTTTCAACCATTTGGGTTTATTTCATCTAGTTTATTACACCACAGCATAAAATAAATAAGTGGCAATAGACATGGTACAATAGTGATCATGATTCTTTTTATCGTTCTCTATAACTCTTCCAAGGTCTTAACTGGTTATTGACCACTCACATTACTCACAATGAAACTTACACTTCTGTGCTGAGAAGTTCATATTATTTCAGATCCTGATTTAAAATTAATTTTCCAGCACACACTCATTTCTATTAAATCTTATCTGTCATACTATTAATATATTTATGCTTTAATAGAATGTCACACGGCCTGAAATTTATAATTTTTGACATTTTTCAGGGCTTTGATTTTCAAATAAACTGAAGTGGAATATTATACCTTGTTTCTATATCATATGCCAAAGTCAATTACATAATTGAAACATGGTAAAAACCTAGACAAAGGAAAAGTACAGTTGGCTTCAATTTTGTATTTTTGTTTGAAGAGAAATCTATTCAAATTCCAAATACTGTCAAAATTGATTTTTTTTGTACTTGTCTATATATGAAAAGACTTGTTATCTTTATTGTAACTTTACTCATTCAGTTAAAACTGATTGAACATCTGCTATATGTTAGATACTATGCTAGGTTCTGGAAATTCAGTGATTAAAATATAAATTTCTTTACCCTCAGTGAAATTTCTGGCAGAGCAAACAGTGCATAGGAACTGTAAGGAAAAGGAGCTGTGGGCAGGGAAAGAAGTGAACTCAACCCAAACTTTAGCAAACGGGTTATGTTACTTTTGTTAGTCAGGAGGGAGGTCCAGGAAGACAGAAAATCTGAACCGAGTCTACAGGTAAGATAAGGTGCTTGTCAAGAAGCTAAACAGATGAAGAGTGCTCCAGGATTGGAGATGAGATTTGCAGAGACACTGAGATGAGAGAGCAGGACAGGTTTTGGGAAATACATTTTGTTCAGTTCACTAGGACTCAAGATGGCAAGGGAAGAAGTTCTGAGAGATGAGACTAGACAGGTAGGCAGAGGTCAGGTCATGGAGGATCTTATATGCATTTGGACTTTATTGTGAATGCTTTAGTGTCTTTTAAAGATTTTAAGCAAGGAAGCAAGAAAGTGAGTAATGAGATCGGATTCAAACGGATTAGAAAGTTGCCTCTAGCAACACTTGAGAAGAATTTGAGTGAGGTGTAGCTGTAGGAAGGTAGATCAGTTAGGGAGTGGGACAGAAAGTGATCCAAGGAGGTAATAAGTGCGGATGGGAGCGGGCAAGGAGAAGGTGAATATTTGATGGTATTACAGTCCTAGGACTATTTTAATGACCCAGTAAATGTGAAGACTGTAGAAGTCCAGGAAAACTTGTTTCCAGCATAGGAAGAGTCTGGTGGCACCATCCACTAAGACGAAGACTGCACAGATGGGAGATGAGCCGAGAGGAGAGGGGTTCTAATATAAATATCTTAAATACACCCAAGTGCAGAGGTCCAGTCCAGTGGATGGCTGGTTATAGACTTCTGGAGTTCAGAGGAGAGACTTGAATCGAAGACCTTCTAATCTAATCTTTGCGAATCCTTAACAATATGTATAACTTGACTGAAAAAATAATAGATTGGATCTGTCCTCCAAGACTTTCCTTTATTTACCCCACTGTTTTTGCACCCCCTTTTGCCCCTCCCAGAGGACTGGTACGAACAGTTGTACCCCCTCATCCTCACCCTGAAGGACTGCATGGGAGAGGTGGTGAACCGAGCCAAGCAATCCTTGACCTTCGTGCTCCTTCAGGAACTTGCTTACAGCTTGCCCCAGTGTCTGATGCTGACTCTGAGAAGAGACATTGTCTTCAGCCAAGCAGTAGGTGCCTCTCGTTGTCGCGAGCACAGCACTGTGCCGGGTGGTTCAATGTGACCCTTGGTGAGGACAGACATCTTTCTTGAGCAGTTTTGTGTTTAAAGGGATCCTTTCCTTACAGTTTTGGTACACAGTTTTTCTTATTCATAATAAATATGAACCAAATATTGCATAAAAACAGTTTATAAGACCTTAAGTATTCACTTCTGCAAAGACGTGGCTAAGTCTCTGCAATGTGCATTCTATTTCACAGCACAGAGGGTCTGTGAAGGAAAGGGTCACCTGTCCTATCACTGTATTATGCCTTGGGGTATCTGTACAGTCCGCAGTGTAAGGGACAGCTGCCTTGCACTGCAGGTGGCCAGCAGGACTGGCAAAGGAGCCTGTTCGCAATCCCCTATTTATACATCTCCTTCATGAATCCCAGGACAGGTCTCATAATGACGCCTTCTTTTGTTTATAAAATAAATTTGCCAACAGGAAGGCTTGAACGGGAGGTTTACAGGACCAGCTCCTTTGCCTACTCCCAACCCGATTCCACAATACCACAGCCAGCCTCCATCACAGAGGCTGTACTGGGGCCTTCCTTCTCCCCTCCAGCCTCCACCCTGATGATTGTGTTTTGCAGACAGATGCAGGGAGGGCAAGAGACAGAGGTCTCTCAATCTAAACATTTCAGGGGAAGGTAATATTTTAACTAAACTGTCCCTGTACCCCACTATTTTATGCACAGTCCAGTGACAAATGAAGCTAACTGCGTGTCAAGCTTTATTCCCTGCCTGATACACATTTCTTCATTGTGTTTTTCTCAATGACTCTATGAAATGAGTACTCTTGTCTCTATATGTGCAAAGACCCATTTTTAATCATATTTGGAAATGTTAAATAACATTTTACGGTTTCACTGCTAGACATGGTAGAGACAGAATTTGCAGACATATCAACCCGACTCAAAAGTCCGTGCTCTTCCCTTTCCCCCAATGCTGCCTTCCCCAAGCCTTACTAGATCAGACTGTCAACTGGATTCAAAATAGATATATAAATAGTTAAGAATTTTGTTATACATACTTGAAAATTTTTTAATTAAATCTCTGATTCCTCGGAAGTCTTCGATATTTTTAAATTGAAGTTTGCTGACCCCCATCAATTTTTTCAATGATTTTTTTTTTTTTTTAGCTCGCTGGATTGGTTTGTGGTTTTATCATCAAGTTACACACAAGTTTGCATGACCCTGGCTTCCTACAGCAGCTTCACACAGTGGGATTAATAGTACAATATGAAGGACTGCTAAGTACATACAGTGAGTATAGCTTCATTCAGTACATGTTAAAATCATATTCCTATTCATAAGGATATTTGATCCATAGATTCTTCAGCTAAAATGAGAAGCAAATCTTTATTGCATCAAACTTTACAGAAATAATTTAACTTTTAATTCTTTTTATTCACCTATAACTGTACTTTTATCCTCATTATGTTATAAAAATGGAATTATAGATTATTTCACAGTGGAGTCCTGAGAAGCCATCTGGCTTTTATAATATAAAAGGCTCTATGCCAACTTGTTTCAATGACTGGATTTTGAAAGTCCCAACCTTCTAATGCCTAGAACTGCATTGTTTAGTACATAACCTGGTATGGCTGTTGAGCACTTAAAATATACCTAGTTCAAATCAATATGTACTATATGTGTATACGGATTCCAATAACTAATAAAAAAAGTTTTATATTAATAATTATTTTATATCAATTTATAGATGAAATGATATTTTAGATATGTTGGATTAAAGTAAAATTTATTATTAAAATAAATGTTAACTTTTATTTTACTCTCAAAAATACAACTCAGTAAAAGAAAATTATATATGTGACTCACATTATATTTCTATTGGACCATACTGATCTCGAATTGTACTTAATTACCTCCCTCTTAGGCTTTATTTGTCAGTGTATTACCATATAAAACTAGTATGAGCCTAGGTCAGTGATCTTCAATTCAACCATCTCTGTTATTTATAGCAATCGAATGTCAGTCCTGCTGATAGAAAGAGATCTGCATGACACTTTGTTTCATAAAGAAGTTAAAACATGGGTGGTGAACACACAATGCAATATATACATGACATTCTGTTGAATCGTACACTTGAAACTTATTTGATTTTATCAATCAATGTCACTCCAATAATTTTTAATAAAAACGTCTCTCTAGCCTCCCAGCAAATGTATACAACTTCTTCCCTTTAAGGGTACATGAACTGCTGGAGTCCATTGAAATGGCTCTTATTTGACTGATAAAAACCTTCAGCCTTTCAGGAAAAGCATTTGAAATGGATTCACTACATTCAGAAACTCGTTTACTAAAATACTAGAACAAATTCCAGCAGTGACATTTCCTTCAAATAGTATGTTTGTAACAAGGTTCCTTTTCCCTCATTTAGGTGATGAAATCGGAATGCTAGAGGACATGGCTGTTGGCATTTCAGATCTGAAGAAAGTCGCATTTAAAATAATTGAAGCTAAATCCAATGATGTCTTGCCAGTTATAACAGGAAGGCGGTAAGTGCACCCCATTTCCTGAAGACCAGGCTTTGTTAGCTCTCCGTACTGACACCTGATGAAGGAGCCAAGAAGAACTAAGGCTTAGCTTGGAAATTTTTCCTTTGTTCTCTTTTCCTTTTTTTTGGTGAAAAAGAAACGTAGGTGAAATGACAGGGGAAGACCTTGAAAAAAACTCCTAGAAGTCTCATGACTGTTTATAGATTATACTGTCGTGAAGTAAGTATGAGAACATATCCCCACGAAATAAGGAATTCAAAGTAGCAGCATACATGAGAAGAACATTTTTCTCTTTATTACTGTCTACTCTGAGGCTCTGGATATTTTTACTTTTGCTGGAATCATTTGGTTAATAGCATCATAACTCTTGAGATGACTTTATATTAAATTCTGTTAAAAGCAGCAACATTTTAGAAAAGATGTATTTCTATATCGGGGGTATATACCATCATTTTTCTTAATTATTTTTGACAATTCCCTCCCAGACTGAGATTTCCGAGAATGGTCTTAAATAAATAGTTTCGAAGGTCAGTGTATGATGGGCAGAATATCAGAAATAATTAAGAAAAATGATGGTGTGTAGTATAGACCTCCAACAGAAGAATTATGTCCTACGGTAAATCATTTCGATCAGAAGTCCTCCAAATTTAAACCATTCTGGTGTTACCGCTTTCCAGTGCTGCCTGAGGATAGTTGAAATTCGAAACATTCTCAGACCACAATGAATAAATATGAGTGTACAAAAGTGAGAGCTCTGTTTATGCCAGAGAAAGATGGAGAGGAGACTAAGTATGAAAGTTCAAACTAAACTTAGTTTCTTGACTGTAGTAAGCATATGATAATTTTGTGTGAAGGATGCCCCAAGATATATGGTGGAATGAAAGGTGACTGCTTCTTATATGTAAAGAAAAACCACAACCTCATAAAACTAAATATTTCATCTGCAAACTTAAACTTAATTGGTTATTCATTGGAAGAAAGAAGAATAATATTGCTCATGCACACACTTGGAAAATAGTACCCCTCTGTATTACTATGAAGATTATTCTCAAAAGTGAGGAACGAATACTTTTATCACAGTTTGTAAAAGAAGCTTACCAGGCCGTTACCAGGCAGAGTACAGGACACCGTTTCTGAGGGAATTCTTCAGGCTGTATCTTAATTCAAAAATTATCATACGGATGGGAGTGAGACTTCTAGAATGGCAAAGTGAGCAGCTTGGCAAATCCCCTCTCTAGAAAGCAACGTTAAAATTGGACAGAATTGTCTAAGACAGTCATTTTAGGACTAAGGGAATAATGCACATGCAAAATTACAAGTACTTATTCATGGAAAACTAGTGAGCACTGGATAAGACAGTTTGGAGTCTGTGGCATTTTTGACAAAGGTTGCTTCCATCAACACCACCTCGTTAGCATAGTTTTACTAAGGAAAAAGAGTCATGGAAATCAGCAGTTTTTCTACCAGAAGAGGCTGACTCGGTTTGTATTGGAGAGCAGAAAAAAAAGCACACTCTTGAAAGACTGTCAGAAACAGTGGTGATTCAGGAAATTTCATTCAAAATTGTATCCAAAAGAATAATTACATCAAACTAAATTCAACAAAGTACTCTAAGAATTGTACACAAAAGACACAAAACATTGCTTAAAGAAATTAATAAGAGCCAATAGATGGAAAGACAGTCCATGTTCACAAATTGGAATTCTCAATATTGTTTAGACAACCATTTTACTCAAATTGATCTATAGATTCAATGTAATCACTATGTAAACCTTAGTTGTATGTTTTTTTTTTTGCAGAAATTGGCAAGCTAAATCTGAAATAAACATGAAAATGCAAAGTACCCATAAAGCCAAAAACAATTGTATAGAAGAGAAACAAAGTTGGAGGCCTTATAGTTTCTGATTTCAAAACTTACTATAAAAACTACAATAATCGAGACCATATAGTACTGGCATAAGTATATACATGTAGATCAACAGAACAGGATTTAGAGTCCAGAAATACACTATTACTTTTATCAATCGATTTTCCACAAAGATGCCAAGACAATTCAATGGCAAATGGAGGGTCTTTTCAAAAAATGTTGCCATGACAATTCATTATTCACGTGCATAAGACAAAGTAAAAATAATTTCACAATTATTTTTGTGAAAATAACCGTGACTCTAATTTCCTGTGCTTCTT
This sequence comes from Pteropus alecto, assembly GCF_000325575.1. Classification (NCBI taxonomy): domain Eukaryota; kingdom Metazoa; phylum Chordata; class Mammalia; order Chiroptera; family Pteropodidae; genus Pteropus; species Pteropus alecto. The sequence continues at coordinate 2,535,102 of NW_006431918.1, read as the reverse complement.
TTCCCAATATATGTATTACTACCCCAGCACTCTATGTAGTTCTTGAAGTACGTGGATTTTCCTAAATCCTGAACAAAATCCTCCACATTTCTATACTCAATTCATACTACAACAGAAGATATCAAGCTTCAAAATATATAAGCAGCTGATCTTGTTGACCATATTTTGTGAATCCTAATTTAAATTTCCAACATTAAACACTAGGGGAAATTTCTAATGGAAGTTTTCAATTTCCAAAAAAAATGTACCTGTGATATGCTAGTGTTGCAAAATGATCAGGAACTCCCAAAGGTTAACCATAAATAATGAAACCATTACATTTTCATCAGACCATTACAGACAGGGAGGTTCATCAATAATAATAACAATCAGGCCATGATTGTTAACAAATGTTATAAATGATTTGGCTTATTAGTTTCACTACATTGAAAAATTCATCAGTAAATTACTTTCTTATTCTTGAGACTGGTTGGGTTTTTAAAATGACTCAATCAAGAAAACAAATATTGAAGCTCTTATGCACATGGCCCTGGTGTACAAAAATGAAATAAACATTCTTCTTTTCCTAAAAGAACTCAGAGTAACAGAGGGAAATCAAACATGTAAACAATTCTCTTTGCCAAGTGAATGAATAATTATTGAATTAATAACAGAAAATAAGCAGATCACAGCCAAAAACCCAAATCATTGCTATATTCCAACTGTTTTATTGTTTCTTACCAACGAATCTAAAATAACATAAAAAAAAAAAAAAAAGAATGAAATAAGCAATGCTTCTTTTCATTGTCCTCCACTTTCTCCAGTGACCATTACGTGGTAGAAGTGAAACTTCCAGCGAGGATGTTTGAGTCGCTGCCTCTGCAAATTAAAGAAGGGCAGTTGCTTCATGTGTACCCAGTACTTTTTAACATTGGAATCAATGAACAGCAAACTCTTGCTGAGAGGTAAGCTTCTGGTATAAGGTTTGTACTTCAGTTTTTCTTTTTAATTGTTTCATATGTGCCGGGAAATTCTACATGTTCCTGCACTTAGAATGTAGGTAGATTCGCTGCTACCACTTTTCTTTTTATCAGTACCAAGTTATTTGATATGGCAAGTGGAAATATTCATATTTAAGAATTCCTGGCCCACATCAGATTTAAATGCAGCAAAACGCTGAGGAAAATATTGTTGCCAGTACTAAAATATTCACGTGGGGTAACTTTCTTCACATTTACAAAATACCTATGTGTACATCAAATTTTAGAATTTTTTATGTTCATATGTACTTTAACATTTTAAACAACTAATAGTTATGTCAAAATTTTCTGGACTTAAAACAGTCCATTTTTCCCTTTTGTTATATTTATTAAAATGGTTGTTGTTGGGAGATGTTTACACATCTTGTCATAATAACTTGCTCAAACAACAAGTAAATTGTATATGATTCCAAGAGTCACTGTCAAAAACAGTTTTCCGAGCAGAGAGAGGAATTACTTTTGCATCTACATGGTTCACATGTAGAGACTATCAAAAATGTTGATAAGAGTTAAAGTTCATAGAAGACATTTTTTAAATATTTAGAGAAAGTAGTTATCATCTTACTGTAAGGCCTGGCTGGAGAAGTTCCCCCACAGGCAAAACTTTTGGAGAGTTTGATAGTTTTTTGTATTTAAAATGGTTTCTTATCTATAATTCACCCTCTAAATGTCTCCTTCCCCTACAGCTAGCAGTTTCAAAGTGCCTAGCATATTCTTTGCCATCACTTGATAAGGATGTTTTAGGCCTTTATCCATGTAATTTACTAAGCTAAAAGTACAACTACATTTTTAGTCTTCTTGAATTTCATTGATGGTCAAGGTACCTATTTTTATCTATTATTTTCCAATGATTTCTCCTTCTTTCGCTCTTATCCAAAAGATATTTCCTGGACAGCATAGATTTTCATGATTCTCACTTGTCAATTATAAAATTAGATGGCAGCTTTGTATTATATGTTGAAATTCAAGCTGTATGGAAGTTATTAATCTCTTATAATATGCATAAATCAGAATATAATTTCATTCTTTGTACAAGAAGTTTTCTTTGATAATCGAGTCCTTTTGCAAATCAATATCGAAGATCAGATTATATTCAGGTCATCTTTATGTATTTGTGTCACGAGTTCAGTGGTCGAGGTGGACGATATTTATGAACATAAATTACACTATTTGGAAAAATAAAGAACCAATACTCTAAATTAATTGTTTTTTCTTTGGTATGCCAGAGTATAAAGTGTTTGGGGTTTGAATAGATCAGTTAAGGCCTATGAGTGTGGTCTTGAGACAGATGTGAGCCTGCCCATTTACAGACTTTTCAAAGACTAGTTAGCATGGTATTTTCAAGCCTTCTAGATTAGGTTATTTGCATCATTCATGCCATTGTGACTATTTTAGTTATTAGTCACTTTGTTTTAAAAATGTCCCTCCCTTCCTTTCTCTCTCTCATCTCTCTTGGGTATTAAAAAAAATGCATTTTTCGTACCCGAAAGCTGTATAAGACACATAAGACTTGAAAAGGACACTAAGTGGCAAAGTAGAGAAAACCATGAAGAGAAGGAGGAAGACTGGCACCCTAGTATCAGCCATTGATTTGAGCAAATCACTTGTCCTCTGTTCTCAGAGCTTCATTTTTCTGATTCTAGATTGTGAGCTTTACCAGGCAACATCTATATGTCATGTATGCTATGTAATCCAGGTGTGATATTTTACTATATGTTTACTCATAGCCTAAACGTATGTTATGTATATCCATTATTAAACAAGTAAGCAGTAATTAATCTACTTGGACTATCGCAACAAAATACCATAGATGGGGGACTTTTAAACAACAGAAGTTTATTTCTCACAGTTCCAGAGAATGAGAAGCTCAAGGTCAGGATTCCAGCCCATTTGGTTTCTTGTGAGAACTCTCTTCAGCTTTCTTGCTGTGCACTCACATGACCTCTTCTTTGTGTGTGCAGAATGAGAATGCCACTCTCTGTTGCCTTTTTTTATAAGGATGGCTGTCCTATTGGATCAGGGCCCCACCCTCATGACTTCATTCAACCTTAATTACTTCCTTAGAGCCCCCATCTCCAGTCACAGCCACACTGGGGGTGAGGGCTTTGACATTTGCCTTTTAGATGGACGCAAACATTCAGTCCATAATGCTAACGTTACTCTAGCAAGGGTGGTATTTTTAAAATACTAGTTGATTGTAATGTCTGAAAAAGTTGTAAGAGTATATTTCAGAGTTTAAGCAAACTCTCCTGTAGCGTTTCCTGGGTCTGTGTTCCTGTCCTTCAAGTTTAATTGAATATAAAGATTCAACATTGACTCTGTACGAGGCACTACTCTGCTAACCTATGGGACACAGGGAGCATGGGCTGTAACAAGAAGAAATGCGATGCCTGTCCTGAAATTACTTACTATACAGTAAGGAAGACAGGTCAACAAATAGGATTTCAGTCTGACTCATGCAATAAGCAAACTCGTGGAAGGGGCAGGAATTGTGGAGAAAAGAAAGTGGTTCATAGATAGGAAAGGGTTTCATCAGGGAGCTCTCATAAAGTAGATGAGTAGCTTTCCAGAAGGCTCTGAAGGATGAATAGGAATAAATCAAGCTATCAGGGAAAGTAAGATATTCTAGTCAAAAGGGGAGTCACATGTGAAAAGCCCCGAAGGTACCAGAACCTGCTAGTAGAGAAGAAGAGTGGAACTACATTCCCGGGGTTCGGGTGGCCTTCGTGCAGAAGCCGGACGCTACACTCAGGAGACTGGACTTTGTCTTCACAGGAAGAGGAGAATCAGTGAAGTTTCGTGAGCTGGTATGATGACATGGTGTTAGGTGAACTTTTTCAACACTTCATTTATTGTATTTGCAATGCCTGACATGTAGTTTATGTTAAATAAATATTGGTAAATCATAGAATGATGTAAAGCAGAGGTCCCCAACTCCTGGGCCGCGGACCAGTTCCTGTAGGAACTGGACCGCACAGCAGGGAGTGAGCAGTAGGCAAGTGAGTGAAGCTTCGTCTATATTTGCAGCTTCTCCCCAGCACCAGCATCATCGCCTCAGCTCCACCTCAGATCATCAGGCGTTAAATCCTCATAGGAACGCCGGTCCCTGGTGCAAAAAAGGTTGGAGACCGCTGATGTAAAGGGTGGATTGGAAGGGACGGAGACTGGCAGCATAGCACTTGAGTATTTGGGAGGCTTTATCTCCAGTCTAGAATGGAGATAATTAAATACCTAACATATAAGGAAAAAAAAGGAAAGGATACCAGAGATGTGAAAACATCAATGTGTAGTGGGTGAGGTAAGGAAGTGAGGGTAACCTGAGTTAATGGCAGAATATGTTTATTTCTAAATAAAAGAAGAAAGTGGTTTCAGTTTTTGGTTATGTTGCATTTGAAGTGGGTTAGGATGATACACACTGAAATTTTCAGTTGACATTAGAAATATAAATGTGAACGGAGATATCTGGATGGAGACGCATACGAAAGCCATTTGCACAGCATCCTGCTATAGAGAGACAAGTGGATTTTAAGTTTAAACCTGAGAGATGCATAAAGAAAACACAAGGTTAGTGATACGCAGGTATCCTAAGAAAGAGGCAGAAGAACACCAACGCAGAGGCTTTAGTTCTTCATGGTGTGGACAGAAAAAAAAAAAAGAAAAAGAAAAGAAAGTTGGCAGAACTTCTCCCTGGGACGTTGCAGGGCTCTGCCTGTGCCTACAGCACATGACAGTGTGTTTAAGACTGTGTGCCACCCAGTGTCCACTCCTGGTCTCCTAGATCTCTCCTCACATGCCATGGGTGAGGGGAAAATAAGAGGTATAAATAGAGAGGAGTCATTTTATACCTCAGAGATACAGCAGAGGCGGAGAGACTGACATTAACCGAGTATCAATTACGTACAAGCACAGGGGCTGGTGTTTTAGACTTGATATTTCATTCAGATTTACATCCGATGGTTGTGAGAGCATGTTTTGTTGTGTCAAAAGGAATCGGTGGAATCAGGGCCAGTAGGGACGGGAACGTGTGTGAAATCTTGCCATTTATTTTGAAAGGAAAGATAAAATGTGTTACTTTCAGAGGCTATTTTATAACCTACGACTATTTTCTTTCTTTCATTTTTTATTTATTTATTTATTTATTTTAGGTTTGGAGATGTCTCTTTGCAAGAAAGTATTAATCAGGAAAATTTTGAACTTCTAAAAGAATATTACACGACATTTATGGAAAAGATGCCTCCTGATTGTAAGTATGTGAGTTACAGAAAACAATAACAATGTCTGGATTTTAAATCTCCAGGAGAGGTCGGACATAGAGGTCACTGGAAGAAAGAAGCATGTGGTGGCGATGAGAACAATTTTGCCCAGGTGGCACGGTCACACCTGCCTCATGGCCCTGATCGCCCTCTCGAATATGTCCTGCTGCTCATGCTAGGACTTTAATTTCAGTGCCACTGAAAAATGCCAAAAGTTAAAATAAGGAACGTATCATTAGAAATCTCAATTGACTCTAACAGAAATTTTATATAGTTCTTAAACTTGCAGAAGACTTTAATAAATGTTTAGGGTTTTTTTTTTATTTATAAGCTATGTCAGATTTATCATGGATATATAAGGAAAAAATCAGATCAAATACAAGTTCTTTCGGGAATACAGAGCGATATAAAGTAAGGAAACAATTTACCGAATAACTTATTGCAGTATTTTGGGGAAAGTGCTAAGGCATCCAAGCCTATAGAAATTTTACACTTTTGAAATTTTTTTCCCATTGTTCTGTAGTTCGTTTCCCCACAAAATTAAGCACATAACATTTGAACGGTCCAAAGTCAGACAATCGAGAACGTCTTTGGAGTTCATCCATAAGTCGTATAAATATTCTAAGATATTTACAATGATAAGAAACTAGGTTTTAATAATATAAGAAATATTTTCATAATTTTAACCAAACGCTGGTTAAAAGTCTATCTGTCACCTCATCACTGGCAATTTGTATTCTGATACTCAGTTTGAACTATCTTAGATGGCAGGGTTTTTAGGTGTTTTTATAACATAATGAATCTTGTCTTAAAATATTACAATGGCATATGCATGTCCATGTGTGTATAGTCAGAACATTTCACCTGTAGTTTTATTGTTTCATTTCATATAAAATGTTTTTTAATGCCAAAATGAAATTAAGGGAGATTCTTTGACAGCCAGCATACTTATGAATTTTAAATTTGTTAGTTACTTGAAAAGTTAATTATATAAACAAAACTATTTTCTCATTAGTAATTAATGAAAAAAAGGTTTAATTTGAGCCAAGTACAGAAATTCTAAGAACGGACAATCCCTTCCCTATAAATCTTTGCTGAATCTTCATCTGAATCAAGAAGTAAATATCTGAAATTGGCATCAGAGCTGTTGATGACTGTGAGGTCTATTTGCCAAGTCTGGGCTCTGTGTGTTGTGGATTTCTCCCTCTACATCTTCTTTGTATAGTGATGAAACCCTCCGACAGTTCTGCGTTGACTGAGGCACAATAAATCATCAAGGTCCAATTCCCTTTAAACCCTACCTGGCCTCTTTCACCCACTGGGGAAACTTCAGCGGGGCAAGTATGGGTGCTTCTCTCTCTCCTTGCTCTGATCTTCCCATTGGGTTTCATGATCTCAGAAGCCATTAAAGGCCCCTTTTGTGCCCACTTGAAGCATTAAGACACTTAAATCTGCGGTTAGCAACATAAAAATAAATAAATAAAACAAAAAAATAAGCACTTTTATAAATCCCTAGCACAAACCGTTCCATGTTTTAGACTCACGTCACAGTTCATGCATGATTTGTTGCTCTTGACTAACGGTTGGACAAGCAGATGAAACACTTCTTTCTCTCCCGTTTGGGGAGGAGTGACCAAGCATCAAGTCATCATCTCAAATCTCTCTGTTCTCTCTTGATAATTATGAACATCTCTTGCCATTTCTCCAAAACAAAAGAGAAGGATATTGTTGTACATGTCTATTGGAAAGTTTCCACTCGTTGACTCCTATGTTATTACTGTAAGGGCGGGCTGTCTAGCCCTGGGAGCTAAGAAGAAAAAACAGGGCTCTTCGTGAGCTAAATATTGTAACTTGTCTTTACAATATTTGATATCCCTGTCCTATAAATAGCTGGTTTTGTGGCTCAGCAATATTAAAAAGATTTCCCCCTACCAGTTCATCACTATGCTACCCTTAGTGTTGACTTTATCGTACCTCTTGGCCCCTCATGACTAAAGGATGGCTGGCGTGAACTATTCCTGTGCTCAAAGAGATAAAGAGCTTTTCTTCCCCCTTCCATTTTATAGGGTCCTGAGCCTCACTCAGCTGGAACAGCACAGGTCACTTGCATACCCCCTGAACAATTGCTAAGGTCAAAGTCATGTTCTGATTGGCTTAGCTTTATATGCGCATCCCTAAACTAGTCCTGATTTCAGGGGTGATGGGCTTGAACTGACTGACTTCCGAGTGAGAACGTGATTGACCTGATGTAAACTTTATGCCTATTATGCAATGGAAACAGATAGAATAGGTGCTGGGAGGCAGCCATAATTTCCATTTCATCTGGACACTCTCTGGCAACCTCAAGTCATCAGCCATGAGGCGATGAAGCCATTGCCTTGGCCTCATTAGTCTCACAGTTCCTTCAGCTGAGAGGTCACAGTCCCATTCTTGTTCATTTGTCAGCATCCTGTCTTTGATTCATAGCCATGCTATATTCAGAACTACTGTTGTTGAAGAAATATGACATACGACAAAACAAGGAGCAAGTAGGCACTAAAAAGTGACCCTGGACTTGGCTATTCTGTTCCACTGAGCAGTAGTGAGAATGAAGCCACTGGGTGACTGTATGTGGTCGTGATCACTGTGAGCGAGGACATGCTCTACTTTGGATGAATTCTGGCTTTGGCCTGAGAAAGTAGGTATCTCGTCTGAGGCTATGGGCTCTCTTAAGAGCTGCTAATGTCTTCCTCTACTTTTGAGAGTTGACACAGAATTTAGTACCATAGCCTCTCTGCCAAGTCTTTTATTAATTGTTTTCCACTACAAGTCGATGAAGCTTGACAGGGTTATTGTCCTCATTTTGCAGTTAAGAAAATAGGGACAGAGGGTTAAGCAACTCACCTGAGACCACACGTCAAAGCCGGGGCAGATTTGGCATGAGAAATAATTGTCCTGAAACCTTGGCTCAGTGCTTTCTTTAAAAAGAATTATGAAAGTTTCAAACAAACAAAAAAGAACAGATCGTAAAATAACAAACACGTGGGAACCCATCACTCAGCCTGACACATTTCACAAGAAAAATATTTTCAGGTAGAGGAGAAGCCTTGCTTGTATTCCTTCTGGTTCCCATCCCTAAATTTTCCTCCTCAGAGAAAAACAATACCCTGGATTTGGTGTTTTACACTCTCATACACATTTTTACTCCAAATATATGTAATCATAGAAAATATGGTACAGTTTCGTGCATTTAACTTTATAACATGAATTATTATTATCTTGTGTGAATCCTCATATAATTTGTATTTTTTGCTCAACATAGTTTATAGTATATATACATGTTGATTCATACAGCATTTCTTTATTCATCTTACCTATTATATATTACATTGCATTAATATGTTAGTTTACTGTTCTCTTTATGAAATATAAATTTTTTGCTGTTGTTTAATATAAACAATAATTCAGTGAACATTCTTGTACTTTTTATCTTTTGATTATGTTCTTCAACCCCATTTGAAAAAAAGAATACACCTATGCAGACAGGCACTGAGTTGTAAATGCCCTGTCTAAATTTGGTATTAGAGTGATGCACGAGTGAGGAGCAGAAATAAGACTTATTGGTTATTTTTACATTTGAAAAGACTGATTTTAAGTCTAAAACTAATCTATGTTTTGTGTATACCGTGACTTTTGGTTGATATATCGGGATTTATCATTTATATCTTGAAATCACAGCCATTAATCCACAAACTAGTCATAACTAATGATATTTCTTTCCAGAACCAGATCTGAATTTCTGTGGCCTGCTGGATTTTTGTCAGGTTGAAAAACAATCGGCAGCAAGCAAAGTGTTGGATTGATAGGGATGTGCTCTGAATAAAGCAAGTTTTATCATTATAGAAATAGAAAGGGTGGCCTGAAAATTTTCAACACGTCAAAATGATTTTCTTCTAAAAAGCATGCCATGGGGATGGAAATTTCTAAGGAACATCATAGGGATGGAAATTTCTAAGGAACATCTTGTCTGTCTATCTTAAAACACTCTTTTTGGGGGGTAGGAATGGCCAAAAGGGCAGCTATTTGCTTGATTTATATTTAGGAGCTGTGTAGTCTGTTTAAAATGGCTAAATGAAAAAAATTTCGTGTCAACAATGAAACTAAATTATTTCAAAAAAATCATTATGCTTTATTATGAAGTCTCAGAATTCTGAAGAAGCTGGTCCATTGTGTTAATATTGGAACTGCTTTGTAAGCACCGCCAGCTAATTATGAAGACACTAACATGGATTTGGGGGAAATTACTGGCCTTAGAATTGGGATACTAAGATTTTTTATTTGACTCTGCTTCTGACTATGAACTTTATATGAAAAAAGTCGGCTAAGCATCAAAGACAAGACGTTGCCCTAAATCAGCGCTTTGCAGAATTTTTATGTTGACCTTATGTATTTTCTTGATTCAGACTAGCTACTCGGTAGTAAAAATGGAAGGTTCTATCTCATGTCTCACCTATGTCATGCTTTGTCTGAAATGAGGCAGCAGCCATCATCATTAAAAATGTTTCCTTGTCAGTATAATAGTATTATGTGACCAGGTGACATTGCCATAATTACACAAAGAAGTGGATAGGGAAAACCAAGGCATATTTCCAAATAAAGACTAAACCAGGAGGGACCGATAAGCATGAGTAGTATCCTCAGGTAGTTAATCTGCTCCAAAGAGCGTTTGTTGTTACAGAAATTGTTTTTTGCAAATATGTTGAGGAAAACGTCATGTACAGGTTAATACTGACTACTGACACTGGTTTTTCTTCTCCTTTTTTTTCTTTTTTTTTAGACATTTCACATTTTCAAGAACAAAATGATATAAAAGACCTACTAGAAAATCTCCATCAAAATATCCAAGCCAAAAAAAGGAAGAATGTAGAAATCATGTGGCTAGCTGCAACGGTAAGCACTCTCCTGTCAGATCTTGCTGTCACCATGAGGGCCATGGTGACAAGAATACTGGGTGTCTACTAGGTAGGGGCCAACTACTGCACTTTGAGTTACCATCTGTCGTCCTCCATTATCCTAGGGGTTTGGTATTTTCAGTGTCATTGGTAGTTCAATCGATAGACTAGAACACAAAATGAAGGAAGTTGCACTCCATAGGAAAGAATATCGCTGCCTGGCTTTTCCTGTAAATCCTGGACATGTTTGCACCTGGGAGCTAAAACAAAGTGTCTATGATTTTCTTGATAGGCATGTTGCAATGTCAACTGCCCATAACAATGAGAATTTTGAAGCACTGCTCTAGAGATACATGATTTCCACAGAATGTAGTTATCAAATCTCCGACTCACGGCCTCCTTCAGCCTCCTGAGCACATCTTTCAATTAATGAGCTTGTAAATGTGTTGGTTAATTTAGATATTGGCATAGACTTTATTACTGATGGGTTGCTCTTGGGGACTGAGCTGTATTTTGTGTGGTTCTTTCTCATTTAATGTTACTCTCAGGGTAGAAGATGTCTTGCTTTCCCACCCTAGATTTCTACAAGGAAGAAGGAGTGAATCTTGTCTGTGTTTCTTAAGCTCTTATCTGGCAACCATTCAGGCCAAGCTCACATCAACTTAGGAATTTGGTTAAATATCAGACTCTAAGGAGCAGATCTTTTCATCAGGAAAGGCGCGCTTTGGAGATCTCTATGATGAATCCCGTGTTTGTCGTTACTGCTCAGCATTGCTCACGTAATTTAGAGTTCGGTTAACCAACATCCTAGCATGCTATATTCATTCTCTATCAGTGGCTTTTAAAACAGAGCCTTCCCCGCCTACTGCTAGTGCTTCAATTATAATGCAATATTATTTCCTCTCTTCCAGGAAAAAGGAATGGACAATTTTACCATCAGTCTAGATATAAAATAACTTGCCAAGAGCGAGGCAGAGGAAAGCTGCTTTAGTTTCCCTCCACGCCCTCTTGGAGCCCCAGAGAAGAGCATCAGTGGTACCAACATGAAACATGGCTCTCAGGCAGCTCATTTACACTGGCCCCATTGAGCACCATAGCACATTACACGAAGGTTATTTTTAATAGTTCTTTCCCCAGTGTGGCCCCTCTATATAGCTCCAAAGCCACACTGGTTGTTAATTCTCACACAAATTTCACAAAGGCAGGTCGTAAGTTATTTTTGATATTTTACTAATAACGTGACAGTGTGAAGGAAGTTTGATCACTTACTAAGGCTATCTTTCAACTTGGGAACATATACATGTCATTATATACATATCATGCAGTTATGTAAATAGGAAAGTGAAGGGTGATCACCTGCAAACACAAATGTATATTTGTCCTTAGTATATGTACTTACCCTCCCCTTCGAATTTATAGAAGAGTTTTCCCAGAAATCCCATACATTCCTGAAATATTTTTTTTCTGAAATATACATACTGACCAAATGCAGCTTCCTCACAGGTTCCCATTGAATGAATGAGTGCCTGCCTCGATGAATGCACGGCACCTGTAGTGTGCAAATTTGCATTCCGTGGGAATGCTGACTTTGTTATTAACAGCGTTTCTGTAGGCTGGTACCTATATCCTCTTTGTAAACCAAGGACCATGATAATATCCTTAAAATGAAGAAAAATAGAAATCCTTTTTGACATTTTCCAAAAAAGCTTTCATTTCTGCCTCAATTTCACTTTCTTCCCTTTTTAAAATCTATTAATGAAATACTACTTTTGTTAAAGTCTTGTGTTTTACTTTAAAAATACAAAGCTTGGTTTTATCTTAATTTAATTTTAAAAAATAAAATTGAGACTCTAGAGATCAAATGCCATCAAGTGTGTTAAATTAAGCTCATATAGTTCAAAAAAGTTGTAGAAATACAGACGCCAAGACCCAGCCTATCCACTCTGATGAAATTGCCCCTGCCTCCTCTTGATTTTAAATTTAGAAACCTAAATATCTTTAGTAGTGACAATATATTTTAAAATAGACGTTCTTTTTAAAAATTATATTTTATAAGTGGACATCGAGGTCTGTATTTTATTACTATAAATATAGGCAACCCTTTGTTATTTTTACATTAAAATTTTTGAGATACTGTTTATTTTAAAGGATTAGTGTTCTCTAGACAAAGAAAAAGATTATACAGTGAAATTATATTCTCACATTTCCCTAGTCACTTATGTTGGAAATAGTGAGAAAGTATCAAAGTTCTAATAAGGACTTGAAATTCATAGTTTAAAGTATCAGAATCACAATTAAAACATGGAGAAAACTCTTGATGAACTTTACTATTATATCCTCTCCTCAAAGCAGGCCTCCTTAATGGCAGATAATAAAGCAGACGAGTACTTTATCACATTAAATTTGTTTTAAGTGCATGTTGATTAACATTGTGGATGCTAAAGTTGATTATTGGTATCTCATATCAGAGCCGTACCATGGAGTATGGAAAAGAAAGGAATGGAATGATTCACCTGTTAACCATAAGGCAATGAGAAAAGAGATTATCGCTGCTCAGAGTCTTCTCCTAATTTACATCAGAATAGCAAAAAAAAAAAAAAAAGGAATTACAAAGAGAAACAGGGAAACAAGATAGGACAAAAGTTAAAGACTTGGTCCTTGGCATTAGGTAGACTTATATTAGCATCCTGGCTCTGCTTTGTGGTGCACAAGTTATTTAACCTGTCTATACCTCAGTATCCTCACCTGTAAAATGAGAATAATTGTACCTTCCTCCAGGGTTCATGTGCAGTTAATTAAAAGAGTAAATCTATATGAAAAATTTTAGCAGGGTACCTGGTACAGAGTAGATGTGCAATTACCAGCGGCCATTTGGGGGGCCCTTATTTTTATTAGTTGTTTTGATGAGTGTTCGGCAGTCCCCTTATCTGCTGTGCTAGCACCATGTAGATGTCTGAGATCTCATGACATAAAACCAAGACCAGCAAAGCTAGCTTATATGTCAAGTAAAAAGATTTTAGTTATTTACGATTCAAATCAACTGTCTAATCCAGGAAGTCCAGACGGTTTTCCCACTCACAGTTATGGTTGCTCCTGAGCTCTGATCATTACCATCATCCCTTCAGGGAGCATTGCTGCCTCTGCTGGACATTTACCATCTCACACAGCTTCATCAGTCCCACATGTCACATCATCCAAAGAACCAAATCAATTAAATCTATTCCACCAGCTTTTGAAATGAAAAGGTAATGTTTTTACACTGATAGGGCAGATCGAACCGACGATCATAAATTAACATAAATTTGGTGCATTTAGACAAGAGTTTAGAGGAGTGCCACACTTTAGAGTCCTACAAATAAAGGATAAAACGTTTCTATGTCTGTGTTACAGATTTGTCGCAAACTCAATGGTATTCGGTTCACCTGTTGTAAAAGTGCCAAAGACAGGACGTCGATGTCGGTGACGCTTGAACAGTGCTCAATCTTGAGAGATGAACACCAGCTGCACAAAGATTTCTTCATCCGAGCGCTGGACTGTATGAGAAGGTATCCATCCCATTTTCCAACTTTCTTTTAAGGTCATTTTAAGGCGTTAGTTGTTTTTTGTTTGTTTGTTTGTTTTCCAAATACATACTTTACTAGAGGACTAATCACTTAGTAACCTTGCTGCATTTTCATGGCATATATAGCTCATGACATGAAAGATAGAATAATTTTAAATATTCTCCCTACTCATTTTAGGCAACAGAAGAAAATATGACTGGATTTTGATAGTATGCATAGAAAATATAGTTCATTAGCTTATTTGAACCCAAGTTAAGGGTTCTGGCCCTTTCATAGATAACACTTGAAGAACACAGTTTCTTTATATGTAAGCAGTTAGAGATATGCACGAAATAAAAATTAAATCATTATCCAAACAAAAGCTTTCCAAATTGCAACTAACAGGTTCTCTTTCCATGGCTTGCAGGGTCTCTGGCTCAGCAACTGCCTTCCTAAAATTATTGTCATATCACTCATCATAAAGAAGGAGTGACACTGATATTTTAAAATAGAGAATTAGCGATGTCACTGTGCTGACATTTAAAATGCAATGCCTGAAGTCATGTTTCCTGATTCATTTTCACAATAATTAAATCTAAAGTCTGAGCCATAATGGAAAGGAAAAAGTGACCCATTCACAATGTCTGTGAGCAAGGACACACGTTAATTAAAAAGTTAAGTGAAATTGTCTCATTGCCACAAAGACGGGTTCAGAAGCACACCAGGAAGCATGGGACAGGCTCCTTGTTCCCAAACAGAGATGTCATGTGATGCTCTAGAGAGCACTGCTTCTTATCTGCCATGTCATTAGCTTCCACTTTTCTTTTAACCGCGATAGCCTTTCAATGGAGACCTTGATGCTTGCCCGCACGCGTTCTGTGCCTGTATGTTTTCTCCACTAATGAGAGGTTTCTGAAGCCCTCTGTTTTACCCCATTCCATGTCTCTTGGCATTTGCATTGTTCAGTGGAGTTCTATCACAGCTTTTGATAGTTGTAGGAGGATGTCTTGGAGGCCTGACATGAACATCTCAGCCATAGGAAATATATTTGGTTGATATAAAAAAAAATCTTCTTTCAAAAATAATCTCTCAGCACTAACAGGGGAAATTCAGAATTTGAGTATGAAGTCTTCTAATGTGCATAAAAAGAGTAAAAGTGTCACTGTGGATGAAAAGAGGGTCTGGGAGAGGAGAGCAGGAGCACATGATATTATAGGCCAGACATACCAGACACTAAAACGATTCAACCAACAAAAAATAAGTGAAACCGTTACTTGTTTGTTGAAGGTGGAGGTAATGGATCTTTTTGACAATGTTTTCCAGCGTCATAGTTTTTTGGAAAGGGGGGGATTTGCAGAGCTTTTCGCTGTGCCATCTGGGGACCCCACACTCCAGGCAGTGGCTTTAAAATGCATGTCAGAACCACTTCTGGAGCATTATAAATCCACATATGTTTGGATTCCGTGTGGTTTATAACTGAGATCCAGGGATCTAAATTTTTTAAGAATTTCACAAATATTCTGGGGCACAACACTGGGGTGGGTGAATCAGCGTTTTAAAGGAGTTTGAATTTTATGTTTTCGAATGAATTGAAGTTTTTCATTTGATTTAACATCAATTGCAATTTATTTTACTTTTGAATTATTCTAACCACCTTTCAGGCTATTTACTGTGGATTCTTTTAAAGTTCACCAGGGTTATAATATCATTGCTGTTTTCCTAGTTTATTTTTCCTCATCTATATTAAGTTTTTCTATTTTATTGTGTTTATCTCTGTAAGAGTTGCAAATTATTATATATAGATGAGCAAGACATTGTCGATAAAAGGAAATAAATAAAGCTTCACCTAATTGCATATTCAGAAACACCCTTACCAGAATAAGCTTCATGAGAATAGGTATTTCTGTTTTCCTTTCTTCACTGCAATATCACCAGTACCTAAAATAATGTCTGGTGATAGTAGGTTTTCAATAAATATTTAAGGGATGAATGAAAGACATAGGGTTCTAATACTCAAGTTCTTTATATACATTGACATTTGGAATTCGCTATATCAAATTATCACTCAGTCATGACATATTTTTAAGCAAAAGTTTCATAAGACAAAAGCAAAAGCTTTGGAAAAGTTATGATACAAATTCAAAAACAAACAGACCACAAAGAGCCTACCTTAACTCGCAGTCTGAATCCACTCTTGGTACAGTTTTCAAAAATTTCATTCTCTCTTTTCCTATATAGCCAGTATTTACTTGCAGCTGCACGCTTCCAACGCGTGCCTCTAGTTACAATCTGCTTGACCGAACTAACAAGACCCTCCTCTGATTAGAAAGTTAGCAAGGTGTCTAGGTAGATCTCACACTGTAAGACACTCATGGTAGTTGCCAATAGCGCAAGTCTGAAACAGTGATTCTCAACCACCATTGCCCATTTGAAACTCTGAGGGCTGGGGGTGAATGGCAGGGGTCTATCATAGACCAGCCTCTGGGATGGAGCCAGGGTAGAGAACCACGTGACTAAAGTCTGGCTCATTTAAGTAGTCACCCTGCAATAACTGATTTGAATGGCTTTGTGGTAAGTTATAATCCTGGTCTATATATCTTTCCTTTGGGTTCTGATGTTATATGTATTGCCAAATTCTCCCTTGATCAACTATAGCAGAAATTTACAAACTGGTGGCTGCATAATCAACAGATTAAAAAAAAAAAGAAAAGAAAAGAAAGGGAAAATATAGTATCAGCACTCAGTTTTCAGTTATGGAATCTCATTCTAAATGCTAAGAGCCATCTCGTCCCAGGGCATTTGTAGAAAGAATTTCTGGTAGGGACTTTTAAACTTCTATTTGATTAATAAATGATTAGGATTGGAATTAAAAATACATAATGTGACTGGATTATAAAATGTCATGTTTTATCAAAAAATAATTTGTTGGGAGACTTAATTGCCACTAAAAAGTAAATTAAAATGAACATGACAGTGTACTGTTACTTCCCTTACAGGAAGTCTAGGATTATGTATGTATACAGTGTAACATTGTAACACCATATTACTTAATTGTCTATCTGTAAGTTTTATTTTCCTTATGCTACATTACACGGGAATCTATCATTCTATAACGGCTCCTTAAAATTAAGAAAGTTGATATGTCGTTAGTAAAATTAATCAGGGTACGTTTCAGCCTATAACCTATCTATCACCCTTGAGATACAGGACTTTAATCACTCTATTTTAGTAAATATTTAATTCACAAGAGAGAGATTAAAGGTCCGTTGAGTTTACTATTGAGTTTTACTATTGCATTTCACATTCCGAACATACTGTACCTCAAATTAATGTTAGGGGAACATAATTTATGAAATGTTTTACTTTATAAATCATTGACACTTAATATAAGAAAAGGTTTATTTTATTTTATTTTTGTTTCTCATGACTTATTCCTTTGTTGGTGTCATTTTTGAATTATGTAGTTCATTTGTGTTGAAATAGAAAAATGGCTTCCTTCTTTCCTTCGTCTTATTTCCACTTCAGCTTATTTTTCTTTCCTTTTGTTTGATTGTACTAGAGAAGTACAAGAGAAGAGCTGCTATTATTTCATAACATCCTCTATTTCAAATATTAAAGTGAATAATAAGCATTGTAGAGACAGGTAATTGAAGCTTTCAGTTATCTCTGGGCTACTAGAAAGGGACGTGTTCCCGTAGAACAGCATAAGTGAGAACAGTTTTTCCCTTATCACTAAGTGTTATCTCTTCCCTTGAGAATTTCAACGGTGCGTTTGCTGCATTACTTCAGTCCCAACCTGTGAGAAATAACAGTAATAAGCCCAGATGGGGTCGCCATCATCTTAGGGCTCTTATAATTGCATGAAAACCGACCCCACTTAGGATGTTTTTGCTTCAGGGGACAGTAAGGTAAAAGGTACTGCAAAGAAGATACTTCTTTAGAAATCATATTGGAGCAAGTATCTCTTAACAAGATATCTACATATGAACCACCAATAGAGAACTGATCTTACTGGAGAAATCAAAAAGATAACCTGCAAAAAAAATTTCAACTTCCTGAACAAAATGTATATGCTAATTTTAAGCAATCTTCTTCATACATTTATGTGCGCCATATTCTTTTATTACAAAAAAAAAAAAAAATAGTGGTTTTAAGGTTGATTTCTTCTCCATAAGTTGTTTGGTATAACATATTTGTTTTCTAGCATTAGTGAATTGATTTGATACATATCAAATATAAATATAAATGAATCTAGTCAAGATAAATAGATTTAACTTCTGCCACAAACAAAGGTTTTTAACATCAGGAAGACCTGGTAGTTAAATCCTTGTTTTAACATTTATTATCTGTGTCATAAATGTTAAAACAAGTTAATTGGACAAGTTAATTCATCTCTAAGCCTCAGTTTCCTAATCTGTAAACTAAGTATAACAGTATCTTTCTGTTCCATAGGTGTCGTTAAAAAGAGACCACTTATTTAAAGTCTCTGTGACCAGGGGATATTAAGTGCTGTGCTTAATAAATGTCATCCTTATTAGATGCTCTGCTTAATAAATGTCTCATTGCTCCCCATGCTCTCCCATCTCTCTCTGCCATGAGTTATTCTTCCCTAGGCCATGTTTCTCTATAAGTCCTCCTCTGAAACTCCTAAAATCGAAGAACCTCCCTGGTCTTCAAGGTCTTGGAAGTCCCGGGGTTAATTTGGTTTCTAAACGCTTGGGATAGGGGGTTCTCTGTAGTCCTCAGATAGCAGCGCCTTAGCACTCAGAGACTGGAGCCAGTGGACGTCCAACTCCTGAATGTCCACAGGCTTTATTAACAACTTGGGCTATCCGGTCAATAATGAGCCAGGAGTCCCACCTCAGGAGATGATCTGGGCAACTATAACATTAGCAAAAATATGTCATTGTCATATGCATAGTCAAAAGTAAACATTTATTGAGTATCTACTGTGGCCATGCCAAACAAAGGAAGAAATAGTTTTCTAATAATAGTAGCAGCTAACAGTCAACGAGTTCTCACTCTGCACTAAAATTACATTAAACATTCTGTATGAAGAACCTCTATTAATCCCCACAATGCTAGGACAAAGGAGATGAGGCCACAAACCTAGGAAGTATGAAGTATTAGAGGGGTTTGGAGGAGAAAAGGAATCGCTGTGGCCTGGGATAGTCCTAGGGATGGGGTGGAATGTGAACTGAGGATGATATTGGTAAGTAGAAAGGAAGAGATAGGAGTTCTTGACCAGGAATATCTAAGCAGTTATAGCTAAGAGTAGAGTTTATTAATCCATCACATTTGTTAAGTGTTTTTATTTACATAAATGGTATATAATGTGTGTCACATTTGCCCACATATTCTTCAGCTGATATCACATTTTTGAGATCTATGTTCATACATGGGATCTGGCCCTCTCCTTTAAACAGCTGTATAATATTCCCTTGTGTGACTAGACTACAATATATCTATTTCCCTATTGAATTTTAGATTGTTTCTGATATTTTGCTATTACAAGCAATAGTGTAATAGACATTCTCGCATGTATGTCCATGAATACCAGTTCATAAACTTGTTAAGTGGAATGGGGTGGCAGGGCATTTATATTGTCAGTTTTACTAGATGCTACCAGATTGCTCTTCACAATAGCTATACTAATTTATAGCCCACGAGCCAGGCACATGTTCCTGTTTTTCCACGTGCCCCAATATTTTCACTTTAAGAGTTTTTACCCATATGATGGATTAAAAGTGATACCTTGATTAAATTTGTATTTTCCCAATGATAAGGGACATTTAACATCTTTCTAAACATTGATTTCCACTTCCAGCACCTCATTCTTAATATGCTCTATATTTGGGGAGTTTGCCCATAATTGCAAGTTAAACAGATTCCAGCCTTTATAAACCACTGGGTTGTTGTGTTTAAGTCAAATTCCAGAAAAGAGGGTTTCAAGAGTGATAGTTTTCTAAAAATATTTTTTATTTGTTTTGTTTATTCAAGGAAAAAACAAAAGCAGAATGGAATAGGACAAGGGTCTCTTGGGTTTGGATAGAGAAATGCACAGTGTTTTGACAACAGCCTGTGGCAAGTTATGAGCTTTGTAGCGGAGGTGGGCAGAGCTC
>NW_006431918.1:2496670-2515203 GCF_000325575.1 Pteropus alecto | reverse complement strand
TGAGACATGAACAGACAGCTATAGGCGATTAGGTAGGTGACTGATGCCTTTGCACTTGGAGCGAGTGTAGCAGGAACTAGTCTTGGAAAAGGCTTTTTCTCATTAAAAAAGCCTGAGATGCAGGCAGCACAGGCTGTTCTTCAGAGAACAGTTATGTCAAAACCTAGAAAGTTTGTTTATGCTCCTGGAAGGCTGAGACACAAGAATCAAGGTGAACGTGAATACCATGTTCAAAAAAAGCAACACGGAATTAAACGTGTGGATGTGGGCAAATATCAAAGTTCCAACTCAAATCTTGCTTACTTTTAAAGTCCATAGTTTGTTAAGGCATCTGGTTTCCATATAAGAATGCTTCTCAAATCTCAGTCATTCATTTAACCAGCCAACAATTTTTTCACAAGTATCACGTGAATAATTGTTTATTTTAGCCACAATGGATTGATGCACTCGATGTGCCTGTTATGCTTGTCCTAATGCACATGAGAATAAATCCAAAACTATTAAAATCGATGTCTCGTCGATATAGCATGTTAACACTGTTGTACGGTCCGTGTAACATTTTGCTTTCATCAGAGTGCCTACTATCCTCTGCTAAACACTGTCAAATCCTCCTTCTAAGCTAAACTAAGCCTTTGGTTATAGTGCTTCAGTGTCCAGCCCAGGAGAACAAACTAGAAATCCTCACAGGCCACTCACTAATGAAATCTGGCCTGGGAGGCAATAATAGCATTTATGAAAAAGTAGCTAAAATATTGCAAACTTTTCTCCTGATCAGAAGATCGCAGATGACAGAACAGTTGGAATGCTGGCATAATGCATTTATGGTCAAAAATATATTATGCATAATTAGACCCCATCCTCTTCCATTCACTGAGCCTATCAAAATTTATATGAGTGTGAATGACATCATTATAGGGATCCACCTGGTATCTCCACTTCCTAGCAGTGGGGATGAAATTCCAAGAGTCCCTAGGTGCTTTACCTTTAAAGTAAAAAATGTATGTAAGGAAATCAGTAACAGAATGTAGTATATAGAAAGTCCTTGATAAAGTAACCATCATCGTGGTGATTTTACCATCATTCTCTTCTCAGAGTTGTTGTGAAGATTAAATTAAATAATAATCATCGAAGCCCTTAACCCAATACTTGTTACATTGTAAGGATCAGTAAATATTAAACGTTGCTGTAGCTGTTATTGATGTTATTGTGGTGGCAATTGTCATTATTATATTCTGATTATTGCTGCCACCTTCTTGGTCATAATGGCTTCCCACCGAATTGCTTTTACTAAACTGTGCACTGGTGTGATATCCTCAAACTACGTTGAAGAAAGTAAAAGAAATAGCCCTTTGAGTTATTCATATTGTCTATGCACTTGTTCTCAAAGTGTGTTCCCCAAGCCAGCAGCATCAGCACAACCTAAGAACTTCTAGAAATGCAGGTTCCCGGGCCTCGCTCCAGACCTACTGGATCAGAAACCCCAGTAATCAGTGCTCTGATGAGCTCTCCAGATCAGTGGTCCCCAACCTTTTTGGCACCAGGGTCCAGTGCTCCTATGACACTCTAATGCCTGATGATCAGAGGCAGAGCTGAGGCGGTGATGCTGGCACTGGGGAGCGGCTGCAAATATAGATGAAGCTTCGCTCGCTCCCCCACTGCTCACTCCTGCTGTGCCGCCCAGTTCCTAACAGGCCATGGACCAGGACCAGTCCTTGGCCCAGGCGTTGGGGACCCCTGCTCCAAATGATCGTGATGCACACTTAAGTGCGATAACCACTGATCTTGGGTAAGGATAGTGTTACCTTTTTAACAGTTTTATTGGGATATAATTTACATACATATGCCATACCATACAGCTCATGCATTTGAAGTATAGAATTCAATAGTTTTTAGTATATTCACAGATGTTATCTAATGTTAGAACCACCATCGAAATGCTATCTAATGTCAGAACCCATTCATCACCCCTAGAAGAAACCCCGTATCCATTAGCCATCTCTCTCCCACCTCCATCCTCCCCGCTGTAAGCAACCACTTATTTACTTTTGCCTATATTGGACCTTCCATGTAATTAGAATCATACTATGTGTGGTCTTTTTCGAATGATTTGTTCCACTTAGCATAATGTTTTCAAGGTTTATCTATGTTGTCAGACAATTTCCATTACCTTGCAATAGTCTCTCTTTGTGAAGATTCTTTGCATTCATTTCTATAGTGTTAACATAAGGCTTGTTTATGATTCTCCAGAATGACTCGGGTGTTGGGGGGCGGCAGGGGGGTTGACAGTGAGGGAGCTGGGAGTGATTATATGTGTGCACGTATGTTTTAATTTTGTGGCTTCCCTTTTGTAGAGACTAATAAAAAGCTTGGGGCCAATTTTGTGATCCATCTACTTCAAATATACAGCATTCTTTAGTGGGCTTTTAAAGAAATATATAGTGGACTCATTTCTAGTTCCATTTTATGAGATAATCCTTGCATTGACTGTTTCTTTCTCACTTTTCATTCTTTTTATCTTACTGAATTTTATGTTTCCATTTAAACTGCCTTAAATTCTTTTTTAAACAAGGCAAGATTTAAATACTTAAAAATGGAATCACATAAAGCATTCCGCCATCCTATGCTCAAGACCCTTCCTAATTCTGCTCTTAGCACTCATCAAGTCAAGTTGGATAATACTGATTTATAGATTTTTTCCAAAATGCAAAAATATCTAGTCTCTTAGATCTGAGTTTATGCGTTTTCAAATGATGCCTGTCTTCTCAACTATTTGAGAAAATAATGGCATTATATTTTTATATGCTTCAGAGTTTGCAAATCACCTTGACTGCTCTTTTGCTCCAGAAAATAGGAATACAATCGATATCATCTTTTTTTTTCAGTTTCGGTTTCATAATTTAATTTTATAACATAAATTCAAATATGGAATTTTTATAACACTGATAGTTTTATTTGATTTTGTGATAAAGACGGTTTTTTTCTCTTGGAAAGACAAGAACAAATGTGAAAAAAAAAGAAGATGATATTACAGCTGTCAAGAGATATTAGTTTTGCCAGAAAAGGAGGGGGAAAACCTTCCTCTTCTCAAGACTGAACTGATTTTACAGTAGCTGCTCTTGAAATAGATACATATATTGAAAACTCCCAACTATCTCTAGTCACTGTAAAAAAAGAAAAACCATTTTTTCTATATGATGAAAATCTCACATGCATATATGCAAGGCACATGGCCATAAAATCAAAAGGCCACTGAGGCAGCCATGAAGACCTGCCATGGGTTCAGCATGAGCACATGAGCAATGTGTGGTCGACAGTCTCTGAAAGGCCCAGACTCCAGCATGCATTTTCCAAGTTTAATCTTTTTTCCTCAATTTTTTGTGTGTGCGTTTTAATAACTTTAAAGTTGCTAATGAATTGTGTAGTTCTTGAACAGAGTGTAGATCCTGTACATAATTGGAAATTAATTCTAAATCATGAGGCTTTATTTAAGAGTTAAATAAATCTATTTCTAGAGAACAATACGATGCTATATTGATATAGGCAGTTACGACCTCCCCAAAATGCAATCTTTAAAGTTCTTTTGTAAATTAAAACTTTATATTACTGAGATTATATATGTCTGACAAAGTAATTCTTTTTAATCTAGATATTGTTCCTAAGTTAATACTAACCCCTCAGTTAGGTATTGTGGAAGGCTTTTTAACTGAAGATTCTGTCCCTTAAATCTAATGTGATGGTGGGCAAGAGCAGGCATCCCATACGCAACCGGACGGCTCCTTCTTGAGTCAGCTGGGATTCCACAGAGAGCAGATGCGCTTCTCTGAGCAACAGTGAGAATTTAGACAGAATTACCGGAGCTAGGTCAGCTCTCTCTGTTCGGGGAAATACTCTAAAGCCACTTGAGAGAATAGTTTAAAGCTACTTTTTTTTTTTTTTGACAAAATGACTATGGTAACCTTTCAAGACTTAAGATCCAAGTAAAGACACTGAAATGTAAAAATGAATTGTGATGAACCTTTTTCATATTACTCTATGACTTGCTTTGGAGGCCAAAGTTATAGATATTAAGCAAAACAAATTTATATATAAGTACGTACACACACACACACACACACATATATATATACATATATATATAATTTTAATGTTTGTTTTCCTTAGACCTAATTTGATCTTAGTTGTAAATTGCCCTTTTATTCATGTGACCCAATTTTTATGACTTGTGAGAGATGTGTTTATTCTTATCCTACTGTTTTAGCCACTAAGTTTAACATTAAGTAAAAAAAAAACAAAAAAAAAAAAAATTACAACATTCTGTTGTCTCATTAAAATGAAACAAATTGAGAAAAGGAGAATAACTACAAATTGACAAGCCAATTTCCCCCAGATACACCAGACTGATGACTTAGCTCATTATTTTTATGGGTTGGTACAGGATATTATGGCTTTGGGTACAGAATAAGATTTTATTTTTCAAGCCTCGATTGTTATTCTTCTAAAAGACAGTTTTCAAACTACTTCCATTTCTGAGCACTTGTAACTTTTCATATTAATGGTGTTTTAAAACTGCAGCGTTCGGAAAGAACCTTAGAGATTATCTAGTGACCCTGCCAGCTAAGGCAGGAATTCTTTATACAACATCTCTGACAGATTGTCAGGTAACCTTTCCTTGCACATGTCCAATAGCAGGAAGCTGGTGTATCACCCCCTTCTGTGGTTGGACAGCTGCATGTTTTATAAAACTTAACTTTCATGTTAAACTTAAATCTGTCACCCCATAACTTCCAGTCCTCTGTATGAATCAATACAGCATAAGTCAGCCTCTCTTCATGTCAGCCTGCAAGTGTTTAAAGATGGCTGGTATGTTCTGCTTAATTGTTTTAATCCCTTCCTAAAAGATATCTCCACTGTCTCTCAATGCATTCTTCATTTTTAATGTCCTTTATAAATAATTGCAAGCTAAATTGGACACCGTGATCTAAATGTAATGTGGAGAACTCAAAGTAAAGCAGGACGAAGGTCTGCATGTCCCTCCATCCCCCATCCCACCCCCTCCTCTCCCCCTGCCTCCCTCTTTTCCTCCTTCCCTTTCATTATGTGATGCTTACTGCGTGCCAAGTACTTTCCTAAGCACTTCACAAATATTATCTCCCCTAAACCGTATTTTAGCCCTAAGGATTAAGTCTTAAAATAAGGAAACCTCCACAGAGGGGTTAAACGACTTGCTCAGGGACTCATAGATAGGAACTGGTGTGAGATCCATATTTCTAAGAGCATAGGCTGCCTCTTTTAATCTATATTTATCTCTTTGTTCCTGGATCCATAAGCTGCATGATCTTTATAAAAGAACTTTGTCTCACTATATAATAAATTGAAACATATAGTCCTTTGTCATATATACTGCTGTCTACCAAGCTCTACTGGGATAATTGATATTTTGCAATTTTTTTATTCTTGTCAACCTTACCCCTGAGATAAGTATGGGTGGCCTAGATTAGTATAGTGGCCACATTATATATTTTCTGTGCTTTTAAGAGATGGAGCTGAGTTTTATAATAGACTATACTTCTACATAATGATATCTAATCAATCAGTAGTTTAAGGGCTCTTCAACCAAACATTTTTATAAATGAGTATTTAAGAGCTAAATTTTATGAGACCATTTCTTTGAGCATGGTGAAACACATTGAAAGATCATGGAAGGTGCAAAACGAAAAATTAGTCATGTATACACAGCATCTAGCTACTCTGGAACCAATTTGTGGTTGATCCTTAGACAAAACCAGACCACAAAGTCTTGACCAAGTTTTAAAATTGGTGGAATAGACAGTTTGGATTGGTTCAAGTTCACTTCAGTT
Organism: Pteropus alecto; assembly: GCF_000325575.1. Classification (NCBI taxonomy): domain Eukaryota; kingdom Metazoa; phylum Chordata; class Mammalia; order Chiroptera; family Pteropodidae; genus Pteropus; species Pteropus alecto. The sequence continues at coordinate 2,509,345 of NW_006431918.1, read as the reverse complement.
CCCCACTGAACCATCAGTGCGATGATGCCCAAGAGAACAGGGTGTCAGTGAGGAGTTGCAGTTATGTAGGATCTGCTTTTTCTTCACGAAGGCCCGGCCTAAGTTCCAGGTTGGGAAAGCAAGGTGGGAAATCAGAGCCCTGCGCTCATTCTATTTTGTGTCATTGGGGTTGGGGGGAGGAGCGTGGAGCCATATCTCTTTCAAGGATTTACTTACCAACACAAAAGGCAATTTGCAGCATAATGATGACTTACTTCTGTGTTCTGTTTCTGCAAAATAGGGCCTACATAAGCTAACCTTGGTTGATCACATATCTGTTGTTTCTACAAAAAGTACTTCGTTTTATTCGGGGTCATTATTCCACTATGGCAGAAGCCATTTACTATAGGGGTAGGTGGCTCTGAATACTCTCATATGTCAATGAAGTAAGCAATTTTTAAGTGCATATTATTTATCGAGAATCATGCTTCATATTGGAGATACATACACGAATATGATGTGTTCCTTGTCCTCACAAAGTTCAAAACCTATTAGGAGAGAATCATATACAAATAAATCATGAAGGATTAATTTTTTTTTAATTATGTGTAAACTGCTTTTGGAAACTTAGATAAGGGAACAATAATTTTTCAGGGATGGTGGGGTGAGTGTGGGCACTATTAGGGCTACGGAGAGAAAGTGACCTTTAAGTTGGCATTATTATGAAACAGGTAAATTAAGAAAGGATATAACCCACCCCCAAGAGACTGATGATTCTTAACTTAAAGAAAAAATAAAAGCTATTGATTACTTCAGAAATTTCAGCATGTTTTGTTAGAGGCATAAGATTGGAACATATTGACAATAAATATTAAAAGTAGATTATCAAGTTATGATTTCTGAGAAAGTATTGTCTTTAAGAAAAACTAGGGAGTGACTTTTATAAGCATCCAGGTTTAGAATCCCTATCCTTCCACAAATACGTCGGTTTCCTAGGTGATTTCTAACTTGCCTGCGATTTCTGCCTTTATAATTGGCTTCATCAGGGCGAGGCAGGTAAGGTAGTAAATTCAGACCAGAAGTCTGTAATACAGACAAAACCTAACCTCTCCCATTAGCTTCTATTTTAGTTGACCTCTTCTCGATACCTGTAAACACCACACTACTCACTCCAAATTAACCTATACCTTTTATTCCAGAAATGAGGGAAAGCTGAGTTAGAGCCAGACACCTTACAACAGAGCATCATAAACTGATTTTGTTCAAGAAAATTCCTCATTTGTTTTAATACTGGATTAAAATTTTTCAATTATTTAAAACATATTCTGCAAAAAGGAATTTTAATTTAACTTTTTTTCTATTTGTGTTTTTAAAATTTCAAACCCTTCTCATTTTGTTAGGTACGAGTGGTATATGAATTCTCTCTGCAGTGCTTTAAACACAATATTGAACAGGAGAGTATCTAGCCTCCTGTGCTATTGTATGCTGGTGGGATACAGAACAGTTTGAACCTGAAATAGCTTTCTTAAAGGTGCTCAAAGAAAAAATAACCCACAATCTGAGAAATAATAGCCCAGCGATAGAGTGATATTTATTTGAAAACCATTTGTGAAAATGAGGGATTATTTTTATTTGAGTGAATCTTAGAAATCAGATTTAGTCTTCATTTTCAAGTCTTTTTGATAGTATGAACTGATTAAAATATCAGATCTGCACACAACTTATTCTAAATCTCTGTATTGTGCTAATGAGATTCCAATATTTACTAAGGCTAAGGAGTAATCAATTTTAATCAAATGCGCTTATTTATTAACTAGCATGAACACAGCCCAAATGTGGTATACTTGTCAGAGGGAGCACCACTTGGCTCTCTAGGAGGACCTAGACTCAAGTGGTATTTTTATATACTATTCTTTAGTATAAGGCACATTTAGGTAGATAAAATATGTTCCTTGCTCTAAAATAACTCCAGTCTGGTAGGAGAGACAAGACATACACAAATAAAGAAAACGCAGGGCTGCATGTGGTGAATGCCATCTGGTCGGACCCAGAAAGTACTCTTAAGTGCTCACAGGAGGGTGAGATCCTCTGATGCCGACTTTGCCCAGAACACTTTAGTTGGGTCTTGAGGATAATGGACAAATTTTATATGTACTTATATTTCATTTTTACTAAATCTCAGGCACTGTGGATTCTAGAAACGCTTAATAAGGAGCAAAAAGAGCACTGCACATAGAGAGAATGGATTTGCAGAAAGTTTCAAGAAATAAGAAAACAAATTTTGATATAATTTTAAGCATCAGTAGCTCAAGGAAATAGAACATTACCAATTCTGAATTTTGGGCCTCGATCTTTTTGCCTGTAGGTATGTAAGAATTTCCATAATCTTTATGCCTGGACAGATTTATTTCTAGTGGCCCAGAGGTCTTTGCTAATGTTCATGTCAGTACTGATTGACTTCTTAATTTCAAGTCCAACACTGGGTCTATGTGTCAAAATGTCTTTTACATATGGAATAGCTACTGAGACTTTACCTTTTTGAATCCTAAGTGGAAATAGATAAATTCAGCTACTTGGTTGAAGGAAGCTTTACTTTAGTTCTCACCTTCAATCACTAACCAACCCTGGAGAAGGAGAATAAAATTGAACTAGTAGAAGCCAGTCAAAAATGTAATTATAGAATTAAGTTTCTGTAACTTTAGAATGAAATCAATAGATAAAAACAATGCAGATAGAAAAATCTAATGATTGATTTCTAAACATTCTCATACTAAAATGGAATATTTTTATCATTATAGACATTCCTGTGAAAAGGGCTACATTTTCTAATTGTAGGCTTGTTATATGATGATGTAGTCATAGGTTCCCATTAGTAATTACTCATTTCCAGAATAAAATTTAAGAGGAAAAAATTGCCTCCTTAGCATTTTTCACTTCTTGATCATTTGTGCAGTTGACAGGTAAGGGGCAAGAAAATTCTCCCATTAGAGCGTTCAGGGTCCCCAGGTAACCAGGACAAGACAAAAGGTGCATCTGAGTTGCAACATTCAGCTCAAAGTTGACGTGTCTCCTTAATTTTCTCTTGTCACTGGTGTTGCTCAGATTTCCAGAGGCAACTAGAAAACACTAGACTTCCAGCTTAATCAGTGTACCCTTTTATAACCAGGGATGTAAAATATCGTTACCAACCCTTTGCAGATTTGGATTTGCCAAATTGGCACCTGAGGTGGTTCATTTCTTTGTAAAATATTTGGGTGTCTTTAGGCTAAGCTGCTTCGAGTCATCCTTGGAACTTTGTTGCTGACCAAAACATCCAATAGTAGCTTCTTTCTTGGACCTGGAGCTTAGGCTGTCCTTCTAGCTGTCTTTCTTCATCTTCCTAGTGAAATTAAATTTGTACACGTACCACATCATCCTGTTTTATTTATACAGTCTCTGTTCCATTAACCATCGTATCTAATTTACTAAGCAGAGATTTCTTTGAAGTTTTAATATTTTGGAAAGAAGAGACACCATTCAACATTTTATCTTCTGTAGCTTGAATTTTTTTTAAATCAAATTTACTTAGAGTAGCAATGTTTATAGTTTAAGCCTCTCATTTACAAGAAAGCATTTTCATCTCATAAACTATTCACATACTAATTGTTTTTGTTGTTGTTTTTGTGAAAGGATTCTTATTACCTTCCATAAAACAAAACTTTCCATAAAAAAAGAGACTTTATAGAAAATTAAATAAGATTGTTACAACGTTGAACAAATGCTATTTACAACACTCATGATTGAAAATGATGACTTTATGATTACAAATCCTGATGATGCAGCATGTGATGTGTATAACAAACACCAATGTAATTCCCTTTTTGCACTTTTTTAAGAAGCTAATGCGTGTTATCTCATCTAGCGTCAATGCATATGTGAGAATCAGGTAAAGGACAGAAAACCACTTCACTATTTGACAAAGACCTCCTATACTTTATGAATCTGGGGTTGGTGGCTGTATATAACATGTCCTCTTCTATATGAAAAATCCAGAATCCATCTGTACCGCAGAATTGTGTGTATCATTATAAATGAAAAGAAGGAATGCAGAGCTCGAATCTCTTTTTAAGTGCTTCTTAGTAATCAGTGATTGTCCGTGTTAATAGTAGTCTATTTGACCATCAAACCAACTTTAATTTATTATGCTGTTGAAAAGGGATGCATAATAGTACCGTGGGTCCTGTAACTTTGAAATTACAAATGCATAGAGTAGGTCCACAAAAATTTTTATTGAATTGATGAGGCAAAGACAAGAATCTAGAAGGTTTAAACTAGTGAATGAGGTCTTACACACACACACACACACACACACACACACACACACACCCCAGTCACTTTTGTATCATAAAATGCCTTCGTAGACAATCTTCAGCTAATGATTATAATATAAATTAGCTGATTTTGAAGCCTTCACACCAGTCCATAGAAAAGATTATTCTGAATAAGCTGCCACAGTTATAGAGACTGTCATCTGTTCCCTTTTACAGAGAGGGCGTAATAAAGACTATGTCCCATATGTATATTATCTCCGTCTCCTAAATTCTGGGTGCCCACCAACGTCATTATCTGTCTGAGGATATATTTAAATATGCTTGAGGAATCTTTTGTGACTGTCCAGCCTCCTATAATCACAGCACTAGTTTTAGTAATGGATCGGAAAATATTAAAACAAATGCAGATCCTTAATCCGGGTAAGCAGACACCCACGATTAAGTCAGTTTTTAATAAAAGGAGAAAAAACTCTCTGGACTATCTGTGGAATTACCTGAGTTTTAAAATATCGTGTGTGCATATGTTGCGAACTATTTCAAACTGCGTTTTTAGCCCCAGAGGCGATCACTCTCCCTATCATCATGAACCATCTTCCTCTAAGCAGCACAATAGGGATAACAAAACCTATTTCAGTCTCAATTTAAGTTTAATTCCCAGCTGGAACTTGAAATGAGGCTGTAATGAACTTGAACTTGCAGCAGTGATTATCTCATTCATGCGTATGAAAGTGTTCAGATACAGTCGTGGTGTTTCCAGATGCTACTCTGAAGGCATTCATTTCTGCAGAAACAGGTGAAAAGCAGGATATGACTCAGCACAGGGGAGTCAGCCAGGTTTTGTAGTATTTCACCTTATACATGTTATATATACATAACAGCATATAGGATGATCAGAGAATTTTTTTTAATGATCTATAGCACAGGTCCCCAATTCTTAAGCCATGGACCGGTACTAATCCTGGCCTGTTAGGAACCGGGCCACACAGCACAAGGTGAGCAGCAGGCAAGCAAGCGAAGCTTCATCTGTATTTGCAGCCACCCCCCAGCACTAGCGTCACCGCCTCAGCTCCACCTCAGATCATCAGGCATTAGATTCTCATAGGAGCTCCGGTCCCTGGTACCGAAAATTTGGGGGACTGCTGACCTATAGAACAACATTTCCATAAAATGTTTCTAAATTAATGTATAAAACATTAGCAGTGTTATTTGGAAGAAATAGAAAGACAAAAGTTGATAATGTATGATAACATATAACTAAACACATTAAGCGAAAGGTTTAGTAGACTTATAAAGTATTTCTAAGAAAAAGAGCAGATCTCCCAGTATCCAAATAACTCCTCAAACTATTTAGGCTTTCAGGAAGACACATGCATTCCTTTGGCTGTCCTAGGCATCCTTCAGTATTTTATTACTAAAGTACTAAATTACATTCCATGGACATGAATGAATGATTGTGTCTCGTTATACACTTTGAAGGCAAGGATCCAGGTAAGGAGAAGGAGATAAGAGAATGGTAGCTGGAATCTGTGTCACAGGTAAAAATTGACACACGAAAAACCTGAATTTCAGTTCTCATTGTAACCTTCTTGCTCTCTGACAGGTTGGAGATTAGTAACCCCTTGTCCTCCCACAGTTTTCTAGGTCTACGTTTTCTCTCCCATGATTTCTTAGAGAGTAATTGAGGGATTCAGGTAAATTCTGAGTTAAATACTCAAGCATATCGGAAGTATTTTTTGAGAAGCTAGGCCATGATTACAGGTACGATTTTAACTTTTCTCTGTGTAAAGATGTGGTGGCGCATCATTGGAACAAAGAATGTGAGACAGGATTTCTCATTTTTCCTAAGAAAATACCAGTGCTGGTCCCAATATCACTAGTGTCTAGGCGCATACAGAATGTTAAAGTATTAATAGTAATAACGTGAATAAAACATAAATGTGCATTGCAACAAAAAATTATAAAGTGAACACCTGAGAAACGACAACCCAAGAAATCACATGTTGCCAGCTCCCAAAAACCCCCAACATAATTACATATTAAAGTCTTAAGAAAATTCTACCATAAAAAACTGGACTTTTATTAACCCAGCACTACATATCCATCAATACTTGTGGAACACAATAAGGGAAATTGTGTAATTTAACACAATAAGGAATCTTGGTAATTTAAGCACTGTAAATTTCAGCCAGTAGGTAAAATAAGGGCTTTATGTACAAAAGAATGTTTAGTCAGAGTATTCTATATATTTTTGATCTTTCAAAGAATTCTATTTTGTGAACATGTGCCTGTTTATGGAACAGGAAAGAGAAAGAAACCTATGTATTTGCTTTCATTTATACCTATGTGCAATTGCCCTAGTTTATGTTTATTAGAAAACATAGAAAAGCATGGGTTATACTTAAGTGATCAAGCAGCAATTTCTAGAGAAGTAAATTTTAAGTAAGCAATACCTAGGGAACAAACAAGCTAGTTTTAATAAAAGAACAACATTATTTTTCTTTAGAAATCCTTATGCATTTTAATAATTTAGTCTGCATCTAGCCTCTCTAATTATCATTATCTCAATTATAGGAGATTAAATACTTATAATTATTCAAGGTGTAAATATTTGAACAAAAATTCCAATATATGTTAATAATTTTGACTGAAAGTATCATAGCAAAACATTATCAGTTAGGTGATTATTTCAGGTAGGCTGAGATGAATTATAAGGTTAAGTGACTCAGTTCTTTTGTCATATATATGATTAAATTAGACATGGACTAGAAACATAAGAGAAATAAGTACCATAAAATGTATAATTAAAAAGCAAGCAAGCAGTAGTCTATAAGTAAAACATTTTTGGTTAAAAACAGTCAAACTCTGCTCAACAGCTCATCAAATTTAGATTTGTAAAGTTTATAAAAATATTTAGAGACAGTAATGCAATATGCATCGCTTTTATATATAAATTGTAAAAACAAAGAATTATTAGAAAGTATAGCTAAATTCTCTTTTTTTGAAATCATTACTGTGAACTATGACTTTTATAGAGATAATTCTGTTACAGTGTATGTTTTTCAAAATTCATTAGCCATTATTAGAGAGATCTTGTAGATTATTTTATTGTCATTTATTCAATAAATATCAGTATTTATAATTACACTAATAATTATAGCTACTATTTCTTGAGTACTTAATATGTTCCAGGGATGCTAAACATACTTTATGCATGCATGTTTGTTTGTATATGTGCATGTGTATATTTAACTTTCATATCAACCTGTGTATAAGAACACTATTATTATCCTCATTTTAAAGATGACACAATGAAAGTTTAGCAAAATGATGTAGTTTGTTCAAGTAACACAGGTAGCAAGAAGCAAAGCCAGATTCAAATCTAGGATTGTCTGACTCTCTAGAACATAAGCAGCATGCTATGTATAAGTAGACACAGAATCTTTTTGTAAGATGCCTAGTGTGATCTACTGGGAATTTTTTAAAAGACCAACAATTTATAGAATTATAGGAAACTATAGGCTAAAAATCTGTATTTTGGTTTTTCATCAACTGCTGACTTTTTTATTAATCTTTCTCCAATGGGAAGTATTTTAAGGTAATGCAATTGACAGCTAATTCCTTGTCTACTAGAATTAGGATACAATTCTCTGAAACAAAAGGATAAACACTCTGATCCATTTTAGCTTCATATAGTTATGTGAGAATGTCTTAGATCACTATTAGATTAACTTTGGAATCTTATTTATACAAAGTCAATTCCTTATGGTTCCCTAACCAATTTCTTGGCAGCTGGTTACCAATAAATTACTTGTTCTTATTTAGAAAAAGGAATTAAAGAATGAAAGTAAATATTTGAGCCATGTGGTTATGGAGTTCAAGAACACCACCAGACTAAACGTCTAAAATCAACTCCTTAAGTCAAGGGATATGACCCATGGACCAGTTTTTAATTAATTTATAGTTTTGGATAATTAGATAATGGTGTCTGGATTGTCTTCACTATTCCTTGATACTTTGTCTTCTAATGTATCTTGAAAATGGTCATTTGTTAATCTGACCATAAAATAAATTCCTGCCTATTGATATATTCAACTTTCTGGAAAGAAATTTATTTAATGTCTGCCACATAACCACAAACCCATATTTTAGCCAAGTGCAGCTATTGTACTAAGTCTTGAGTATCAATCAAAACTTATACGATTGGTTTTATTTTTTATATTTCTTTATTTTATGTTCTTCCTTCAAAATTTGTGATACGTAATATATACTTCTTGATGTGATCTCAATTGCTGCTGGAACTTTTCAACCCTGTATTTTCTTCCTATCCCTTTGCAGTCTGACTTCTAACCCATCGGTCCACTTAAGCTGTTCAGTTACAGATCACCAGTAACTACCTCCTTATCAAAGCCAATGTTGTAAAAAACGATCTTATTTGTGCAGATTACCATTTCTCAAACTCGAATCATGTGTTGGCCTCTTGAAGAAGAAATAACTATTATATACCTTCCTTTCTGACATATGCTATTTTTAGTATGTTACTCATCTACGCCTGAACACAAAACCAGACATAAACTCTCTATGCCTTTAGGTCTTATACACCTATGAAGTCAAAACAAATGTACAAATTACACAGAACAAAACCAACAAAATCTGAGTTAACATAATTCATTTACCGTGACGTGATACTGTTTTGCTGAAGATAAACTGCATGTGACAACAGTTCAGTTTGCCTGTACTTTCTGCAGTATACGATGCAATTCTCCTATTACTTTCTTTTTTTTTTTTAACAAGTATAAAAACATTTTGGCTCCCGTCACTTGGCTCCATGAGTGCATTAAGCCAGCTTTAGTTGTTCTCTCACGGCTCATGGTGACAACGTCTAAAAGTCAAGGCCAGTGGAATCATAAACAGTGGTACAAGTCTCGATTACTTGTCTATTGACTGAAATCCTGCCTTTTTCTCCCTTTGATGTGTCTTTCAGCCTTGACACGTTCGCTCTGCCTTTTTGGTCCCAAGCTATTTGCCTCTCACCTCGATTATTTCAATATTCTCTTCACTGGCTTTTCTGTTTCCGATCTCTCTACTTTAATCTACCCTGCATGGTATTTTCAAACTAATTTTTCTAAAACCCACATATATCATGTAGAATTATATAATCTGGTGGTGTCATCTCATCTCCTCACCTTTTTATCAGTTCATGCCCTCTCTGTCTCCCTCTCCCTCTCATCTCTTTACCAGCCTTTCTCATAAATACCAGCCTCTACACGCTCCTACAACAGACATGTAACAAACAGCAAACACCACAAATCCCTGTCTCTGTCATCTTTCTTCTTACTTCCTTGTTAATGCTGTCCCTTTTTACCTAGATGTCTTCCCCCCTTACCTCCATCTAAATCCTGCTGAGGCAATAGGCATAAATTGGGGTAAACTGGGGAGCGCAGGCACCCTAAGCCTAAGCCCACAGTGAGAACTCTTTAGAGTCAAAACCTTCATTTATGGCGATGCCACATGTTCTCTTAAATATTCCACATATAAGGAGCTGTCCTAGGTAGACTGTAAGGCCACATATGCAGATGCTATAATCAACACAGTTTCTTGCACAATGCAGAATGTAGAAGAAAGAAGTACAATGCAGTTGTCAAGAGCACAGACTTAGGAGTCAGAAGGAACCAGATTCAGATTCTACCTCCATCTCTTATTACCAGTGTAAGCCTGGGTATTCTACCTAATATCTCTGCATTTTCCCATTTGTACTTACGGCACAGTCATGGTGTGAAAGTTAAAGATCACTGGGCTGAAGGAATCCGCAATTGTGAAACAGTCAGTACTCAACAAATGGTAACTTTCATCATTAACTTTCTATAAGCCTCATTGATGCTTTGTAAATGAGCGTTATCTGAACCCATCCATTAATTTTATTCCTTCCTGGAATTCTCTGTGGATCGTAAGTTGGAGCAGCAGCAGCCACGCAGCAGTTTCAGAAAGGCTAATTTCACATCATAACTGTCTACGAAAAGGAACCGAAAGCCATGGGATTGCTGAGGAAATAGAGAGATTATAATGAGTCATATAGGCGTGGTCTGCAGCTTGGGTCTCTCTTAAATCCTCTCGAGTATCTTCCCCCAAAAATTAGCCTCATGATGTATGAAAACCTGAGGAGTGAGAAAGTGACTCCTCCTCTGCTCGGGATGGGGAGTGGAGACGGCTTCGTGGTGTGGGAGCAGAAGAATATCATGAGTGCAATCGTTCTGCACACAATCCCAGCTCGACGCCGCTGGGCTGCTAATGAGATCGGGTCCTCCTCTGGAAGCCTCTGCGTTCTCATCTGAAAAATGAAGGGATTGGACCTGGTGATCCCTGAGGTTCCCTTCTGGAGCCAACAATGTGAGTTGAAGAAAAGCTTTAAGCAATTTAGACGTAGCCAAAACAAGAGAAAAGTAGGGAGAAAATACGTTTTTTCTAAGTTCTATGTCTTTATGTCTTACTCAGTTGAACAGAAGGAAGTTGCTACAGAATGTGATTTCTGGCCGATGTGCAACAAAGCACAAACCCAATGGTCAGTAGAAGAAAGGGTGGTGCCCTTAGAATTCTCTCGGTTCCACTGAAATGAAACTACTGACACATTTTTTATTTTAACCATAAAAGTTAACTCTAAGCAATTACCAGAGTTGGCTCTCAGCACTATTTTGTGCTCTCTCTGATAGCCATCTGCTTGGCAAACAACACAGCCATTTCAAGAATTATTGCAGAAAATTGTCACAGGCGTCACAAATGATGATTCTATTAGACTCAGTCTGGTTATCTGCACCAGTGTACTTGCAAAAGGGGACAGAGAAGAAAAAAATGTATTCAAGATAAAATACTCTTTCCTGGGTCTTACAATTTATCATTGCTACCTCTGTTTATAATTCTTATAAAGTATTTTCTCCAAGATGTCAGTTCACCCCATTCCCCATCTTTCATTTATGGTCTCTCATTAATTTCTATTTCTTTTGCTTGATTCCAGACCTTTATGACTTTTCAGCCGGTCCACTACTGTAGTCTCTTTTCTCTAGTCCTTTGCCTTCCAATCTACTTTAAACCTTCCTCTCAGAGTTTTTCCAAAAGTTCAACATTGATCATTTTACTCCCCATTACATAGAAAGTAATGCTAATTCTTTAACCTGGAATTTAGGGACCTCTGTCATTTCAGGATCAATCAACTTTTCCTACGTCATCACCCCCTCTTCTTATCACTCTCAAACTGTTGTCAGTTTGGACGATTCAAAGTACAAAGTAGAGTGCTAAACACATAGTCCTCAAATAAATAAGTAAATAAAAAATCCCATTTGAGGCTTTAACCCAGCAGTTCCCCAACTCACTTCATCACAGATATCTTGGGAAATATTATTTTCATGGAGTTGTATTTTATATCCTGAGAGAGCTTGAGAAGTACAAATCAAAAAGGAAAATTAATCAAGATCCACAATCAATTGACTATAACTTATATTGGGACAGTCCTCAACTCATAAATATCTACTCTTTTGGAAAAAAAAAGAACAAGGTGGCCGATGATCCCATATCCTTGAATCTTCCCTATTTCTTCTTTCCTCCATGCCTCCAAGCATGCTTAGCTCACACGTCCTAAGACAGTTTCATCAATAACAGTTTCATCAATCCCGTTGACTCTCCAAGGCTCGGCGCTGTCTTTCTTCCTTTCGCTGTGTCGAGGCTCTGGACACAGCAGTGGAATTAGAATAGAATTCTGCCTCCCATGCTTCCCCACTTATTCATCAGTTGCTTGGAAAGCTAATTTTCATTTCTACTGTTCTACTGAAGGTCAAAGGCTACAAGTCACATAATTATCGAGCCCAGTGACATTTATTTACTTTGCAACCTCCTTGTTCCCACTGCAGCATCATCTGACACTTTGGTTATACCTTCTTTCTTTGAATCAGTGACTGATTTCTATTTCACTGTCTACCTTCTGCTTCCTTCTTCATTGATCCTAAAAATGCAGGCCCTTCTCAAGGTTTGCCCTCAGCCCTCATCTCCACTCATCATATGCTCTCTACATGAGTGACTTCATCTAATTAGCTCAATTTTTGTAGGAAACTTCCAAATTTAGGGTACAGAGCTATGGTACAGGATCTGTCTAGACCTACCTTTGTACACATCTATTAAAGTTTTGCATCAAACATAGCGAACTTAAATAGAATCCATTTCTCTCCCTGATCCCCTATCTAAACGCAACATGTACTTTATTTTTCAAATTATGTCATTTTTAGAATCTGTAACTTCCTCACCATTGGAACTTCCTTCCAAGTTCAAGACCTCATCATTTTTTGCCTTGATTATTATAATAGCCTCCTAATTGGTCTCTGTGTCTCTAGTTTACCATTCCTGC
>NW_006431918.1:2492194-2496658 GCF_000325575.1 Pteropus alecto | reverse complement strand
GCTCAGGCCATCCTTCCTGTTCCAGCTAGCTGCTGTGCTACACCACATAGTTAATCACACTTTTGTGATAATTTTTTGGTATAGTTTTTGAGCTACCAACCATATACCTTTGCCCCTCCTTATTTTAAAACAGCGTAACTGAATCTCTTATTGCAAAATACATTTATTTGAGAAAACGTCTAAAATATATAAGCAACAAAAAAAGAAAGTCTCTCAACATTTAATTTTCCTGCCATGGTTGATTTCCTTGCTGCTCCATTATTACAACCAAAGTGGACTGTGGGTCATTCCCAAACGCATCTGACATTTTCCTGTTTCCACGCCTTTCCATGTTATTTACGTCCCTCGACACCACTCGGTTTTCAGCCATTAAAATTCTATTTAGTGTTCACTAAATCACAAAACTCTACTTCTCTAAACCACCTTTCTTGTAGGAGATGAGTGATAATATATTAAAACACTTTGAGTTACACCTTGGAGTCATTCCTCCTTAGTGTATTTCATATTTTATATTCTGCCTTTTCCAGAGTCGCGTAACTATTTCTGTTATTTTTAGCCATGCACTTGTATCCAAATCTAAACCCTAAGACTATTTTTTTTTCTTAATGTTTCTTTTTCCCTAGGATTTTCAGAAGCTTTTACTTCCAGGAGTTGATAACATAAATTGTAGCTGTTTGCAAGGGGTGGTAGGAGTGATAAAAAGAATGAGGAAACAGAAATGGGGAAAGACTGGAAGGTGAGGAAAAGAGAGAGACCCTATCTTTGCAGAGAAGATGATGAATACTCTAACAGTTCCAAGGCCGAGACGCGAAATCGATTCTTTTGAAGGGCCCTGTTCAAAGAGTGGGTTGGCGTGACTGTTTGAGAATATACAACACCATGAACGCTGGTGTCTGATGTTGAGCTGGCTCATACTCAATGCCATCCATTTCAGATGCCACGTAGAAAGGCCAAACGCAGGGTTCCATCTCTGTCAAGGTTGTCAGGGTTCACCTAGCTTACTGTGATTCCGTAGAAATGGCAGTAGTGGGAACGGGCTGAAAACCTAGGAGATTTGGAGCAAGAAGATATAGCTGACTCTCCTCTTTGAGATTCAGGCAGTTTGGTCTCCTTACTGAGCAGTCGAAAGTATGTCCACCTCCCTACAGGTGGAGAAAAACCAAGTTTGGATACACTTCGCTCCTGGCGGGCAGCTGGGATCAGCCGGATTTTTATTTCAGAAAAGCATTTTGGGAAATGGCTTTAGAATGCAACTAGAATTGTGCATTGGTTGCTTTGACCTGTGTCTAAATGGATACGTTAGGATTTAATGAAACATAGTAGAGAGACGAGAGTGGTTCAGGCAGGAAAACTGCTTCTGTTAGAACAAGATCAAAGCCACAGTGGGTCACAGCCAGGTGGGAGCTGGTGTGAAGGGGTCTGACTGGTTGACGGATAGGTGCGGGGTGTAAAGAATACAGAAGGATCAGGGAGATCTTAGGTGCTTCAGATGCGTGTCTGAGAGTGGGCGAGTATCTTTTCCAGTGATGAGAAGAAAGGAAGGAGCTGGTTTGGGAAGGTAGCAGAGGAGGTGGACTGGAATTAAGATCTGGCCTTGACTCTGGACAGGAGGTCAAACTTATCCTCAACCCTGTTAGGGTAGAGGCTGGCCGGAGAATTAAATTGGCATAAGACAAGATTAAGGGGGAAAAGGAAAACAGGTTTTAATGTACGTGGACATCTCCACAAGAAAATACAGACCCAAAGAAGTGTCAAAACCTAAATGCTTTTATACTAGCCTGAACAATTACGGAAAAGTAACTGAAATATATAAGGGAGGGGGCAGGGAGCTAAAGGAACATAAGAGTTATCTTAACCAAACTTGTGTATGTAATTTACTGGTATCTGTGGACTTTTATTTTTATTCGAGAGCTTGGAGAATTCCTTCGGCACTGACTCCCTATCTCTGGTGATGAGGGTTTTCTTTCATCCTGGGATAGAGAGAGCATCTTTCATAGGGAATTTTATCTCTTGCTTTCAGAAAGGTAAGGGGAAGTCAGAGCGCCCTCTGGTACCTGCTGTTTTTCAAGTGCCTGTAGTTCAAAATAATCCTTATGCCAACGTGGCATATTTTGCCATGGCTCATTCTGCCACTTTCCACTACCTTGAAACGTCTGTTAGGCATTCAAGTGAAGGCGCAGTGTATGTGTCCATAATTCAGAGAAGCGGTCTAAACTATAAAGAGAAATTTACAATTCATCAGCTTTGTGCTGATGATATGAAAGTCATGAAACCGGTTGAAATCACCTAGAGAAAGTATGCACAGTACAAGAAGGTGAAGTGGGTCGTCCTGAGGCCTGGGCCCTTCAGCGTTAGAGAGAGTGAGAGGAGAAAGAGCTAGAACTTGTCGCTGCACAACTGCACAAGAACCGAGAGTTAGCAAGGGGAGGGCAAGAGAGGGCTTGTTTATTTACTTATGTACTTGTTTACGCTATCGAGAATGTGGTAGGTGCCTTTACATAATCTCACAATAATCCTATTGGATAGATGTTAACATTCGAAGCTGAAACTGAACAGAATAGATAGTAACGAGCTGAGCGATTTTCTTTCCTGTTACACGTGTCCAAATACTTAGTCGCTGTTACCGATACCCGTTGCGTTTCCCAGGCTACTTTCAGACTAATCTACTGATATCTGTGAACTTTTAGTTTTATTTGAGAACTTAGAGCAGCCCTTGGAGTCAGGTTCTGCCAAGTCCCCTTACTTCACCAAAGAAGCCAGCTGGCAACGGATTTACCTCGCTCTTCTCTGTCTGGTGCTTATCAAGAATAGAATCAGAAGTCTTACATTTTTTGCCTGTTAATTTCCTCTTCACTGGAGGATAAAAGTTATCCCAGACTCCAGGAGAGAGACAACTGGCGCAGTGAGACAATGGTTGTTTATGTTTCTAAGTACTTTAGCAACAAACACACAGAGTGTCTTCATGCCTAGTCTCCTTTCTTCTCTCTGACTGCTACTGTAAAACAAGTCAAACTCAGTCCTCTCCTTGACACT
The DNA here is from genome assembly GCF_000325575.1 of Pteropus alecto. Lineage (NCBI taxonomy): Eukaryota > Metazoa > Chordata > Mammalia > Chiroptera > Pteropodidae > Pteropus > Pteropus alecto. The sequence goes on along the minus strand of NW_006431918.1, from coordinate 2,493,625 downwards.
CCTGTACAAAGAAAAGCTAATCACGGTGTATGGGAAATAGAAAAAGAGTTAGAGGTGTATATCTACTCCTGTGTGCTTATCTCTTTGTAGAATTGCCCAGTTCATCTGCTCGGTATCTAAGGTATGTAAGAGGTACTGTGTTTTTGTTTCTTATTTTGTTTCTTTCTTTAAAAAACTGTCTTTAGAAGCTTCATTCCACGTTTCAGCCCCTACCCAGCCAGGCTGGTGGACAGTCAGTCCTTAATGTTTTGAGCTCTCCTCCTGCCACGGGGCCTTATCTTGCACTGTAACTTCTAGAAAGCTTGTCTGTATGATATGCCCATTTCCTCCTGGTTATGGCTCCTTTCAGCCCCTTCATTTCTTCGCATCCAAGCTGAGCTCAGGACAAGGAGATCTTTGGAGAAGGTGATCGCGGACCAGGCTCTCTGGGTGCATCTCACAGCACCCCGCCTCTGGAGTCCTCCGTCCCTAGGCACAGGCACAGAACAACGAACAGGGCCTGTTCGCCTTCCTGGCATTGACCTTTGCGCCTTTGTTCTTGCCCCAGTCACTTTTTTTTTTTTTACACCCCAGCCATCCCAATGTGTCCCAGGCAGCCAGCAAATCCCAGGGGTCCCAGAACAGGTCGGGGGTCCCTGAGTTTACAGGGCCTGTCTGGGGACAACCCTCTGAGAGGTACAGAGTCGGCGATTGGTTGGAGAAGACAAGGGTGATCCTGGAGGGCTGCCTGGAGGAGCCTAACTGCTGGTCCCTGAAGGCCAGACAAGGCTGGCCAAGACCCGCCTTCCACTCTCTCTGTTTCTCTTCCTTCCTCCCTCTCTTCCCTTTCCATTTCCTCTGCATCTCTTTTCTCTCTCAACCCTGGATGGGCCTCACATTTTCTCTGTCATGAGATTAAAGAAGAGCAAATCCGTTCAGTCAGGCAGCTCTTGCTTTCAGCGCTGCTGACGTCGTTGGGGCACATGCTTCATACTGCAAGCAAAGCACAATTTAGAATCTCAAAAATTATTGTACCGCTGCTTCGTGTACATTTAAATATAACAATCACATCACACATCAGCCTTCTTTTATCCAAACGACATTAATCTTAAACATTTCCTCGTAAGCTTTTTTCTTCGTCCTTTAATCATTTATATGTCTGGACCTCATCCAAATATTCTCCTTTCTGAAATTCAAAGATCAAAACTGAAATCAGTTCTCTGATAATGATCTGATGGAAGCAATTATATTCAATTTACTATGTCTCTGTGCCCCTCCTTTTTTTTTTCTTTCTAAAAAAATGTTTATAAAACTCATTTAGATTTGATACCTATCTTTTCTTGAGTTGCTTTTCTGGACATATGCACTTTCTCTTCAAAGCAATGTTTAGATACTATCTTAAAATGTCATTACTGGAGCCTTGCTTTTTCTGTCAAGAAGGTATTTCTGTTT
>NW_006431918.1:2474822-2492183 GCF_000325575.1 Pteropus alecto | reverse complement strand
TGATACCAGGGAAAATTAAATTAAAACAGATAAATAGGTCAGGTTTTTTTTTTTTCCTTCTGAAGCTAGAATATGAAAATAGATAAGAATGAGCAAGAACAGCTATAGAGACCAAACACAGTGTCAACATGCTTTGCATTCGGTGAATTTTTTTGCACCCTACCCCACTATTTCTTATTGAACTGTCACCTATCCTATTAGTAGAAAAATATGCATCTCTAGAGTACTGCAGTTATGTTTTAATAGAATCAAAGGATCCCAGGAAGGTAGAGATGAAAGTAATTTTAGAGGTCACTCCATCTAATCTAACAACTGGCAAGAAATCACACCTGCCAGTGTCTGAGACGTAGCAGGAAACCTGTGCTTAAAGGATCTCAATCATAAAGTAAAAGGAATATGGTTTTTCCATTAGACATACAGGGATAAAAATCCCCTGTCTGCTGCTTGAGCAAGTTTTGTAACCCTTTTGAGTCTGTGGAGATAATAACACCGACAAGTTTGACTTTTTGTGGGGAAAAATGAAATAATATCTATAAAGCAGCTATCACATGATAGGATATAGTACCTAGCAGATCTCTTCCTTCATAATTCAAACACTTCCATTGCTTTTCAAGGTAGCCCAGACTTTAAACTATCGATCCTTTGCCTATTGAAATTAACAACCATGTGACTGTAAATTTTCGTCTTCTCCAAGCCAAAGGGATTCTCATTCTCGTTGTCCTCAGTCTGTCCTGGCATGCCAAGGTCCCACGCCGACTACCATCTTCCTGGTTACCATGCGCAGTATCCTTGAGTTCACATTAGCCCTCCCCTTAGAATGGCACATCCGAAATGCATGCAGTGTCCTACAGGGAGGGCGCACGCTTCCTCGAGTGAATATTTTGCTTACTACTGCTCTTTCTTATGTAGCAAACTTGTACAGAATGATTAGAAACACTCTGTGACTTGGACACTCAAAGAAGTGACATAGTCTTATGTGTCTTTTAAGTAATTTCTTTATTTAGGAGCTTTTTCTGTGGTCGACATAAAATATTTGGATTAGATTCTGAAATCCAGTGAGAATAAAGAAGGCATTTTAAATGTGGCTAGTGAGCCAGTGGCCACAAACGCTAATCTTGCTTCTAGGCCACTGGAAATTATCCCACACTTGATATGCTTTATTAAAATTTCCCCTATATTTAAACAGTTGTGTCGATTTTTAAAAGTCCTGGAAATCTAATTATAATTAGGATACTTAGGAAATATCCTAATTATAAATTGAATTGTTGGTAAAGTTTCGTAGATAGTTTGTCATCTCAGAATATTCTGAGTCATTAAATTTCATGGACCTTGATATAAACCGAAAACAAAAAGTCAGTCTCTCTTTGTTACCAGACTGACATAAGCAGACTGTGAACCAAGGGAACTACCTTCTCGTCATCCTTTACCTGCAACTTGCTGTTATAGAAGCATAGACAAGGTCTTTAAATTTATTTTCTCATCTATAAAATGTATCATTCAATCTGAAGATTTTTTGAAGTTCCTTTTACATCTATGAATCTATAATTCTATGATTCCTGTATCACTCTCAAAGCTGTTAACTATCGATACCAGACTTATATTCATTTTTACACAGACCTGCCAGTTTAAAATCTGACACAATCCAGCAGGCTATGGCCTAAAAAATGATGCTCTGTTAAGATCGATTTATCAGATGACTACAGAGACCAATAAAGCTCTGCGAGACATTAGCTCTAAAAAATCTTGGCTCATAATTTCAAGTTGGTATGCCCACAGCTCTGAAGTTGGATGTAATTAAATGTGACATGGCCTCATTTTAGCATGGGAGGAAATCGGCTTTTTGATCAAAAGGAAAGATCTTCCCAGTCAGTTTTTTTAAGTTAAATTTATTGGGGTGACATGGTTAATAAGATTATATGTGTTTCAAGTGTACAATTCTATAATATATCACCTGTAAGTTACATTGTGTGTTCACCACCCAGAGTCAAGTCTCCTTCTGCCACCTTATATTTGACGCCCTTTACCCTTTTCAAACTCCCTCCACTCCCTTCCCCTCTGGTAACCAGCACACTGTTGTCTGTGTCTATGAGGGTTTTTTGTTTGGTTGGTTGGTTTATTCATTTGTTGCTTTATTTTATATCCCACATATGAGTGAAATCGTTTTCCATCTGACCGATTTCACTTGGCATGATAATCTCAAGATCCATTCAAATTGCAGTATTTCATCTTTTTGTATAGCCAAGTAGTAGCCCATTGTCTATTCACTTTTAGCTGGTAATTTTCCTTTTGGGAGCTTGAAGGAATAAAATATCAAGTAGCAAAACTATTTATGAATAATTACCCAGCAGGGAGAGATAGGAGGACTCTAACTTTTATTTTTAGAGGTATGAATGACTCAAAGGGATACTTGCAATGGAGGACTTGTGATCTAGGGTACGGCAGTCAGCGCTGTAAGAAAAGAGGGGGGAAATAAGCAGATGTCAAGCCCCGTACACTGCATGTTACCTAAGGAACTGTCTCCTCATGTAGGCAGTAATGTGTTTAAAAGTGAGACATTTCTTTTACTTGTTTCTATTTTAAGTGATTGCCTTGACAAGTCTTTGAGGAAAAAAGTCATTTTGTCTCCTGCAGATTTAGTAACTGCCCTTAAATGTCTGATTTTGTCATGTTTTCAGTGGAGACAACACTGTGATTTGCTTGCATGGTAATCTGCCCATCAGTGATGGCTGAAACTGGTAACGTGGATTTCAGAGTACCTTGCCAGGCAGCCACTAATTAATTATTTGTCATAATCTCCCGGTGAGGAAATTACTGATGTTACTACTTAACACATCCTTTGCAGTTTGCACTTGCAGCGTGCTTAAAAATTCATTCGTGGCCATGAAGAAATGACCATTTATTCTATTCTTAGCAGGAAGCAAGTAAATAGCTCCAAGAGCTCCTGTGTCCATGCTGTGACATAGTCAGGGGCCTCGAGCTTCAAGGCCATGTTGCTTCCAATTCCAGCTGAATCGTAGAATGATTATGCATGAAGCATTTTTAATGTTTTATTGCAATCTCCAGAGATTAAAGTTAGTAATCAATAAATTAATTCAATTATACAACTGCCCATCCAAAACAAAGGACAACATTTTAATATAGTAATTTTTGCTTGGAAGACATATACAATAAGCAGACTGGAAAATGTTAAATTTGATCTGGCAATCGTAGAAAAAACAAGCCATCTGATATAAGTTAGTCTCCTGTGTTTGGAGTAAAGACAGTTATAAGATCCTGTTGGCCAGTGGTCTGCACTTCAGCTAGAACCTATCTATGTGAGGCCTTTCTGGGAAAGAGAATTTCTGTAGCATTACATTGACAGATTGTGGTTAATATTTAACATAAATTTGTAATCAGAATGTAATATTTACACTATGATAGATGATAGATAATTAGATAGAGAGATGATAGATGATAGATAGATGATTGATAGATAGATAGATAGATAGATAGATAGATAGATAGATAGATAGATCAATCTCTGTATTTCTCTCCTAACAGGGAATACTGGAGAGGAACCAAGGTCTCAACAAAGTTGTTAAGATTTGCTGCAGATAACCTTCACCTTCAAACTGGGCAGGAGGGCCTGTTAGTGAGAATGATATTAGTGATAACCGTAATAACAACAGCTAACATTTCTCCAGGCCTTGTTTTATACCTAGGACTGCGCTGTTTTTTTCATGTATCATCTTATTTAATCTTTTTAACAATCCTTTTTTTTTCTTGTGCACATGGAGAAATTGTAATGGAAAGAGACGGAGTATTTGGAACTGGGGTAGTAAAACAGCAGGCATTATTTCCCAGCCTTTCTCATTGTGTATCTGAAAATGCAAGGGGACCTTAAAGTCACCTATTCAGCCTCCCTCGGCCCTTTCTCCAAGTCTCTCCCACCACACACACAGCCCCACATATATGATCTATGACTGAACCCCAAAGCTATCAGTGTATGGAATGGACTTCTTTGAAAAGTGTTTTTTCCTCATTCCTAGATTTGTTCAAGCATGAGATAGACCAATTATTTTCAACTATTCTTTTCAACCAGACCACAACATGGTCGATTGGGTGTTTTAAACTAATTCAGATTGCTATGTGGCCTGTTTGAAATAATTATGACTGTTTGTCCAAATGTGGCTGCTGGGGTAGTACACAACCAAATTCTTTTGCAGAGGCATTAACAAATAATATCGATATAAGTCAACTGCGATTGGCCCTCTGCTCCTCCAGCACCACCCCCTGGCACGTCCACAACTGAGCACCAGTGGGCTAGATCAGTGGCTTGAAACCTTGTTTGATTAGATATCCCTACTATGAAGGTTCTAGCTATGCTAGCAAGATGTGTATATTTCTTGATATGCAAATAATGTAATAATCATAACCATTATTGAATGCTTATGATATGCCAGGCCCTGTTCTAAGAACTTTGTAAATGTTGACTTATAATACTTCATAGCAGCTCTATGAATTAGGTATTAATGCCATTTTAAGGTAAGGAAATTGAGACATGAAATATTAAATAATTGACCCTGGGCCACTTAACTAGCAAATGACTGAACTAAGCTTGAAGCCAGGTGATCTGACTCCAGAGTCCGTGCTCTTATGCACTATATCACAGCCGCCTCTACTCGTGTTACTCTACTATGTACTTTATGGAATCCATGGAAAATAGAAAGTTTAAGAAAATGAGATATATACTGGTAGCAATCAATTGAACGAAAGAATAAAGTATTTCTCTGGGATCAGCAACGTAGGTATCTCAATCTCCCTGACAATCTAATAGAAGAAATAACATAGGACAAGGAGACTTCTCTTAATCACATTGAAAGTTATCCAAACCTAACATCTACTACACGTTTCTTACCTAATACGCAGCAGAAAGTTCAACAAATAACCAAATTACTTGTACAATGGACAAGAAAAATTCTGCAAATCCTTCCTTTTGCTCAGTAAATCATTTGTCTTCCAGAGAAGCTTCTACTTCACTTTGTCACTGGCCGTATGGTCCTTACATCTTACCAAACAATAGGGCGCAAAAGAGCACATGCAGCGTGACTGATTTAAACTAAGACTGCCATTTGAAATAATAATGACTGTCGTTTGCCCAAATGTGGCCACCAATATGGTCAATGCCTGGTCAAAAATTTCTGTGTAGGAGGTTTTTGGGGGCTGCACCTGATCGAAAGGGGGCCCTGGGAGCTCTGGTGCTTATTCAGAAGTTACCTCTTCATGGCAGTCTTCCTAAGACTGAGCAACAACCAGTTTTCTGCCTTAAAATCTGGAGGAGCTGAGAAAGATCAAACCACTCCTTGACAACTGGGTATGACTGAAATTTTGAATACTCTGAATACTGATGAAATATACCATAGAAAAGAATTTTTATTTTCAACATATATCGTTACGGCATATTTCAGATTTGCCATAATTGGAGCTGATTTTAAGCCCAATTACAAATGCCTGTTTTTAACTTACACAGAAAATACACAGCCTGGAAAGTTAGAATCTTTTATTGTCCAAAGTGTGACTCTGCAAATGTGGATCTCTTTGAAGACCAGGAGTCTATAGGAGATAGATTTGGCCTCATTTAAGTAAAATGAGAAGGAAACAACGTAATTTATGAGCTGAAGTAACAGAAGGATGCTGAGTCGGGTTTCGTTAAACTAATCTTATGGCTGGCAAGGATGACATGTCAGATGTTTCATTTTAAATACCATTTTCATAAATCATTTTTATAATGTTAAATACATTATAAAGATACAATACCAGTAGAAAGTGTGCTTAAAAGTGCCAGACACGTTCGTTTGCTTCACTACATACTGTGTTTCTCATTTCACTTTCCAAAGATGTATTTATCAGATAATTTTTTATGGGCTGATCCATATTTTAATTTATTCATGCAGTCTTGTTTACTGGTGCTATTACGCTTATTTGATTCTTCCTTGTCCATACAGTTTCAACCCATGTGACTGTCATCATAATGTCTCTCTCTTCTTTCTTGCACCAAAAGCAAAAGCAATCTCCTTTTTCAATATGTTTGTCAATGAGAAATCACGCTTGTCAGTGAGAAAAAAGAATACACAGGGTGCATTGGGGGTTATTTAGCTTAAAACTTCACCTGAAACAGCTCTCTTGTATAAGTTAACATGTTCTACTTCAGAATATTTAAGGCTGAGTGTCTTTACTGTGTGAATGCTATACTATTTTCTTTTCTCCCCTAACTCCCCCACCCTCTTCAACAGCAGACAAACCCAGGGAGCACTGAATGAATCCGATGATCCTGAAACAGGCTGTCTGTCTGATAACAAGCCAACTTCTCGACACTTCTATCCTGTCGCCTTGCTGCTTGTCAGCTCACACCTGCTAGTTGTGTGGCTTATTTTAAGTCTTGCATTACTGTTAGCCAAATACCAATAAGTTTTACGTTGTATTCCTTTCTTTTCTACAAATGACAATGGACGTTAAATTATGGGGACAATGCTGTAATATTTCTACATTTTAAGATTCACAGATTTAAAACAAACAAATGTTTTAATTGTAAGTGTTTTCTTTGTTTTTCCTAAGATCTAAAAAAAAAAGAAGTACTATGCATTAGGTGAATTATTTTGCTCTTTTGTTCATGGAGAAGTGTTTCCCACTGTTAACTAGCTCAAGATGAATTTTTAAATTACTGTCTTTGAAATAAGACAAAGAACAGAATCCTGAAAGCTTGAAGTTCTGCACCTCCTGTTCCTCTTCCCGTTAAATGTATTCAAGAAATTAAGACTGAATTTGCACAACACACTGAAACCCTGAGACAAGCCCTAGAGATGTGGGCGGTTCCACACTTGATTTCCACTGTGCTAATACTGTTGCCATCACCTGGTGCGATCTTCTGTTTGATTCTTTAACCTGTTAGTTCTGTTATTTCTTTGTTGCAATTAACCCCTTTCTGTCGAGTAACTTTCTGGAGAGAATGGCTGTTTATGTTTTGTAATTAAATTAACCTGTTTGTAACTATTGTTTGGGTTGATGTGGCTTTCAGAGTACTTTTCTATTCTTTTTAACGAGGTCTTGTTTGTGTCTTGATGCACCATTTTCAGCACCTGTGACTTTTGTACCGCGTGCGCAGGAGCACTCTTCCTTTATAAAGCGGAGACTTGGACCAGGCTATCCCGAAAGCCATTTTTTCTCGCCATTGCACAGCTAAAATAATGAAGTAAAATAGAGATTGAACTTTCCTTTAAAAATCTATAGGGCCAGACTTAATAAATTAAATGCCTTATTCCTAGAACCTGTATCCTTAGGGCTACATATAGATTTTAATGTGTTTTAAAGAGACTAAGAAACTAATTTGTGGGGGGGAAAAAAGTTATTAAAAGGCAGATATATTTATGAAATTAAAGTGAAGCCGTATTGTGGAGCAAATTATATTTAAAGAGTTTATTAAACCTTAACTATCTGTTAAGAGCAAAGAGACTTTAATCATCTCTTTCCAAGGGCAATAATGGTATTGGGCCTGGCCTAGGATTTAATTTTGTAAGATGTATCATCATTTGTGAAAAAATAAATGTAGAGTTGAATCTTTGTTATTTTTACTTGGACTGTTGCTGCAACTCTGCATTGAACAAATAAAGCATATTTATTTACTCCGTGTTTCATGAAGTTGTACTTTTTCCCCTTTCACCAGAGAAGGATGCCGCATAGAGAATGTACTGAAGAATATCAAATGCAGAAAGTATGCTTTCAACATGCTCCAGCTGATGGCTTTCCCCAAGTACTACAGACCTCCAGAGGGGACTTATGGAAAAGCCGACACCTAAGTTTACCAACATGTAAATAAACAGGAACACAAACACGCTTCAGTTGGATAATCTCTATCTTTTTTATTTTTCATTTTTTTTTTTATTGTCGTGAATTTGTGCAGGGAGATGATCAGGGCTGTTTGCTCAAATCTAGGAATTACTTGAATGAGTTATCAGCATATTACTACGAAAGAAATCCATTTTTAAAAAATCTTACATAATATTGTCCTTTGTAGTTCTAAACTTCTATGCGCTGCCCCTCGCTGGTTGAGATCAGCTCAGAAAGTGTTAACTTTCACTCTGGAGTATTTGAATGGAAGACATTCTGAGGGAACACAGGTGCCACAGAGGACTAGAGGTGATTGAGAGATTGGGGCTCTCCGTCCAAAACGAAGACACAGGAGTGTAAGAGAGAGGAGGACTTTGCGATATTATTTCATAGTCTGTCTCACAGATAATCTTAGAGCCCATTTTTTGAGATTTAAAAAATATTTTTCTAGTGAGTCGAAATCAGGTAGTGTTAACTCATGATCTTGACTACAGAGCAGTTTACAGATATGCTTATAAAGACTTTTGTCATCCATCAAGATGTGACTACTTCTCCTAAACAGGAAGATGAACAATGTCGGTAAAGCAGTAAAAAAAATACTTTTCAAAAACACAGCATCTTTTCAAAACTCTGACTTGGGTTGTATGGTCTAGTTGTAGAAATCACAATAGAGAAAGCTGAAAAGCTTAATGAGCAAAACACTGCAAGGAATTGATATGGCAAAGAAGCTAAAGATGATCAGCCTGTTGATGTTCAAAATGAAAATCTCCGTCAGCCTGAGGTTTATGTAGTCAAGTTCATGAAAGTCAACAAAATGTTTCCTAGTCGTCATCCTGATATAGATGTAGATGGTGTAAGCATGCATTGTCCGGCATAAGTTAGTAAATGTGAATAAGCCTTTTAAAACATATGTAACCATAGCTAATGATAAGCCAAAACGATAGTTTCTGTTAACCTGAATTTCAAATTTGTCCTAATATCATAAATTTTCTAAAACCCCAAATTAGAAGTTACCTTAGAGATCATCCCGTATAACACCATTATAAATAGGTAAACTGAGGCACAAGGAAGACAGGCCCCCAATCACCCATCTAGATAATTTAAGAACCGTGATTACAGTCTCTTCTTAACTTCCTAGCCTATGGCTTGTCTCTTCTCCAAATTTTCATGCCAAATGTACATGAGAATTAGGGGAGAATGCTGGTTAGTTAAATAGAAATTGGCATTTATTGCTGGAATTAAAGCTTAGATTACAACAGTCTAAACAAATGAAACCTATTTTCTCCAAATTGTAAGAATTTAGTCTTTTTCCTTTCTCATCAGAGGAGCATGCTATCCAGAGCATAAGTCTCCCTTGGAAATGCCAGAGGCTCCTTACATAGACATCTCTTAGCTATGACCACATTCAGTAGATGAGATTATGGGGCTTTCCATGGCTAATGTGATAGCTCTTTGACTTAGACACCTGTTGAAATAAGGATTCCAAACAGATCTCTAGGCTCATGCCGGGTTTCTCAAATTACTAGAAATTTTAGATAACCCATTGGGACTTTTAATACTACAGTCATCAATCTATTATTCTGGCTAATGGCTGTGTGCTTTATTATTGAGGCAGTCGCCAAACTATGTACAGGCTTTTTAATAAAAAGAGGCTCTGTACTATGGATCTATTCATGGATAAAGCTATCTTGGTGTTCTTTTTACCTCATTCTCCATTTCAGTGATTAAATATAACCTTTGAATTATTCAATTTCATTTGAAAATGGTAGGATCTGTGGTCGTTTTCATTATCCCATTAGATTAAGGTAGAGAGGTTGGGATGACAGGTTACTTTGAATAATTTTGAAGCCTCCCTTCGGTATTATCAAATGGTAGTCTGAGTTCCAGGAGACTTTACGTGATCTATCATCCTGTAAATACTCTTATAAACAAGAATTTGTGATTGCATTTGTAAAAATGAAACTTCTTGACTCACATATGGAAAAAATATTTATTAACTAGAAAGCCAACAATATGGTTATTTTTTTTTTATTTCGGGAAGACGTTTTTCAAATATTTTTTTTTCTTTTATAATAAGTACTAATATAGATATCTCAAAGGGCAGAGCTTGCTGTGCTACAAATGCAGATATTTTTGTTTATTGTTAACAGAGTCATCTGCACTTCCCTATACGAAGCCTATATTTGTGCACACACTTAAAAGTAAATTTTGTCAAGGAAATTTATGTTTCATATCAACAATGGTGTTGCCCTTTCCTGAGAGACATTCCAAGTATCCTTGGAAAACCACTTCACTATTTCTTATTAAGCTTTTTAAATCAAAGAGCCAAGGTTAAACAAGTTTTATAATCTCCTTTGTACAGACAAAGCCTGCTATGCTTTTCTATCTATATTTTCATTTAAGAAATATACCAGAAGGCCTATTTTCGGAGATCATATCAAGCTAGAAACTGAACCAAGAAAATGACATTTTCAAACAAAATAACTTTTTTGCTCAAAAATATTTCCCCTCTAATGCCATCAAATGCAGATATCAATTCTGTTATTTGCTATTTACAGAGTCCTACAGAAAACATATTTAAAAACAAGGGAAGGTAGAATCCTGATTATGTTTGACCCAGTAACAAAAGATCAAATGCCTGGAAGTGTCCCACAAAGCACCTGGCCATAAAAATGTTGAATATTTGATCGAAGTAGCCCTACCTTTAGAGGCTCCCATTTATTTATTTCTCAAGTGTTTTTTTTTTTTTTTCCTTATAAATATTGCCTTGAGTTTCTCTACAGTCTGCCCAAACAATCCTTTGATGTAAATAGTTGGGTCAGTCCAATCATCTGGTGAGTCAGAGCAACCATTTGAGCCAGCTGACAAATTCCACTAAAATGACCAAGAGCCCAGTTCAAGCAGTATGCCATGTACCTAATCTCCAGTCCTTACTTCATAAGAATAATACCTTTTCTTCTGAAAACTGTGGAGTCTTAAAAGCTAGCATCTGCCTGGAGGCTATTTCCCTCTGGTCCTCCAACTTAATATAATATTTTGCATAAAATAAGACTCAAGATAGAAAAGAAAATCAGTTGTATAATGTTTTCCCCCCAAGTAAATCAACCCGCCCCCCACCGCCCCCGCCACGTAAAGTTTGATAGGTGCCAGGAACAGGGGGTACTGGTGGTATGCTGCAAGTGGCTCGTGCCAACTCGTGACAGTTCGTAGTTAAATTTTCAGGAATTTCATAACCCAGTTGTTAAAAACAAACATCATAAACATTAAATTAGAAAATACAATTGAAAATTTTATTAAAAGCAAAGATGATAATCAAAATTACCGTATTCTAATTGTTTTATGGCATTTTACAGTTTATCTCTGATCTTGAGGTTATTAATGTCAGTTGTATGTGCACATTCGAAACACTATAGTATAGTGTGCTACAGTGTATCGATCTCCTCTGGGCTCCACGTTCAACACCACCACATTGGTAGCTTAAAATTGACAACAGTGGAAGTAGTTACACCACTGAAATTGCCAAATGCTACACACCAGGGCCTTAAGTTCCTGGAAATTCAGTTGTTAAATATTTACTGGAACACAATTGAATTCCACCATCACTTTTTCTCCAGAAAATAATTGGAATCAGTATACCATTATTTACATGGTATTAAATACCATCACTCTTCTTCAGATGGCTGCAATTTGGTTGTAGTTTTTCCCTCTTTAAAGACTCCCATTAGGCTATAAGTAACATTTGACGTTTGTATCTTATTCATAATTAAATTATTTAATCATAGAGAGATGCATTTAGACACGCATCTCTCTATGATGTTTGGCAAGGGAAATCTTGGCAATTCAACCTGAGTGGAAGCAATAATGACTCTGGGCTAAAATCAGGGAAATGTTAGCCTAATTAGAGTATCACCGAAAATGAGCTTCAGTACCAATTTTTAAGTTTATAATTTTAGCATTTGCTAAAAGCAGGGGAAAAAAAGAACAGTAACATGTTACTGTGCCCAGATTCTAATAAATATAGCTCAATCGAAATGCAAACTGTTAGGTTAAACAAATTAAACGCTGGCAGTATGCTAAATCACCGTTTTCGGTGTTTAATTTCCAAACAGGATGGTGGTATATCAACTGTTTAGTTCAATATACAGGGTGCTTTTTGTAACCTTGTAAGAAATAAATTAACTTTTATCACAAGTTTAAGAAACTGGTCTGAGAAAACCTATAATCAGCATTTATGGAGGGAAGCAAACATATTGAACGCAAGTTGTTCTTAAGAGCTGGAGGCTTTACAAATTATGCACTGCTGAAGAGAGTGAGTTGCTGAGTTGTGTCATTGTTTGACAATTTTAGTGTGAATTCACATTCATTTAGCCCAGCTGCAACTGCAAAAGCTATGCTTCCTACCCCCCATATTTATGTTTCATTGCTATATAAAGTCCCAATATATTATATCTTTCATTTCTTTGACAGTTTTAAGTTAAAACTTTCTCTCCAAACAGATGCTACCTATGGCAAACACCATCTTTCAGAATAGGGGAATGAAATTAATGTTTTAGATAAAATATTGCAAGCCAATTAGGTATAGAGTTAAAGTATAGAAATTTGGGGTTTTACTTTTTGAGTTATGGTGCACATTAGTCACTGTGAATTTTATTTCTGAGCAAGTAAGAGGAAGCCTAAAGCATTTCTGATATCAAAGAAACAAATTTATATCTGGCTATTAGTAACAAGGAGGTAGGGAAAAAGTTGTAATAGTAACAAAAAAATGTACATGCGATTGGCTCTCCTGAACTTGAATTTATATAGATCACATGAATATTTAAAGTTTTAAACTTACAAAAGAAAGCAAAGTTCACAATTAAGTATAACACCCAGAGAGAGTGAATATCAAGGGAGAGAAGACTTAATATAAGTGAAGTTGCCTGATGAACTATATCTGGCTTATCTTTTAGTAAATAGAGTTATTTAAGATGTTTCATTTTCGCACTCATACTATGAATGCATTCGCAATGTTCCTGAAATCATCTAAATTATCGACAATCCGACTTTACATCTTTAATGATGACTTAGTGTGATTTTGTTAACTAGCAAGCAATATTGGCTCAAGTATTGGCAAGATTGCTATCTTACCCATGTAGTTCTGTGATGCTTTTATATCACTATCAATTTTAAAATTTTTTCATGCCAAAGAACTTTCAAACTTTCAAAAGGCAGACTCCACGTGTCTAACTCTGTATGGACACTCATTTCACTATGCATGTTCAACCCTTTGCATACATAAACTTCTCATGTAAATATTTTGTTATTTTATCTAACCTAACATCTAATTTTCAGATTTTTGTGGTACTTATCTGAAACATTGGCATTTGTTTTCTTTTTTGTGTTAAATATATTTTCTAGATGAAATAATAATATGTATTCCTAGGAAATGAGGCACAAATAGGTTAGATCATTTTATATTGGCATTTGGAGAAATATCATTTTGTTTTATTGTTCTGTGGAAACCATATTCATTGTACACTGTGTGTATGTTTTTGGTTAAATAAATGTGATTTTTTTATTTTTATGTTTCTGTGTTTTTCTCCCTATTATACATTTTTTTTCATTTTCATAAAAGTAGCAATGTCCAAAAATTAATGAAAATATTAGGAGAATAGACTAAATATTTCAAAGAGAGTAGACTGATTTTATGCTGGACCACAGTCAGAATGCAAATTTTGCATCGATTCAAGATGAGTCTCATAGTCACTAGCAGAACACACCTTTCAGGGTCGCTATTCAGGGAGCAACATCAACCAAGGTTTTAAATCAAAGGTTCATGAACCACATGCCAATGCTTAACATTGGGCAAATTACTGATAGTTGTAGTCAAGGATATTTGTAGCATCATTTGAGCACAGGCAATAACTTTTCCATATTGCTGTTTGGATCCAATCATTTCTAATTCATCATAACAGTTGATAGTAGAAGACAAATCCCAAAGAGTTTTCATTAGATCTTGCTGCAAAGGCATTAGCCAAATGAAACCTCTCAGTCCATGTCATGAAAGAATCAAGTTTTACCCCCTGGAGAATTTCAAGAACATACCTGATACTGCAGCAAGAAACATTCCCTTTCTGTAATATCGTCATCAATATGTGTTCGTCCTAACTTGTCTTTCTACATCTGAGCAGGACACAGTGCTGTAGGTAGCCCTGTGGTGAAACAAGGCATAGTAAATTATAGCAAAATGCTGCCAGCCATAAAACCAGAAGAGCAGCCTGAGGGAAGCAGTATTACTCTGTCATCTTTAACATCCATGCTAAGTTTCTTTCAATGCTGTAAGAGAGTGACACTCTCACTTGAAGTCAGAGTACAACAGGGACTCAGAAAATCTGTTCTTGGGCTATATTTTGGTGTCTCCAGAGAGTGAATCGGTCGGGCGGGTTAGTGTGGTTGGAGCACGTCAAGCCAGTACCCATTCTAAGCCAAAGTAGCCCATGGACAGGATTCTGTGGCTCCTCATAACAACGATTTTAGGAATAGCCCAAAAGCCCAGACTCAGCGTTCTTCCTTTCTCGTTTGACATGCTCTCATTTGAGATATTCAACCATTGTTTCTAAAGGGAGGACTCCAGCACAGGGCTAAGGAAAGTGGACTTTTGAGTCAGCATGTCCAGATTCAAATCTTGGTTCTTCATCTTTATTAGATGCAGACATATGTCACGTTACTTAATGTTACAATGTCTTCACATTCTTCTCTGTAAAATGAGGGTAGTAGTATGACTCACTCAGTATTTCTTGACATAATTAAGTGATAAATTATACATATAGCTCTTTGTCCAATGTCCGTTGTGCTGTACTTATTTGTTGGCACTCAGCATCCATTCCCACCATGGTTTAGTCTCCTGAAGTCCAGCCACTTGGAACTTAAGGGCTCGAAGATTAAAAATCATATTTCCTTGGAACACTTACCATGAGAGTTTAGGATATCATATAATTCCTGCCAGTGAGACCCATGTATCCCGTTATTTAGAAGTACCACAGCAAGGGGTAGGAGATGTTTCCCCTTCTGCACCAGTGTGGGTGGACAGACATATTGCAGACTCCCATATCCATCATCAATTCCCCAGCTTGCTAGTGGGGTGGCCATGACTGCAACAGTGGTGGAAGCCATAGGAGCAGCATTTTTCTAACTTGTGGGTGGCAATAGTAGTTCCTGACAACTGGATCAGAAGTGCTTGAAGCCAGAAGCCTGATAAGGGTCCACTGCCGACATGAAGCTCTTTCAGTCTTTACAATGATTGTATGAACATCTAACTGCCCACAGACATGTACTAAAGTGTTTTCTGCTGGAAATAACTGAGTTCCGTTTCCTGCACTGAACTCTGGCTGATGCCCTTAACTTAGAGGACATACTCAATAAATTTTTGGTGGGCAGTTATTGCGGATGAATTTATTTATCTTCGCTATTTCAGCTGAGTTCCAGCGCCACCTTTCCAAGTGTCGACTGGCTGTTTGTGAGTGTATATGTTTTTGGATATTCATGCTTTCACTGCCTTCCTCCCAACTATTACGCAGCCCTCCTAGTTTTCCTGTCTGTGTTAGTGGAATCCTAGTCACACAGGTTTACAAGCTTGAATCAGCCTTAACTCTTCCAACTCTGTTGACATAGAATACATAATACAAATTTTACCACCATTTCGCCTTCTATCTGTTACTTCCCGCTTTCATTGCCACAGCTCTTTCTTTCATATGCATCCTTTGTTAAACCCATCGCTATAGTTCCATCTAAACTAAATGAAGATGGGTATTCAATAAAATCCACAATTTGGCTTTACCGTCTCTATCAAAGCATATTTCTCCTCTCCTGCAATTCTATTCTACACACATATCCACACGAGGAGTCTGCATACATGATTCATGTCCCTTACACACACATACACACACAAACTCTCAAAGTTTAACTCACATATTTCTTGTTCCAAAACAATCTTCCTATATCACTCTAAATAGAATTTCCACCATTCTAATTCTTCTGTAGTATACCCTTTACGATCCGCTTATTCATTTTTAAAATTTTTTTAAATTTTTCATTGATTCAGCATGTACTTTTGAGTTTCTGTGTAGCTGGCAGGTAGTTAGAAACAGGCTATTTAGCAGTAGAGAAGAGGCCTGATTCTTTCATTCATGGAGCTCACAGTTCAGTCTAGTGATGGAAACAGACATTAAAACATTAAAAAAAAAACCCTAAATAACAAATAAGTAATCATTAATTTCCATGTATAATATGAAGTAAATGATCTAGGAGAATTATGAGCAGAGAATTATGGTGCAGGTGAGGAGCTTTTAGCTGGGGTGGTCAGGGGTGATCTTCTGAGAAGATGTCATTTAGATTAAGCTGTAAGGGAAAAGAATCATCCAGTAAAGGACGATAGGGGACAAACAGGAATAGTGTGTGTGAGACCAGCACATGGGCCACACAGGATGAAGTTGGGGGAGAGAGGAGAAGAGAGTTAGCAAAAGCCTTTGAGACCAGGAAAAGGAGTTCAAGTTTTACGTTATGTGCAATTAGAAGCAATTACAAGATTCCAAAGAGAAGGCTAAAACAACCTAGTTTTTATTTTTAAAGGGCCACTCCAGTAGCTGACGCTGGAAAAGAGGGAATCCAAACTGACAGTGGTGAGGCAGTTGCAAGAATATTGCAGTACAGCGAGAGGCGTTAGACTGGGTTGGGACAGTAAAAGTGAAGAGAAGTAGAGAGATTCATGTGATAGTTGGGGAGTAAGAACGGTAGGACTTGCCGATGGGCTGGCAATGGGGGTGAGTGAAGGGAACCAAGGGATTAAGGTGAGTTTCACTTCTGGCCTGAGGGACCGAAAAGCGGAGGTAGCATGCCGAGATGCAGCAGGAGGAGGCAGAAATAGGTTTGAGGGGAACCAGTTGTTGGGCTTTGAACATGGTAGGTTCAGCTGCCTAAGCCATTCCATCCAAACAGAAATTCAAGTATAGTCGTGGAGATGAATATAGAGTTCAGAGGAGAATCTAACATGGGAACAGAGTAGTGTAGGCTGTCAGCATGTGCAAATGAATAAAAGCACTGAGAACAGTAGTCAGCACTTGGCTGAAAGTGACAAAATAACTACCTTAAACAAAAAGACAATTCCTTGACTCCTAAACTGAAAAAAAAGCAAAGGCTGAGCTTTAAGCACATCTGCTGCCTTATGTTTAAATAATGATTTCAGTTTCCTCTTTCTCTCTATCTCTGTCTGGACAACTTACAGCATACTGAATGGTGAAATATTAACATCATTTTATTGTTTCAGGTCTTATATTCACATCCTTAATCCATTTTGAGTTAATTTTGGTGTGTGGTGATAGACAACAGCCTAGTTTCATCCTTTTGCAGGTGGCTTTCCAGTTTTCTTAGCACCATTTATTGAAGAGGCTTTCCTTTCTCCACTGTATGTTTTTGGCTTTTTTGTCAAAAATTATTTGCCCATAGAAATGACTCTCGATTCTA
>NW_006431918.1:2461764-2473537 GCF_000325575.1 Pteropus alecto | reverse complement strand
CAAATATAGGGGGTGAGGGGGAGAGCGAAGTGGGTAAACGGGATCAAATATATGGTAGCTGAAAAAAACTGGTCTTTGGGTGGTGAACACACAATAGAATATACAGAAGTCAAATAATATACACCTGAAAATTATATGATTGTATTAACCAATGTTACCCCAATAAACTTAATTTTAAAAAAAGAAATATTCATATCAAGCACCTGGAAATGTCTTAATCTGTATCTTAAGAATATATATATATATTCTTATGTGTGTGTGTATATATATATATATGTATACATATGTGCATATATACATATATGTATATATATGAATGAATTGTAAATGATGAAATGAAACATTATACATGGGCAAACAAATTTTAATGTGAAATTTTTAAAATTAAAGATAAAATATTACTATTAAGAAATAAATTTAGCTACTCATTAAATATAAGAGAAGCATAGAGAAAACAATTCTATTTTCACATACTGGTAGGTGAAAAATTAGAAAATGCAATTTTAAAAATACACAATTTTCAGTTGCATGAAAACGTCAAATGTAATAGAATCAATTTAACAAAAAGTGGACAAAAATCAATGCAAAAATATATAAAGTATCAGTGAGAGAAGTTTCAGGATATTTAAATAAATGGAGGACAAATCATTATAGATCGATCATAAGACGCAGTATGTTAAACGTGCCAATTCTTCCCAAATTGTTCTAGATTCAATGCAACCCCCAAATCCTAGAAGGTTATTTTGGTGAAAATTGACAAGTTGATTCTAAAATTTATATGGAATGCAGAGTACCAAAAAAATCAAGGCAGACTTGAATAAGATGAACAATATAGAGAACTAAGATTACTTAGATAAATGGTTTATTTCAGCGTGAGGTTAGAGAAAATACAAGATAAATCTAGATCATCTTGAGGTGCCGGAAAGTAAAGAGAGAAGAAATAGAATAAAAAAAATCAAAACAAGAAAAAAAATCAAAACAAAACACAAAGGGAACATGTCAAAAGAGCACAAGGGCCAACTTGAAAGAGCTCCCAGTGTCCACAGTTGGAACAATTAGCGCCGCAAAATAAATAACGATAATACTGAATTATTAACCAAAGAATAAAATAAGTATCTGTGATAAAAATAAATGATTGCATAAATACATAAATGAGAGAGAAGAGACAACTCACAGAGAATTCCAATTAATGAATGAGAGTAGAATATCAGCATTATTAAAATTACTCCAATGGTCACTAGTAATAAAACATATTGATAAAATACATTGATGTATACCCTCTTTTATAATGTAATAAGATGAGCACATTGCATCTCTGGCATTCCCCCAAATCCATAAGCTCAGTCTAATAATAAAAAACTATCAGGCAGATCCAAATTGAGGGACAATCACAAAATACCTGACCAGTACTTTTCAAAATTGCCACAGTCATGAGTGATAAAGAAATACTGAAAAACTGTGACAGATTGAAGGAGACAAAGAAGACATTACAACTAAATGCAACGTGGGATCCTGGACTGGATCCTAGAACAGAAAAAGAATATTAATGAAAAACTGAGAAATCTAAATAAAGTCTCTAGTTTAGTTCATGGTATTGAACCAATAGTTATGAGATGTTCACATTAGGAGAAGCCAGGGGAAGGTGGCATGAGAATTCTCTATCTTTCCAACTCTTCTATAAGTCTAAAGTTATCTCGACATTTTTACAAAATGCTTATATTTTTATCTCTGGCAGCCTTACTCCTTGTCTACCTCCAATTTTGTTCGGAACGTGGACAGGAAAAGGGGATAATATAGATGAATTCCCTAAAATCTCCCTTAAAAAATAACTTTTGCAGGATTTACTAGTTTAAAACTATGTAATGTAATGATGGATAATAGATTAAGTGATTTTTCTAGCCCAACCTTTATCACTCATCTTTTTAAAAATTGTCAGAACGCCTAAGAAGATTATATATGAGAATTTTATTTGAATTATTTCTCTCTCTAGAAAATATTTTGAGTAAGTATCTTTTCTAAATGTATAGCTTTAGGGAGTGGCTGGAGCAAGAGATAAAATGTAAATACCTGAGAAAAAACTAATAATTTAAATACAATTTTAAAATTCTTAATGTATGAATATAGCTTATGAGAAAAATTTATAATTTTTGAGACATTTCTTAAAATGAATAGTTTTTAGAATATTCTTCTGAGGGAGAAAACCACAAGGATATTGAATGATTTTGTTCTATACCTGAGGGATAACAGTAGAAATTACTTTTTAACTCTATGTATTTAAGATAAACACACGCATTTGTTTTTTCTGCCTTTATTTTATTCCTATACTAATATCTTTTCCAGTATGGATTTTTCTCCATTGAAAGAACATGAGCATTCAACATTTATGATTGAGAAGATTGGAGAAAGCTTTCTGTATAAATTAATTCAAATTTCACAGATGTTGCATGTATAACAGATGTGAATCTTTAGGTCAGCTTAGGCCAAATGCAAAAAATGTCTGGACAAGGAGGGGAGGAAGCCCTTAGACAAATGTAAGCGACAGAACACATCATCTAACTCTAAGTACCTTGGAACCGGAAACTAATAAGACACTGTCAAAAAAAGAAAAAAAAAGTCTTTAATATATTGAGATGCATAATGAATTTTCAAGAAGAGGGGGAAAAAAACCCTGCCAAGAATGTGCAATTGATTTTGCTCACAGATGCTGCACTAGAAAAACATTTGAAGGAGATAGAGTTGATCATCAAGGAAACTAAAAGGCGCCTGCTGTTGTTCCATGGTGATTCCACTTTCATTAAATCCAGAGGCACGGAGATGAGCAAAGAGAGATTGCTTCCTTACATAATACAATTTTAACTACCTAAAAGGTTCAACATGGACTTTGATGTAAATTTTAATACATTACAGTTATTCAAGAACTGCTTAGTGAGTTGAATTGACCTGTGATCAGAGAAGGCTCTGTTAGTGCTAAGCTATGGAATAAAATATATTTCTTCTTTAGCAGGATAAAGGCAAACAAAACAAAACAAAACAAAACAAAAAACTGTTAAAAAACAAAATTCAACTGAGTAAATTTTGAAGATCTATTGGCTTTATTCAATGATTCATGAGTCAGGCAGCATCCAACTGAGCAGATAAGAAGGAGCTCTGAGGAGCTGTACCAAATGAAAGAATTTATCGGCAGAAGGGAATGGGAAAAAGGAAGTTATACTAGATAAAGAAGCAGGCTGATTACTGCAAGGTCACTATCTTTTAGGGGATGGCAGGGGTCTATCAGGCAGATTGTCTAATCAGTGTTGATCAGGCGATTCCTGTTTGGTGTAAGATTCCATTAATTTAGTCTTGGGTTGGTGACATGGGGCTTAACATAAGCGAATCCGTTTGGGGCTTGTTGTCTTGTTTTTAATACCACAACACCCTTTTCTGTTGACTACTGTTTATCGTACTACAATTATCTGTAAAGTTACCTTCAATATTGGAGTGCGTAGAGTATTTTTCCTAGTTTTTGTTTTTCTTATTTTTATTTGTTCGTTTGTTTTGTTTTGTACAGACAGCCATCTGCCTTAAATGATGCAGGTATTGTTTTATCTGAAAAAGATGATGGTCCACTGAAAATGGAATCTGTTTTAGCTCTGTTTTTTGTTCTGAGTGTAATTTAAAAATAAACATGTTAGAGACATGTATACCATAGATATATAAGCAGTAAAAATGTGATGTAGGTTAATTCTCCTATTGGCTTACTAGTGTCCCTATGTCAGAAAAGGTACTATTACCTTTATTTAGTTTCTTCTATTTTTAAATGGAGTAAATAGTGCCTATCCAAAACATACAAAATAAATGATTTTTTAAAGAATATAATATTTTAAAATATCTGGAGGCCTAGGATTTGGAGGTATCATTTATGGATAGGATATTATTAGTTTCATTGTGAATTCTTTTTTACATAGTATTTTTGATAGATGAGACCTACATCAACTTGAGTGAGTAAAATTGATTTGTGATTTTTCATTTTCCTAATAAAAGAATAAAAATGCATATTTGTATTCTAGCTCTACAAGATAACTGGAAATGTCCTTAAGATGTCTGCTATCTTAAATGAACAAAATCCTACTGAATATTGGATTTCTATTAACTAGAAATTGTATGTTTACCTTTGCTGAAATTCTTCTCTTTCCTCATAACCACTCTTTATACATTATTACCAAATCGCAGTCCTTCAGTCATCTGTTATTTTTACCTTCATCTTGCGGATTTGTCATATTGATCATGGTACCATCAAGTAAGTGAAAGACCCTCTCGGAGAGGACAATCTGTAACCAATTAAAAAGTCATCTTCTATTTTCCTGATAGAGCATGGCAAGCGTCACGGTCCCGTCTGTGAGGTAGAAAGAAGTAATCGTTATTTTTATTTTGCAAAGCAGAAAACCAAAAACACATAGTGGAACCCATCACATCTGTAAAGAGCTCACATCCTTAAACTCAGCCCCTTGCAAGTTGTATGTTAACAAATTTCATGAGTCAAGTATATATATCACTCTCCCATATAACAGAGTCAGAAGTTAGAAACCCACCACTGCAACACAAATCAGAATTTGCTTTCATAATAGTACATATCAATGCCTCCTTCAGGTAAGTTGTATGTGAAGAAGCATTTCTCTTGGACTAGTGGAAACTTCGGGGTCACTTTAAGATAAACTTAGATACACAAGGAGTCCACGAATAGATTCGGTCAGTTCGACAAACATCTGCTGAGCATGTCCTGTGTGCTGGGGAATGTGTTGGTGGATCAGATTTAAGAGTAAACAGGTTTTCACAGTGTAGTGGATAAGATAGGCAAGAACGCTACACTTTTAATATTATGCGGAGTGATTTAAGAGTACAGAGGAAGGATATTGTGCTAGTCCTGAACAGGAAGAGGGGATAAAGGAAAGCTTGCTGGAGGACACAGAAGTTAAATCCTGAAAGATATTGGGTGTTAGCCAGGAGAACAGACTGAAACATTCAGCACCAAATCACCTAGCAAAGCCTTGGAGTGAAAAATTGGTGTGATTACTAGCCGCTCCACGCTTTAAGTCCAGTGATAGTTGCAACAAAATGATTTACAGGAGGGATAAAAAAACGAACAGGTTTAATCAAGAAGATGAGACAAGAGACAAAGTACTTTTACTGAGAAGAACGTGGCAATCCTGAGCTGTCTGGGCAGTCCCCAATTTACCATGTTTTTTTAAAGTCTATCTGTTCATATGCTAGTATATGCTCAGTTTTAAATGTCAGATAAAAAGCCAATCCTTAAAAATGAACACGACCAATTTATATTTATTTATTCATGAGAATTCTAAACAGACAACAGCAAGATGTGCTCACACAATTAAAGATGGGTATGTGTGTGTGTACACACACATCCCAAACAATACAACTCTATTTGCATTAAACTTATTAAGTCAAATCAATTTTACAGACATGTAGGCTAGAGCTTTAGTACTTAAATCCTCTTGATCTTCCACCCGGTAAATTTCATTTCCTACTGTGTTTTTCTGCAATTTATTTTTAATGTTGTATTTGTTTGGACATCCTTAACAAATAAAATAGCAACCCGGAAGTTGCAGAGGAATATTGCAGACATTTCAGTGAAAAAACAATCAAATTCACATACTATGCTTTTTGGTCACACAGTCAATGTAGGTTGGAAATACATTCTACTCATGGAGTCTGGGAATATTTAATTATTAAGTAGACCCCAAAGGTGTACAGATCAAGGAGATACATAGGGATAAGGAGAAATCTAAATCATATTTTCTACTCCCCAGAAATATATCCTTTAGATGGGGAGACTCACCTGTTGTTTGTTAAGCATCTGTTGTTATACGCTGGCTCGATGATAGGCATTTTGTCGTACATTACCTTATTTTTCTGAACAACACTGAAAGCGAGAATAAGGCTCTGAAAGAGAAAACAATCCATTGTCAGTCACACAGCAAGAATTCAAATCAGGATTTCTGAGTCCACGCCCAGCACTCTTTGTACAATGCCTGCAAAACTGTTACTTTGAGCAATTACACCCCTATGAAGGGTGAATGATGACAATGCGGTTTAGCTGCACCCGTAAGAAAATAAAATTTGTAAAAATCCAAGTTTATGAGATAGAAAAATTAGGAGATCCTTGTATTTTAAAGAAATTTGAATAAGAAATCTGAATATGTGTTTATCATAAACAAGTATAGATCATTTACTATGTGCCAAGCCTTGTGCTAAATGCTTTATGGTGATTATCTCATTTAATCCTCAAAATAATTGTATGAGGCAAACTACTATAGCACTGAGAGGAAAATATAAAATTTGCCCCCAAGAGTGAGTCTGGAATCTATTTTGCTCCCAGCTATTCTACAGCCTGCTCCCAAACTTCCTTACACGTTAGAAGTCATAAAGTCTAGAGCAATCTTGGATGTGAGGTAGCCCCGCTCAGATGGTATATATGAGTGGGAAACTATAAAGTTAAGGATATTTTTCATTTCAACAACATTTTACAAACCTTTCCTCTACACATGAATTGCGGTTGATGTCCAAAAGTTTAGAGCATAAAATTAAACTAACATTACTATCATGGGAATGTATTTTTATAGTATAAATGATTGCCAAGAATTTGAAGCAGAGTTTTTGTTTGTTCAAAATTCCACATAGCCTATTTAGTAAGCTCTTCCTAGTTGTATTTCAAATATAGATATTAATGTGTATAACTTCAAGAACTTAAAACTCAAAGTAAACAATATCGACACTTCCTTTTTTTAATATTGACATTTTCTAAAGAATTAAAATAGTGTAGGCGTCTAGCCCATTTGTTCACTATAGTTCATTTAGTTTCTTAAGGAAGTAAGACTGTGGAATAGAGAAAGGAACGTAAACTTTGGTGTCTGAAATCGAACCCCATTTTCCCACTTCCTTTCTCTGTGAACTTGGACACCTTGTCAAAGCAAAATCTCAATGTCCTCATCTGTGGAATGGGGATAATGTCATGGAGCAGCAATGAGGATTAAATGGAATAACAAATAACATGTTCTTGGCACTTGTTACCAAATAAGAATTGTCACAATATGTTTTATCAGGATGATTTTGAAAATAAAATAAGTTGTTAGTATTTTTATTTTAAATAAGTGGCAAGGTAAAACCTTCAATTCAAAAGTTTTGACAGTCCAATACTGTTCTTTGTTCTGAGTGTGGAAATTAATGTCCTGGGTTTGTAAAGAGAAACAGGGCAGAGAAGCTGTTCAGTCTCCGTAGAATATCCGCGTTCGTGTTATCATTATCATTGTTGCCGTTTAATTTTTCCTGGTTGCCCGCCTCAGAAGAAGTTCTAATCGTTTATTAGCATTTTACCCATAGGAACTGTGTTCTAATTACAGTTGCAACAAGAAAGGAGAAAGTATACTTAATGTAGAAAATAAGGGCTTTTGTCCTTGTGGTTGCGGTTCGTGGTTTTATTTATCCTATGTCGTTCCATTTTGCTGAATGCAGAAAATGGAATGTCGGCTTTATAGCTAAAGTTTTTAGGTTCTTTGCTTCTCTTAACAAACAGATCAATACTACACTCTTCCACTCTGTGGACATAAGAACCACCTCTATAAGAGTCTTTCCTTGAGGACAGATCTTCAATACACTTGGAGTAACAGACAGAGGATAAAATCATTAGACTTTTAATTTACTAGCAGGGTTTAAAGGACCATGTCCAACAATAGTTTGCTTTAAAAAGCTGTAATGATCTAATGAGGAAACTCGTGACTTAATCTGTTAAAACTGTTTTTGTATCTTCACATAGAGCCCATCTTCGGTACTGTTTCTCATTAGTCTGATGAGGAATATGTTGACTTTAGGCCTTTGTTTTAACTCCATTTGGAAACGAGAGCTACCCAGCATGCTTTAGTACAATACACTTATGAAGGCTGTTGTAGAAGTGAATGCAGTAATTACTTACCTCTGTGCTGCACATTACAGTTTACAAAAAATAAAACAACAAAAAAACGTTTAACGTAAGCAGGATGTGTAGCTGCTATGTTATAGATTGATGGCAAATATTTTGAATGTGATATTTATTTTTCTTCACAAAAGAATGACAAATGAAGTGATTACATAATTGAATTTGACAGCAGAATGGAAATGCATTTTTCTATGTGACTATTATCTGAAGATAATGAAAAATAAACAACAATAATGCTTTCTTTATCCATTCCTAGGGAGCTAAAAAAAAGTTTACTATTTCGTGAAATTGTCCATGATAGTCAGGCACTTCTTAAAATTACTCCCAATGCAAAAATTGCACGCAAAGACAAGAGTACAAATGGGGGTAGGATTCCTAAATTACTCAGCTAAAGCCTGCTAGATTAGCTGTGAATTATTCATAAACTATGCACTTGGAGAGAAGGCCTTAAAGATGTCTGCCTAGTCCAGGCTCAAATTCGATGTTTAATTTTTCTGTAACATTGTTTGTAAATTATTCTCCAGCCTTCTGTGCAATATCCATAGTGTTGGGGAACATACTACTAGGTAAGGTCCCCCCACGTCCCTGGAGAATAACATGAGGCCATGCGAAGAAGTCTAGATTTAGGATCTGCAATATAATGCTGACTGGGTCTTAATATCTTAGATGGCCTTTGAACTTAACTTTCCTGTAAAATGAAGGATTTGAACTAAGATATGTAGTGAAGAAACTCTTTACTTCAGCTTAAATGGTTCTGTAATGTCAATCTCTTCAAAACCTTCAATGGTCTAAATTTTCCAAAATTAAAGGTGAAAACCCTGCCATATCCTGCCCAGAGTTTTTCAGTGAGAGTTTTCTCAGCTCTCTCTTTGTTGGGCTTCTTCCTCTCTCCCCTGTAATTCCTACAAACCCAAACTTAGAACTACTTTTGGAGTGAGTATGCAGAATAAGTAATGTTAGATACTATGTCATATCACATCAGAAAACTTATTTTCTGGTTCATCAGCTACTGGTGTTGTGAAGATTAAGCGTTGGACTAAGGGGCTGCCCGACTGGTTGATTCATTGTAAAGTTATTTTTCCTTCTTTACAAGCCAGAGATATCCAGAAAGGTGTTCCACTGCAGTTTTTCATGTTCCCCATCAACCATTCATCTAATCGTTTTAGGTGATAATTCATACCCGGATCAGTAATATCATGAGGGGTTCCAAAATGACAGTTATATAATCCTAGAATTTCTTATACATTATTATCTCTTCTTCTTCTATTACTCATTTACGAGCCTGGTAAATTTCCTATGGGCTATATCCAGATTATTGCTTTGCTTGCTTTTAAAGCAGTACCATACGACCTATATACATATTGACATTTGACCTGTGGTGACTCCCAGATTTCTTTGTCGTACTTATACTCAGCTAACCATGTCATGATGTTTTCAGTTGCTTCAATTCTTCGTCAGCCCAGTTTAATCATTGCACATAATACAACAGGTGTCATTTCGATTCATTGTTTTCATTGGGCAGCACTAGGGCTCATGTATAGGGAAGTTGGCTCTCTTCTTTAGCACTTTAAATGGGGTTGCCATTCAGTGTGTGAGATCATTTATTTGCTAAAATATATGCTTGTGACTTGTTTATAATAATAGGCATCTTTAAAGTTGGGATTGTCTCCCACCTGGTAATCTCCCGGGATTTGCAGATTGCACATTCATTTCTAGGCCATAGATTTTTGGTTTTGTTTATAGTCAAACGATACCTATTTTAAAGGGTAAGATACCTACTTAATATCTTCCTTTTCAATAGATACATTTTATTTCATAATGGGCTTTTAAGAAAGACTTTAGGTCATACGTTAATGTAAATTTTAATGTCAGTTTGATTATGTCTGTAATTCATTTGATTAGTCGACTAATCAGATAAAAATATGTTAAGTAGTTATATAATACACAGCTTATTTCATTAGTCTGCAGACAAATTTTTATTATGACAATGACTTTTCTATGCAGACCTAATTATTTTCAATTTTATAAAAGGTTTAAGGCTCCAATGCATTGAAAAGACCTTCTATGTAGAACAAGCCTCATTTTTCTTGGCTTCATGGGAGTGTAGGTTGTTTGAATTTTCACTGAAGTAGTTAATAGTGTTAACCAGAGTTAACAGAAGCATTTAAGCATGCTGAATGTTGACTTTTTGACAAACGTTCTCTTAATTTAAACTAAGACTATATAATCATACAAAAGCAATCTCAGCCTTTTTAGCAGCATAGATTCTTTCCTTTCCAAGTTACGCTTAATTATGTTCATGAAAGTTTTTAAACAAAAATCATCTGCTATTTGTTCTAACATATTGCTGAGAAGGCAAAATATTGAATCATAGAGATAAATTTAGGGTAAGAGACTGAATTTGTGTAGGGACTAAGGAACTACAATTTTCTTTGACAGAATGTTGTCTTCCCTTAAGACCACAACAGACAAAAAAATGTGAAGTTTCAATTGATTTTCCCATTTTTGTGGAATTTCTAAAACAAGATAGCATGCCTTACCTAATAAACTGACTTCTTTATTAAGAACATTTTAATTTTCCTACATCAGTTAGTGAACATTTAAATCAAAAGAGTTGAGAAGGCAGCCTGCCACAATTTTGGGACAATCAAAATGAAAAGAAAAAGAAAGAAATGAATGAACAAATAATGATAATTTTGAAAATGTCTCAAGCCTTGACCTTGTCATAACTTATTTTGAAGGGCAAGATAATTGGCTTCAGCAGAAATGATACCACATGCAAGCTTTTCCAATTTCTGACTTAATGAAAGTTGCAAAATTACGAAAATGTAATACATTCTTACCACAGTTCAAATACTTTTTTCTCAGTATTATGGCCACTCTCAGTTCCCATTGGCTAGAAGAAATGGATAATATGTTGAGTTTAATAGTAGGCACTTACACGAGATTATCAGAACCATCAAATATAATAGTAGGATAGATTGTACTCAGGGATTTTGAAATATTTGAAGTGAAATGAAATTTCTTCAATAAACATAAGTATTTTCACCTAAACTTCTTTTATTGTAAGAAATGAAAAAATATATATATATATAATGCCACTGCCTCCTTGGAAAGAAATACTGAAGTTCTTGGGTTTTTTGTTTTTCTTTTATTGTAAGAAATGAAAAATATATATATATATATAATGCCACTGCCTGCTTGGAAAGAAATACTGAAGTTCTTGTTTTTTTTTGTTTGTTTGTTTTTGTTTGTTTTTTAAAAACCAGAGTTAATAAATGAAACAGGTATCTTATTTAAAGGTCAAACTTAAATATTCTCATATACTACCCACTCTGTTGTAGTAGGGTGACAGGGAACTCCTGTATAGTCATTCATAGGGAGTATGTCTAAGACTTTGACAGCAGCAGTTGCAATGGAGGTAGACTTATTGTTACATAAGAGAAAGTAGATGGCTTTAGACTTAGGCAGATGTGAATTCAAAGCCTGAAATTCCTACCATTTCAGGCGAGTAACTTATCTCTGTCTAAACCTGTGTCAATAGCCATTATTATAGCCACCTCACTCAATTATCTGAAAACTAAGTGAACTGATGTTGATAAAAGAAATAAAGAAACTATGTATGTGTTGGCATAATTAGTTCAATTAGGGAAATACCGACTTAGAATAAATTTCTCCCTTAAGAAGTGGATAAAATGGTAAAACTAAGAATATTGGAAGAAAAAACCCAGAAAAATATATAATTATCTTGATATGAAAAGAAAGATAAATAGCACACAGCTTTTTTTGCTCCAATGAATGAGA
>NW_006431918.1:2459802-2461730 GCF_000325575.1 Pteropus alecto | reverse complement strand
TTTGTGTTATCTTATGCTAACAATTGAGCAAATAAATTGAATAGATTTGTCTGCAATAAAGGGCTGAGTTGTGGCAGAAATAGATTATTCTTGGATCGATCTTACTAAAAGACATGTGTGAACTCTGCCTATTAATATTTGTAAAAAAAAAGAAAAAAGAAAAAAATCCATAAAATATATGCTATTATAACATTTTCTTATAAACCTTGTATCCAATGGTTTGTTTCTATTGTAATTAATTGGACTAAAGCTCTCTTCATCTTAAACTTTTCCGTGCTTATGATTAAAATATATTTAGATTGTAAAAATTGTCAATGCTATATATGTCAAGTTTATATATCTTTGGTAATAATGTCTGGAAAGAGAGTTGGACATTCTAATATATTATGAAACTTTTTGAAAGTACTTTGGGAGGAGCCAATGAATATCTTCAATATGTAAACACTATCTTTAAACATTTCACAATGTGAAAATCTTAATCCAGTTTTCCCCTTCGATAAGAAGTTTATTAAAGAAAACACATGTTTATTATTTATATTTTGTATGGTAAAGATAGTATTCTCAAGATTCACGAATTAATTTTAGTCTATCATAAGATATTTTATTCTCAAAAAACAATTACAATTTTATCAATGGTGATTCCATCCGCAATTTTGTTTCTTTACTGATCTGTGTATGGATTATTAGAGATGTATTAACAATAAATTCCTTTAGATCTCTTTCTTTCTGTTTATTTGGCCTCCCTTGAGAGTAGCCCATGGCTTATTCCATTTGATGAAGTCCTTTCTGCCCTCTTGCTTGGTGACTCTCAACAATTACCAAGTGACAATAGGAACACCACATGCTTTATTATCTACTGTCTCTGATGTTCCCCATACTCTGAAAAACAATAGAGATTTTGTTTAATAATGAGCTCTATGGTCTTATTTATTGGTCTAGATTCCTTTTGCTAATTTTTAAGTATACCTTAAACTCTATTATTTTAATGTACTTTCTGTAGCAATTGACACTAGAAATTTATAGCCACAGAAAGCACTCAGCAAGTGTGCATCCCTGGGAGTTTTTTGTTATATTATTTTATTTTTTGTTATGTTATATTATTTTCAACAAGAAAGAATTAAGCCACCCATCTGATACTGTCATTAAGAACATTATAAATGAATCCTAGCTTATTTGTCTAGAAAATATCACTTAAATGCTATGTATTTTGATATTGTTTTATAGGGTTAAAAGTTTGATATCATATGATCCCAGGTCCACATTGTTTCTCATTATTTAGCAGACATTGGATCATGAGCAATAGTTACTTGATCGCTGGGTTACTATTCTGATAAATTCTTCTGAATTTGCACAAGTTCATCTTCCTTCCCTTCATCTATTCCTGTCTCCCTCCCTTCCATCCTCCTTTCTTCTTTCCTTCTTATCCCATGTAATTCTCCTAGATAAGCAAACTTATCAATGCCCTCCTTCAGGAAGCCTAAGAATGGGGCCATTTCCTGCCCTAGCAGGATAATAGCTGGATAGAGAAATTTGTCAGAAGATAAAATATACCGATGAACTAACCTTTTAATTCAGGCCTTATGCAACTCTTACTGCAAGTGACTGGATTATCACTATTCCTGAATTAATTACTTGGTTTCATAACTGTTACTTTGCTCTCGAGTTCCAAAACAGAATTTCATTTGTCAGAAGAATATCTTCATATGTCTCTCCTACTAGTAGATTATTAAAGTGCTGCTTACTCAATGGTTTCAATAAAAAAAAAACACTGGCTGACTGGAGGGAACAAAATTTGAAATGAACTCTAGTAGTTGTGTATGGCCGCTGTAACAAATTACTATAATCTTGCTAAAAATAATACAAGCTTTTATCTTACAGTATTGGAGGTCAGAAGTTCAAAATGGGTATCAGTGGGCTAAAATCAAAGT
>NW_006431918.1:2425500-2459743 GCF_000325575.1 Pteropus alecto | reverse complement strand
TGACCTCCAAAAAGGTATGCCCACCTCCTAAACCTTGTCTGTAATCTACATTAATATGGCAGCCACTAGTCACATGTGCCTGTTAACTATTTGAAATATGACTAGTCCAAACTGAGATATATCTTAAGTGCAAAATACGCATCAGATCTCAAAGACCTAGTGTGAAAAAAATGTAAACTATCATTATAATCTTAATATCAGTTATATATTGAAATGGTGATATCTTGAAAATATGACATTAAAATATATTATTAAAATTAATTCTACCTATTTTTTTAACTTTTTAAATGTTACTAAGAAAATTGAAATTACACATGTGGTTTTTATTTTATTTCTATTGGTTTATATCCTCGATGCTGGTTTATATCCTTGACTTTAGTTCTTAGAAGAGGTGGGAATAATCTAAGCACACAGCAATAACAAGGAACATTCACTTACTTCTGTTCTAATTTCCTATACTGTTCCTTATTTTTCCAAATGAATTAGGTAATAGAGATAAGACTGTTAGCGTTCGGACAGTGATTTGAAACTCAATAAATATTCGATAAATAAATGAACAAATGAGTTTAATGAATGATCATTTGAATGAATGAATATATTGAGCAGCACCTAAATTATACATTTAAACATTTAATCTTTATCACTAATGATCAATTATTACAGTATATGTATTTGAGTACATATACATCCCATAACCTTGTGAATAAACAATTGGAGAAAAAAATATTTTTCTTCACTGAAGACACCCCTCTAACCTAGTGCAAAATGCTCTGACCTTACAATATCAAAAATGACATATATCCTAAACTATTCTTTCAGTTGATATTAGTCATTTGTAACATTTCTTATTTGCTTATGAGCAAGTCAACTGAGATAAAACTACTTGTCAGCAACTTTGAATGTGAACAAAGTTCCCCAGACCCTTTAACATTTAGTGGACATACTATTTACCAAATAACTACATGCATGAGAAATCTTATGGGAAATCCATGTGACAAACAACATAAACAAACATTCACTGATTTAATACATTTTTATGAGCACATTCCATGTACAGCCACTGAGCTAATTAATTTATATGCATAATTTCATCCAGTGTTTAGAATACTCCAATGAATCTCATCATTATTTCTACATTTTTACTAATGAAGAAACTTGCAGAGTTTAACTTATCCATAGCAGCATACATAGCGAGTGTGGTAGGATCTGTCAAAAGAAAATTCAGAGAGCCTTATTTGATATGAATATTTTATTACGCAAGAAGCAAATTGTTTATAAACAATGAGACTTCAAAATAAAAAGGGTTCAGGTCTCAGCAGTTAGAGCTCTGGAATGAGGATGTGAGGTGAGTACATTGTTTTCCACTGTGGTTGGTCCCTAGAAACTTACATTCCAGTTAGGGTATGGTGACATCGACGTGAAGAAAGCTTGTTTGAGGTCAGTCATCATTTCAGGGAAATCAGGACAGTTTTAGTTTTGGTTTCACAGCTATGGGTGGTTGGGTTAGCAGTGGACTCAAGCCATGGGCTCTATTTGGGGTTTTCTTTAACATGATTCAGTCTTCATGCTTAAACTAAGACCACTTTTCTACTACAAAGCTTTCTATATGCATTTAAACCTTTATATAATTTAAACAATGTTCAATAATCATTCCTGAGGAAGCATTGTTATATTTAAATATTAAATATATGTAATGATCGCTGTGTATCTTAGCAAATGGCTCCATAAGCACTTGCGGAAAGAGGTGTCAGCAGAATTGATGCAGAAGTAGGGGTTAAAATCCACTCCTCTGAAGGATGTCTTCAGTTTCTGCCATCTCAGTAGCCCTTATCCCCTGTTTGTTTGTTTTTATAACAATCTCTAGAATTTCCTTTGGAAACCTCATTCATCATGTTTGCACTAAGATGTGTGAATTTGTCCTTCAAGCTACTGTGTAGTGACAGACTAGAGAAACATTATGCAATGGAAAAGGAACCTAGCTAGGAAATGAGAATCTTTGAGTCTAATCCAGGCTCTGCCACTAACTATCTGCAAGACCTTGAAATTTTTACCTAAATTATCCAGGTGTCTACACCTACACAATAATGGTGTTGGGCTCCACATGACTTCTGGGAGAAGTTCAGGTACTGGTTCTGTGACCCTGCCTAAGAGAAGGTCTGAAGATTCAACATCCAAAAAACTGTTAGGAATTTATTTCTATCAGATCCAAGATAAGCATCCAAACCAAGCACTTGCACCTCATTTGTGAAACTGTTTATTGACTAACAAATAATCAATATTGATGTGATTAATAGCAATTCATAATGAGAAGGCAGAGAAAAGAGAAGTTTGTAAAATATCAAAGAATCAACTCAAGAAAATTTGCTAGACTTGAAGGACATGTCTCCAGATTGAAAGTACCTGCAAAGTGACAAATAGATGTATGAAAAAGTTCCTTTCCTAGACAAAGTATTTGTGTAATTTTAGAACCAAAAAAATGAAGACAAGGTTCTAATAGTTTCCAGAGAGAAACAGATGGGTCATCCACAGAGGAAGGATCAGGTTCGTATCAGTCTTCTCGGAATAACACTGATGTCGGATAGTCGTGGAGCAAAGCTTTCAGAGATCTGAAATAGATTTGGAGCTAAAATCCTATGTCTAGCCAAATTTTCAAATGTTTGGAACAAACATATTCAGACGAGTTGTTTTCAGAAATATCACTTCCCACACTTTTTTTTTTTTTTTTTTTTGCTCTAGCAAAATAAGATAGTAATCCAAGAAAGTTCTAGGACAAGAGGCTTCCTACCCAAGAGCAAGTCCCAGGGTGACCCCCTCGAAGCCATTCTAAAAAGACTTGTTCAGATGACAGATAGGGAACAGAGTGTTCCGTGGGAACTAAATAAGAGAAACAAACACTCCATTAAACGTCTGATAAACAGTTTAAATATAATACTAAGATAAAGTACATAGCGGGCAAAAAAAAAAAAAAATAGAAACTCTTAGTAAACGAAAACCTGCAAAAGAATAACCCATTTGGCTTTCAAGTAAACTACATTTACATAGTTTATTGATTTAATTAAAAATAGTGATTTAACTATACTAGGAGGTTGATGGATTAAAAGACTAAAGAGTAAATAAATAACTCGAAATCGAATAATTGAAAAATAGCAGTACAAGACAGTATTCAGGAACTAAGGAAAGAACAACAAAAAGAATCATTTAAGAATCAGCTAAGAATCAAAAGGTATAAACTTCCAGCTATAAAATACATAAGACATAGGGATGGAATACACAGCGTGGTGACTATAATTAATAATACTGAATTGCATATTTAAAAGTTGCTAAGAAAGTAGATCTTAAAAGTTCTCATAAGAAAAAAAATGCATAACTATAACTATGGAGACAGATGTTAACTAGATTTGTTATTGTGATCAAGACACATGAATGTTGAATTATTATGTTGTATAGCTGAAACTAATATAGTATTATATGTCAATTACATTTCAATTTAAAAAATAAAAAGTAAATAAAAGAATCAGCTAAAGGAATAAGAAACGGTTGCTTCCAGATACTCAAACTGGAGGATGGGCAAGAGCATGAACCCTTCATAAAGCTTTACTGTATCACTTACTGTTTTCACCAGGTTCAGGGGCATTGTGATTTAACATGTTTAATTTTTAAAAATTTGTAATAATGATATTAGGAAATATTTTTAAATATTTCTGATGTATGAACACAAAATACATATTTCTCTGTATGGTATGATCTAATTTAGTAAAATAAATAAATACTTGATATGTATAATTTTCTTTTGTATGTCAAGTACTTGTTTTTATTTATTACAATTTATTAAATCATATTATATGTATTTTACTAAATTTGATATATATTTTACTAAATTTGAGGTAGATAGGTAGATAGATAGATAGATAGATAGATAGATAGATAGATAGATAGATATAGATATATATATGGTATGTTTCGTGAATGAGAACATTGAGAAATGAGTCAAGAAGAATTTGGAAAGCAAATCTCATGTGGAATGAACTTCTGAGTGACCCTAGTATTTAGTCTCTGGGCAGAAAGTTTTAACATGAATAGGAGGCCAGGTAGGTTTACAACTTGCAAAGTTAGCTTTTAACTGCTGGCACCTTGCTAAGAGTCCTTAAGCATTAGTCGCTAGGTACTTTTGACTTTGCCAAGGATGCAACTTATTGTGGTTCTGACCCTAAAAGACTTTTTGCAGAGATAGAGCCAAAGGCATGGGCCTTTAGCCAACACAGATGGCCTGAGAGTACAAATTCCTGCACTTTGACCTTGAACTTGTAATGCAAAGCAAGGGTTCAGCAAAGCAGTACCTCTGGCTGGTGCTAAGACCTAAGGCTGCAGGCTGCTGTAGTTTATTATGATGCAGGCGCAGCTTGGCCTGGTATCACCGGCTAAGCTAAAGTGGGACCATTACCTGCCTGTATATCACAGGTCAGCAAGGTTACACATGAGCCACGGAACGCAAGGGAGCTTCTAGCTTTAAACTGTTAAAATAACATGTGACTAAGGCTTAAGGTTTTTTTTTGCCTCAGCTGGCAGTAAGTGGCACTCTATTGTGCATTCAGGGCACAAGTCAAAACTGTGAGGCCCTTGACCTTAAATTTGCATCTTGTCCAAAGGCTCAGTCATAGAAAATGAAAATAGTAGAAAAAAAGTGCTTGGGGTGAGTTTCAAGATGATAATTATTGTAGCTGGACACGTGGATATCACAGTGCCCAAGGAAGGGATGGGACAGAAAAGAAGGAGATTGTCCAGACCACATGGCTGAGCCATTGGACGTCAGGGGCACCCGCCTCCAACAGTCTCCATAGCAGCTTCAGCTCAGAAATTCTGAGGGAGCTTTTTCAGCTGAAACAAACGTGGCTCTAAGGTGAAATCCTTTTCTAGAAGGCAGCGTGTTTTTAGACCGAATTAATTCCATTCCAAGAGGCAAAGAAAGTGTGTTGTTACACACCGGCACAGAATAGAGCTCTGCCTCAGGAAGGGAGTGCTTAAAGGAAAATGGAAGTTAGGAGGTTTTGAATGAATCGAGTGAGAAAAAAAATGATTCTTCAATAACACCTGGTTTGGGGGAGGGGCTGCTGCCATTGCAAAGAAAGATGTTGACATTACGTCAAACCATCCCCAGGAGGAGACAGTAGGCTTCTAGATGTCGCTACCCCTCCCCCCACTCCCCACCTCTTACACCACATCTGGTGAATTCATAGTGACAGAACTGGTCATTTGCTGAGAGGCTCCTACCAATTAAGTTCACAGGATGTGGATTCCAGAAAAGCAGACTGGCTGGCAAACCTGCCAAGCAGAAGCAAAGGTCGTGGCCATCTACATATACTATATGTAACATATACTATATGTGGCCATCATTCCTCAAACGTCAGAGGGATAGCCTTTGATGACCAGCATGCTGGGTGTAAGGCACAGGATTGTTTCCAAGGATAATTGCTCTAAGGGCTGGAGTTTGGCTTGTATTCGAAATTTGGTGAGTCTGGGATTAGGGTTACTTTACGAGTCCTGTTTGGAGTGAGAATGCTTAGTCTTGATATTGAACTCAGAATTTCTGAGGCCCTAAAGGATCCTCGCCCATCCCAGGCTGCAGTTGCTGAAAGAACAACTGACTCCAGAGGCAGTGAACTCCTCTGACTAAACCGAGCACAATTATGATTAGAGAAAAATGACTTTTGGACTTTATTTTGAAAAGTCAAAGGAATTTGATTTTGGACTTCATGTCATTTGGATTTAACTTGCAAGAGTATTTATTCTTTGAATTTAATGTTTCTCTAGAAATGTAATATTGGCAGAGGGCTTAAAGATAAAATTAGGGCTTCTTTACTGTTGGAATTTCATGAACAGAAAGTCTTTTATGCGTTTTATGATTGGAGTAACATACTGCTACCATTTGATCTCATTGCAAAATTTCTGATATCCTCTATAGAACAACCCAGCTAGACATACTTCGGTTTGAAAATGAGAATAATAATACAACATTGAATCTCTACATCATATACATTTGTAATTACATGTATGTTACATATAGTATATGTAATGTTATTACATATATACTGCATAATAATTACATATATCTGTAAATTTGTAAAGACTAAACATGGCTTGTGCTGTTCTCCTCTTGGAGAGCCAGCCTACTTACGGAGAGCTTAAATTCCACTCTGCTCCTCCAGCGCCAAGCCAGCCCCTACTGGAGCTTGGTCTCTCCACATCCAGAAGTGTGGCTGGGCGGGTAAGTGCGTCATTTTGGACTTCAGTTAGCTGACCCTTTGGTTTCTCACACGGAGCTATGTTCTCCAACTTAGTCTTTATCAACAGTAAAGGCATTACAATCTTCTACTCTTTATTTTTGATTAAGAACCTGGACAGTGAAGGGGGTGCCATTCTGTAGCTTCTCGCAGATATGGCAGTAGCGTATGTGCATGTGTAATACATTAATTTTTAGGCGCATGTACAAATAAATAAGTATATAATATATGTGTATATGTAATATACAATTGTATGTTTAAATATATTATGTATGTACACCTACCTACATGTATATATACACACATATATTAATGTGTGATTTATGTATACCTATATATAATATGTACGCATAACATAATGCATATACTCACAACTATATACACATGTACATATGTATATATGAAATATATCTGTTTAATCTGGATTGTGAGATTACTAGTAATATTTTGTTTATCTTCTTTACACATTTTTATGTTTCCAATTTTTTTCTATGTAAATTCATTAATCAGTAAAAAAGCTACAGTGTTAAAAAGACTAAGTTTAATTGTCACCATAACTTGTGTCCCATCTCCTCCTTTCCTCATAAGTTACCCACTTCTTTCCACAGAATGTCTTCATAAAATTGAGAATTTGTGTCAATGTATTTTTTTTTTTGCTTACATGTTTTACTTTTTGGTCACCCCCGTTATAGTGTGACCTACTTAAGAGGAAGATTCATGTCATCTTAACTCAAATTTTATCATGTGCACATCACAGCACGCTTTGCATACAGGGAACACTCATTAAATATGTATTAATATTAAGATTCTACTAGATGAAAACTTTTTCCAAGTACTTGGGTTGTACTCCAATGAAATAATTTCAGAAAATAGGAGAAAAACAACTCACCTAGATATATGCAGGGAGGTAATTCCAGCCAACAGCCGTGCGATGGTTCGGTGAGGCTGTCGTGGAGGCTTAAAAATAAAATTGGATTCCATGAAGCAGCAGATGTAGATCCGGCCCTGGTGCGCCACATCTGACGTAAGGCAAAATAAAGGAGCATGTTTGGACTCGAGCCCAGGCAAAGCGATTATGGAAACGGTGAGCTGTGCTTGATGTTTCCTCAGAGGCCATAACAACTCCTCGTGCCAAACCAACAAATCCTGTTATCTCGAGAGACTAGGTGATTGAGTAACAGGCTGCAGTTGTAAAATTTTTAAGCATGTTTTCCCTTTGAGAAGCTTATCAGGTACCCCATAATGTGATACCCCTCCCCACCCTTCCCCAATCTTTAAGACCTCAGAGCAGCCAACTCCAGCCTTGGGAGCACACTGAAATCACTTGGAAGCTGTAAAAATGACGGAAGCCTGCTTCCCGACCTAATCCAACCTCTGCCCGGAGCCCAACCCAGCTTCTGATCTCATTGACCTAATGTGCAGCCTGAGCATCCGGAATTTAAAAAAAACTCCCCCAAGTAATTCTAATATGCAGCCAAGGGAGACAATCACTCCTTGAGGATCTCTTGGAAATCTTAATGCATTTCTTTTGCTCTCTGTCTATAGATTGTCCCGAACAGACACACCTATTTTCTGCAGACTCGAGTGAAATCACACAGATTGGGTCACGGTTGGCCTGGAATTCTAAAAAGAACATTTTTTTTTTTCACCTCAGGGCTTCATTTCCAGCTTAATGATGCTCTCCCTGAGTCACCATTCTCCCTCAAGAAAACATGCTTTTGTTGCATAGAGTGTTCATCTATTCTGTGGACGTGAACTAGCTGGGGCTGGACAGCACGCTAAAAGTGAGGAAGAAAAGAATGTAAATACTTTTGAGTGTAGAGACTCTGTTTTTCCGTCTCACATTAAACAGTTGTACAGATTCTCCTTTGTATCAGCTAGATTTTAGAATTCCCTGAGAAAAAGCATAATATAAATTTTAAAAGCTGTAAAAAAGTACAAATGTATTTATTAATCCAAATAAGATCTACGTTTTTGGGAAAGTAAGTGCATGCATGGCTCATTCTCATCATTTAGCATATGGAAAATGTTTAGTGCACATGCGATTTCACAGACTCTTCACGATAACTCTGAGCCTCCTCCAGAATTCACTGATTATAAACGGGTTACTGTTCTATGGTGTCTGCATATGGTGATAGTTTCATAGTTTGATTTGTCCATCTCACCCTTTCTAAGATATTATCTGCTTCATGGTGGTCTCGAGGTCGCAAAGGCCATCCTCATCCCTGTTCCCAGATCCCAGAGCTATTCAGGCACCGCAGCTCAGTCCTTTTCCTTCTTTTCTATTTTTTGTCATGCTACTAAAGAAGCGCTCACTGCTCGGTTTTATGCTTGGCCTGGGAGCCGTAAAAGCAGTACTCAAGCTATAAGTAGTCGGTCCTTAACTATCTTTTCTAACTATCAACCATGTCAGTAATGTTACATTCGCTGTTGGCCATGAGGGAGTAAGAGAACTATCAGAGCAGTCATTTATATGATGAAATATAAGTATATTGTTGAGTGAAATACAACTATGGGAAGTTGAATAAACCTACAGTGTATTAAATAAATCTATGGCTTGCAAGAGGTTTTCTTGTTAATGTAAAGAGCCGATCAAATCTAATACTGATGAAAATCAAGGGTAAAATTTCCATATGAAAAGTTGAAGAGCAAAGACAGCACCCTTCCTTTAAATCCATGTCAATCATAGGCATATGTAGAATGGAAATTGTCCTGGTTCTGTCTTCACAGGCTATCGATATTCTTGCAATACCTCTTACCATTCATTCTTATCTTTCTTTCTCCACGAAGCTGACGTGTACTTACTATTGAGTGACGTAAAATGTGCATTCGGATAAATGATTAATGACACGAAATTCTTATTTTCATGTAATTCTTTTAAAACCTACAACCTAGGGAATAACCATATGCAAAGTCTCCATTTCTTAAATGACCAGTAAATCATTTCCGTTCATGCAGTTCTAATGACCACCTAGTTAAATTTTACATTCTCAATAACCCTAGACAAATCCATTTTCCAAAAAAAATTGTTTTTACTGTCTTATCTTCCACTCACTCATGGCACCACTAAGGTATTTTCTCTGCTCTAGCCAAAATAGAACCTTGGATTTTATTATTTGCCCCCAGTCTCTTGAATTTCCTGAAGCTGTTTATGATGCGGAAAAGTTCACTGGAGTTATAAAACTGATCTAGGATGGCAAGAACCTTGGAATGTAACTTATTATTGGTAACTTATTTTGCATTTGCTATACCTTGTTTATACTCAGTGATGAGCAACGAAAAAATAAAAATTATGAGACTTAGATCTTGGGCGTTGTACTGGATAAGATCATTTAAAAGTTTCAAAGGGCAATGCTTATCCATAGCCAGTTTTTATCAGATCTGTTTCCTGTTGGAGGTTAGCTTTCCTTTCTCCTAGCTGCCCCTCCAGGTGGAGGGCGCGAATCGGTGCAACAACACCTGCTTACTGAACTTCCTCACCTGGGTAAGTGACTTATTTGACTGGTAACATGGGAAGTACAAATTCCTTTTTGTTCCTCTTAAAAGCAAATCTTTGTGAACTTGTCCACAAGTTCTCTTCTGTTTCCGTGCCATGAGACTTACTCAAGAAGTCCTCTCCACGTGGAGATGGTTGCCCTGGTCCAGTTGCCTGTGACAGAGTGGATTATGTAGCTGTTAAGTATCACAAAACTCAGCTGGCTCCCATGAAACCTCCACCTTAGCCTTTATTAATAATGAAGATGATATGCTGGCTTCCATTTGCTACTTATTTTTTTCCAATTTATTCAGAACGCATCTAGAGGAAAAGAAAAAATATAGCATTTACTGAATAATAAAGAACTTTGCTATATTTGTAAGTGTCCTTTGATATTTTAAAAGAATTGTTGGCCTGTTATCCAGTTATCTACTTCTGTGTATCCAACCACTTCAAAATTCAGTGGCTTAAAATGATTTATTATTATTTGTCATGATTCTTTGCATTGACTGGGCTCAGTTGGGCAGGTCTTGCCTAGCATTTTTTATATGGATGCAATCTGAGTGTGCCTGGGGCAGGATGGTAACGTGACTCAGAGTGTGCCTGGGGCAGGATGGGTAAAGTGACTCAGAAGCCTGGCACTTCAGCTGAGATGGCAAGATCAGCTCTTCCTTTGTTTTCTTTCTACAGGGCCAGCTTCCGCAGGAGAGGAAGTGGGGGTCTCATGGTACTTAGACTTCTCTTGGGGACTGGCATCTTCCAGCACATGTGTTTTAAAAGAGCAAGGCAGACGCGGTAGGGCTTCTTCCAACCTAGGCTCAGAAGTCATGGAGCATCATTTGTGCTGTGTTCTACAGAGCATGTGGGGACAGTCTAGATTCAGTGTAGGAGGGACTAGCAAGGACACCAATTCCAGAGCTCTTCATTCATTGAGATGTTTATGAGACAGAAATGTACTTGTCTACCTGAATTAGTAATCACTTGTCATAGGAAGCTGAAATCTCACCAATCTTGTGATAATTAAATGCTGATTATGATTTCATCCATTGCCTTGCAATTTATTCAATAAATGTAAAAGATTGTAATTTTTTTCTGTTTTGAAAACTATCTGAGAGACTTTCTTCCTCGTATGTATTATTTTCCAGTTTAAATAAATAATTCTGTCAATTTAATTTTATAGCACAACATAGAATCCATTTCCTCTACAGCAGGAAAACCTTAAAAATGTGAAATGCTTATATGACCACGAGGAGATGTAATAACCCAAGCTGGGGATGCTGCAACTCTCTCTGGAATCAGGCACATGCCAACAGGGATCGAGAGGACAGGTGTGCAACACAATCCCAAAAGAGCAGATGGCGTTCCGGAACCTGTGTTCAGGTAAGAAGAAAGCACCCGGCTCTAGTCTGATCCTCACACTAGAAGCTTCATCCAGTGCCTGTTACATGGATCAGGTTCCCAGAGCAGAGCTCAATTTCTGGAAGGACTGAGAGAGAAGGCAGGACCCTATGGAGCAGGGCCCTATGGAGGCAGGGCCCTATGGAGATTTAGGGCCAGTAAACAGAGACAAGGCAGGGATCGAATTATTAGGACTGGAATTTATTGCAGGAGTGCATGTCTTGGTTTTAATAAGGTAATTATAGCCACCGTAATATATTAAGCACCCAATATTGGTGTTTTTTTAATAAGGGAATTTTATTTTCCACTTAAGTTTTAAATGAATGTTTCTGATTGATGAGTGCCTCTCCTTCAAGCAGAGATTCAGAAACCCATACGCTTTCCATCTTGAGGCTGTCAGTTTTATCATGAGGATTTCAAGGTTATCATATCCATCTGCACACAGCAGCTAAGCAAGGGAGACCTAAGTGAGTAAGAGATTTTCATGGGCCAGGGATGGAAGTGACACACATAACTTTAGTCACGCGCATCTGGCCAGAACTCAGTGGCATGGCTGAAGCTGGGAAATGGAACATTAGCCATGACAGATATAAAGGAGAATGTGATCTAGCTGTGTGCCCAGGAGGAGGAAAATGGCTTTAGGTGAGTGATCAGCCACACCGAGGAACTAGAACGAGAGAAAGGATGAGAAGGGCTTGTACTGAACTGCTTCTAAAGTGCTCTTGACTTTGGTGTACTTAGTTTCCTCTTTGTCTGCAGGCAAAAAGAAGAGTCCCAGAATCTTGGAGAGGGCTTAGTCAGCAAGGAAGCTTAGGAACCTAGTCTTATAGCTTAAAAAGACAAAAGAATGCCTTAGAAAAATTGTCGTATGTATCAAATTTCATT
Source organism: Pteropus alecto (assembly GCF_000325575.1). Lineage (NCBI taxonomy): Eukaryota > Metazoa > Chordata > Mammalia > Chiroptera > Pteropodidae > Pteropus > Pteropus alecto. The sequence continues at coordinate 2,447,707 of NW_006431918.1, read as the reverse complement.
TTGACCAATACTAATTCTACTAATCAAAAGGATATGAATGGCAGGTAACCCGAAGAGCCTAGAGAGGGTTCAAATAAGCATTGTTGAAGAAATGTATAATAAAGAATATGGGCTGAGAGATATGTCAATAACAAAAGAAACAGTAATAAAAGGTACAACAGTAATAAAATAAATATCTTCTCATAGAGATGATGCCATTTCATACAAAAATAGAAATTTGGTGAGTGCTAGCTCTTTTATGGAAACTAAAAAGACATTTCTTCTTAAACCTAAACATTTCCACTTTATTAATTTTCCTAGTGAAGATATACGATGCTGGCAGATTTATGAGCATTTGTTTTATTTCGACTATCCATGTCTGCCTTGATTTTGCCATCAGCAGAATAAAAAGCCACCACCGAGATCAGACTTAATTCTCCATTTCATTCTATTGGCCTTAAGAGTTAAATTGCATTTTTCTCTATAACTTTTTCCTTTGGTACTTTTAAGCATATGTGCATTTCTAATTTTGTTTCAAATTTACTCTATTTTTTAGCTCTAAGGCTTTGAAATTTTTCTGCATTCACTTGTCATTTGCTCTGGAAAAGTAAATTCCCTATCGTTGAGATGATCCCTGTACAAGGAAGCACCATGGGACCACGTGCAGGGGGAGGACAGGAGCATCGAGGTCCCCGTCACCAGACCAAGCAGAATCCTGTCATCTTGAGAGCAAGGTGAGAGAACTCGCTTCTGCAACCCCTTCACAAGGCATGCATAAATCTGTAATTCCCAGAATGAAGTAACCATACAGAGGGGACATATTTCTTATAAGACATCCAAAAGGCCAGCTATTTTTTTCTTTTTTTTTCCCAACCAGTGTTCATCTAATGCAGTGTCTAACATTGGGGCTTAGCATCAATTCTCGATAGAGAAAAATGGTTATTTAATTGCCCGGAAGAGTTTCCCAGAGATGCTAGGGAAGTGTCAACTTGTCTTCCTCTGCTCACGATCCGTGAGAAACAAAACAATTGAAAGTGAAAGTCAGACTGAAAATTTTACAACGGCATCTCCAGTGAAAATAAAGCATGACATTGAAATCATTATTTGAATAAATCATACCTCACCCCACCCCAGATACCCATAATTTCTGTATCTCAGTTTGAAGCTTTGTAGTACTTGAAAATAAAGCATCATTTAATTATTTTATTTACTTCGTGTTTGAACATAGTCAGCCAAGGGAATAAAATGTCAAGAAATACCCCATTTACTCTACTTAATGGTCTCCCACCCCGGCTTATGCAGCATTTTCCTTAAAGTCAACTTTCTGCCATGAAAGGGGTCCTGCATTAAGAGTCAGACAGACTGTGTGGGCTCACACTGTCCCTCTGTCCATAGCTATCGCTTTGCTTATGGATAAGTCACTCCATTTCTCTGGATCTCACCTGTAAGATGAGGGGTAGCTGGGACTTCCAACTACTTCTATGATCCTATAATTCTGTTTTGTCTCTTTAGGAAGCTTCAATGCAAGCTTCAGCACAACACCCAGAATGACACCCAGAATGCACGTCTCCCTTTCAGAACTAGGTCCTTAACATTAAACTCCCCTAGGCTGAGTCTGACCAAAATTCATTTAAAAATCTATTTTTCTTTTAATTATCATTACATAACAATGGTAGACATTTCCAAATTCTGTCATCTGCCTTTGCATCCTCACTGAGCTAACTACCCCGGTAATGCAGACCAAACAAGAAAGTTTTACCATAATTTGGTTTATGTTTATCTCTCTCTATATCTTTCAGATTAAGTGAATTTATTAACATGAGAACACTTTGTAAGATTTAAAAAGTAACATGAATTTGATTTGATTGACTGTGTCAGCATTCTCTGATGTAGAGCAAGCCAACTAGTACTCATGTAGAACTAGAAAACGTACTTTCTTTTGCCATTACGTTTACAAACTAAACCTTTAGTCTCTTTGGCTTCAGAGTCTGCTCCTACTGCTTCTAGAAGTGTACATCCACTCCCTTCTTCCAGAAGGATTCAGAATGGCTTTTTTCAAGAATATTTTTGAGAATGGTGCCCAGAAAAAATCAAGCTTCTACATCTGGACTGAAATGACTGAGGTATGAATGTGAATAGAAACATAAGGAAATGAATTTTCAGAATGCATAGAAATATTTTAATTTATTTCAGAATGAATCGTATTATTTTACAAAGCACTGTGTGCCTCGTAATAAAGACAATATCCCCCCAATGAATGGATCACTTGTCACTTTTCTTGTGATCTATAATGAAAGTGAGCTGCCTCATGGTAAATGCATATTTAACAGGAAGTGACAATAGTATCAGCTCTCTTATTGTGTGCTAATGAGGTCACCTTTCAGATATTTCCCAGTCAGAAGCTTCATTCCACAGATCTAAGCGATATTGACTTCTTGGTGAAGAAAGTTAAGCTAAGAGAATTTTTCTGCAATTTCAAAAATATAGAATGATGATGGTACTAGCAGTTACATTTAACAGAAATTATGTTTCAAGTTTGAAAATTTTAGTTTCCTCAGGAAGTAATAACACCTGAGTTCCCCCACATTATAGTAGATGTTTTATATATATATATATATTATTTCTAATCTTCACAAAAATGGTGGAGCTATAAATTATTCCTGTTTTATAGTTGCTGGAACTGGCACTTGGAAAGTTTAAATTTCTTCAGTGTCTCGCAGTTAGTAAAGGATTGAACCAGAAAACACACCCAGAACTGTCTGACTCCGAAATCTCTCAACCTTTGTAGCTGTGCTGACAAGGATAGTAGCCATGAGTCACAGGTAGCTTTTGAGTACTTGAAAAGTGACTCGTCTAAAGTGACATTTTGAAGACTTACTACTAAAAAATGTAAAATGTCTAACCAATAGTGTTGTGGCCTGAAAGTCTGAGTCCTCCAAGATTCATATGTTGAAATCTTGATGTCCAATGAGATGGTATTTGAAGACGCCTTTGAAAGATTCTTAGGTCAGGAGTGCGGAGTCCTCATGAATGGAATTGGCGCCTCTTAACAGAGACCCCACAGAGCCCCCAGCCCCTTCTGCTATGTGAGGATCCAACTTCCAGTCTCCAGAACTGCAAGGAATAAATTTCTGTTGTTTATAAGCCACTCAGACTGTGGTATTTTGTTCCTGCAGCCTGAATGGACTAAGACCAATAGTTTTTTATATTGATTACCTACTGAAAAAATAACATTTGGAGTACTTAGATTAAATAAAATATTAAAATTAATTTCACCTTTTTAATGTAGCTACTAGAAAATTTTAAATTGAATAATGGCATATTTAGCTCATATTATATTTTCATGAGCAGCATTGCTCTATACAATCCCACCTTTTATAAAGATCTGTAACACAGATGATGTCCTCACCATTAAATTTCTATGTTTTGACCAAAACATAGAAACATTTATTGACCAAACATGTTTTGACCAAAACATAGAAACATTTATTGAAATTAGAAATACCTTTCTAATAATATCAGTTAATAACAGACTCTTAACTCAAGATATTCAAATTAACTCAGTAAGTCCAGTCATTACTTTTTAAATTATGGCAAGTCTCTAGAACTATTACTCATTAGAGTTCATTTCAAAATCATCTGAATCACATTGATAAATTAAATACTATTTTTTTAAAGACGATATCTCTATTCCTTGAGGACTTCCTCTAAAAAACTTTTTTTAAAGAAAATTAAAAAATTATGCTGGCTGATGAAGAAATTACCCAAGACCCATGAGAGTTTTAAGTCAAAGAAACTGTACTAAATGTGCTGTTGGGTCTGAGGCCAGTGTGATTCAAATCTTTAAAAATTCCATGAGAAAATTCAGCCCAAAATATATGACAAGTCATCTTGATTGGAATAGGAATTAATCTGAAAAAGTCTCACACTGAAGCAATGTCATGGAGATCCTTACTGACATTTCTCATCTTCCTACAGTCCCCTGACGCTGGGGAAGGAAACACCTCTCACAAGCTGTGATTCTTAATCAGACTCCTTGCTCCTAAATAATAAATTCCATCTTTGCCTGCCAGAACAGCTGCTTTGACTGTAAGCTTGGCTTCAAGCATCAGAGCTGGACTCACAGCTTATGTTATAGCATGGTTCCTCTGCCCACACTCATCTATTCGTTCGGATTTACATTTTGAGAGTCTACACTGTGCCTGGTGCTGTTGAAGATGCTTAGGCTTTATCAGCAAAAAATAAAACAATACCTCTACCCTCCTGGAATTTTAAAGAGTTATATTGTGAGAACTTCCTGGTTTGGATTAAACACCATGGAAGATTCAAATGCCCCAGGACAACTAAAAGAGCCAGAGTTATAAAATAAATGCATATTATCATCAATCAGATTTATATCTGTTCAACAGGCACTGAGTTAAGCCCTTTCACATGTATTATCTGATGTAATAACAGACGCTAAATGATGCATGCTGAAAAAAAAGTCAAAGAAAGGTTTGAGTTCATTTGAAATGATCCCCCCCAAATCTCATTTCATGGAATCAAACAACAAGCTTGTATAAGATAAAGTTGCAACCAGAATCAGATTCTTCGAATAAGAGACACCATGGCAAATCAGCGGTCTAAGACAAGACAGAGAAATGGAGAGAGTGGGGGAAAGGAACAAATATCCCGAAACACTATACGTGCACTTTCAACCTCCCCTTCATCAGACCCTTCTTACAGTCACGTGCAACATGTACATCTTGCCTGGCAATCTGAAAACTTAAAGGGAAGACTGTAGACATTTCTAGGCTAGTGACGCAACTGAATGAGTTATAGTCACAAGCTCTGCTAAGGTCTTGCCTTGGCAATGACTAGCTGTATAGCCTCCAAAACGTGGGAGCTCTCACCTGTAAAATGAAGGCATTGACATGATTTTTAGCATTCTGTGCTGTTAATCCTGAACGCAAAAGCTCCATAGAAAATATTTCTTAAGTTTGACAATAAAATGTTTTTTTCAGTCTCACTCTCTATTTCAGTAAAACTCTACACTAGAGAACCGAAGATTTTAATGTTTTATAGAAAAATATAGAACTTAGAAAAAGGAAACTTCATTTAACTTGAAGGAATCCAGGTTCAGAACAAGCATTCTCTTGGTCACATTTTACGAAGTAGATAAACACACTTTTCTTTTTATTGGGCCCCTTTCTTTAGTTTTATATAAGAGCCCAGGAAAACATCTTTTCCCAATTTTCAGTTTTTTAAAAGTTGATATATATGAAGTTTCCTGAAGTAAGGTTAAATGTATGAAGACAGTATTTTTCTGGCTCTGTTCAGTCTTTCCGAATCTTTTATTCTTTGTGTGTATGATGATAACTTTATACCAATTCCCTAGTGAAAAATAGCATTTTGGAACTGAAGAAAGAAGGGACGCCTGGCTGCTTTTCTAAGATGCTAATGCTGTCCCTAGGAAGTCACCTGTCAGAGGAGACAATGATTCACTTGAACATTTGCCACCTTAATCTGGGATTTCATCTGCATTTTGATAACTTTTCATGTCACTGTTATTGTTAGTTTATTTTACAAAATTTGCTTCATGAGCTTTTGTATGTGCAACACATTGCTAGATCTTTAAGGAGAGGATTTCATCCATTTGTTACCATTCATTTACGTGCTAAGTTTAAATAGTCTTTGAAAAATAATTTTACTATTTTATTTTTAACAGTTTTATCTGTTTTGTTTCACTATTTACATATGTTTTGAAAAAATCGACAGAATTTTAGTTGAAGCAGAAAAACTAGAACTACTTAAAACTCGTAGTATACCATCCTTGTCACTGGCTCTCTGTTACCAGTTACTGATATAAATGCCTGGAAGATGTAAATAAGGACTATATGAAATGCCACGTAGAAGACTCACCGACCCTACATAAGCGACTGTGGTCAACAGTGATTCACACCAAGGAGAGTTACTTAGCCTTGTTTAAAAGCATATTTATTTTCTTTTCTAACTATACAAAAAACACACATATATGATCTAAAGAGATAATTTGGAGAATACAAAATTATTTGTGAACTTAAATATGATTTGATGTATTTATTTCTTCTTTTGAGAATTTCTTGCTCAGCTTTTCCTGATTTTCTTTGAGGGATTCTTAGCAGTTGGCATGAGTTCTTTAGGGTATTTTTAATGGAGATAGTAAATCATTTTCATTCTCAGCGATCCCTACTTCCTTATCATACCCCAGAGCTCCCAGTTAGATACACCAGGAGGATGTAGAAACACATATTTATTCCATGACTTGGGAGAGAATCCCCAACTAACCCAGGAGGCTTGTTGCCATGGCATTAGAGGATATGACAAAGAGAATGAAAGAACCTGCCCTTCCAGGACAAGAGGTATGTGGAAAAGAAGAGGTAGAGCACTAAAGGAGGAAGAAGGTAATCCTAATGGGTTTATCTCTCACTCCAGACTCTCATTGATTTACTTTCCAGAACGAACAGTAATGCTTTTGTCTTTAGAAATAGGCCAGAAATTTGCTCATGGTACAGATACAGGAAGAGATCATAAGCCCCTTATCTTACCTACAAATACTCTGGTCTTCACAAGTCATTTTCCTTTTGTGCTTCCTATCATCTCTACTTTCTGTGGTCTCACAGCCTCAGAGGGGCTGTGAGAGTCATCATATTGGCTCTTACTACTCAGGATCCTCCCCAGTTTGCACTGGGGTCTTGTTGGGCTGATTATTCCTTAGACCAGTGACTGCTGAATGTGATTGAGTCAGTTGGAGCTTAATGTGCTGGCACCCTTTGTAGGTTCCTTAGACCAGTGACTGCTGAATGTGATTGAGTCCCATTTAGCAGTTAGGAGCTTAATGTGCTGGCACCCTTTGTAGGAGTCCTTGATTCTGTCCATTCGCTTCCGGTTTCTAAACCCTTGTCCAATGTGGCCTCTTCACCTGGATCCAAGCGCCTCTCCATTTCCTCAACAGGCACATGAGCACCTCTGTGTCCCTTGCTTGACATGTACAAGTGGGTGGGAACCAGAAGCACTGCCTGAGTGTTCCTCTTGCTGTCTTATGTCAGCTCTGACCCATCACTTTAGTATCATGATGGAAGTAGTCACATGTCATTCTTCTCCTAGCATATTGCAAACTACTCTCCATCCACATTGTCTACTCCATAACTTTTTGGATGTTTTAAAATCAGCTCCTCAAGAAGTAGACTCAAGGGATGTGGGGATAGGGTGGGAGGTAGTGATCAATAATTCACAAGTCTACCTTCCTTCTATACTTGTATCTTCTTTTCCAACTCCACAGTCCCTTGGGCCAGAAGTTCAATATCCTTTCTCTACAGAATATCTCCCTTTTACCCTCTAGGACTTCAAGATTCATGGCTGAGTATTGAAATGAGGTGCCACCAATAGGAAAAAGGAATTAACAAGGGCATAAACAACATCTACATTACATAATTAAGGGGCAAAACAATATCCATTATGTTCATAACAAATATTGTCTTTCAAATGTCTTTTCCTTTTCATCAATGTTATTAAGAACAAAAATTTTTATGTACAAAAATATAAGGATTTTTCTTTATAATTTTAAAAACTATATCTTGTATGTTTGGAAAGTCCACTATTCAGAGATCATAAAGATGTGCATATAATTTTGTATAGCATTTTATAATACTATTTTTGATATCAATTTTTCAGTGTATCTAAGATTTATTTTTGTATAATGTATGAACTAAAACCAGATATTATAATTTTCTAAAGAACCATCTATTGTCTGCAATCATTTGATGAATGGTCTTCCATTCTCTAACAGTTGCTTCCTTTATCATAAACAAAATTATTATGAATGATAAGGTTATTTATTGTGTTTATTGATTTGTTGATTTTTTTACCAGTGTTATACAGTTTTTATTTTAAATAAAAGCAGTGGTTTTCAAGCTTCACTCTCTTTCTTAGTGTCTCTTTTTTTAGTCTTTCTTGCTTATTTATTCTTTCCAATGGTTAGTGTGTTAAAGTCTAAGTAAATTTTAGCTGAGATTTTATTAGAATTATATTAAACCAAAACATTACTTCGGAATGAATTTATTTCTTTGAAATATTATTTTGCCATCGAGAAATATGGTATATGTTGCTCTCTGTGTATTCAGTAAAATTTAAATTTTTTTTCCTCGCGTGCCATATGGTCCTTATAATGGTTGACCCTAAATATTTTATATTTTTGTCAACGTTTTATTATGACTTACTATTTGATTTCAATTGTTTATAGCTGATGTAAAGCTGTTGATAGCTTTAAATGTCAAGGAAGTCAAATTGTGATTGCCACACATTGGTAGTGAAACTCCTAAGGACAGATAGTTGTAAGAGCACTTTAAATCACATAAGCAAGGACATGGAAGCTTGTTAAACAAAGTCATTAAGGCAAATGCCCACTCAAAGCAGACACAGGAAGCCCTATAATAACGACACTAAATGTTCGCTCTAAATAAAGTTGCATTCATAGTGTTTAATTCACCTCAAATGCTTTTAAGAATAAGCTCCCTTATGCTGAGTTTATGGAATGTGGAAGGTAAATAGTCCTTGGGGAGCATATTGCAGGTTGTTATAAGAGACACATATCATTTTAAACTAAACCTTCAGCATCTGTTTCAGACTCTGATTACAAATGATGAAACTGACGATAATCTACACTTACTCTTTAAAAAGGAAAGGCAGTGATTAAGGAGAATGTGTGATCTTTATTTAATGCGAACCACATCTGCTGTGTTTTCTCTTCTACCTGGCTGTCTGGAAGTCTCCCTGTTCCCACCGCAGCGGGGAGGGGGCTGCCATGCCTTTTGGGATATCTAACTCAGCTTCCATGCTTTCCTTCTTTGCATCCTAAACCGGATCATTTTTTAAAATCCTAAACCAAATAAAACTTTCTAATATAAACATTTACCACTAACAGGGTTTAAAATTTTAGCTCCTGTCACAACCCACATAGGGGCTGTAAGAGAGATTTCAGCCCCTTGAGGAATGAAGTGAAAGCCATTCTCCACTCACCAGCACCATATGCTTTTCTCCAAGTCCAGGCATTTGCATTGGAGTCCGTTTCTATAATAGCAGTGGTGTGAAATCTTTGCCATGCCTTGGAATCATCTGAGAAGTGAAAAGATAACATTAATTAGCCCGAGTCCCTGAGGATGTAGTCAGAACACCAGGAACTTTTAAGAGAGTGGAGCTTGAAAACCACCCCTTGGATAGCGGCTCCCTGACTGACTTCACTCATGTTGCTCATCTGAGATATTTCAAGACATTAATAATCCAGCTAATGCACTACAACCTACTATACTTCTTTTTCCTTCTCCTGCACACTCACTGCAACCTTCTAAGTGATAAGTCTTGTGGCATTGGGTACTTTTACTTACCTGCTCATTGCCTGCACAAGGCCTGGTCACCCGAATAACAGAAGTATGGCAAGCTTACTGATTGTAAAGCATTTATTATTAACAAAGGGTCTAGTAAAACTAAATTGCAGTGGGATAGCAATTTCAGCTTTCTCTAGGGTGTTGGTTTACAAAACACATAATACCACGAATTCTAGATGAACCAAACTATAAGTTGGTTCATTCAGTCTTCTTAAAATGACTTTACTATGAATCATTTCTTTGTGCCTTGATAATGACTGGAAGAGTCCAACGATAGATAAGTTATCAGTATTAAAAGGTCAAGAAATACTTTGTAATACAAGATAAGTTATAATCATTTACTTAATGGGATAAAAACAAAACAAATGTGGAGTGGATATAGAGTATGTCCATCTGGGATACTCAGAAAAGGCTTCAACTGAGGTGATATTACAAACTCATCTTTGCCATTTCGGCCAATCAGTGAAGTCTGGTTATTTAGGTAAATATCTGTTAGCCTTTGTTTGACTTGGGATATGTAGGGCCTGTAACTCCCCTCTCCCTCTACCATACTTCCGGGTGACATATTATGATGAAAGCAAGTCTTAGACAAAATAGTAATCAGCAAGTCCCACTCCCTGTCCTTGGCATGTGAAAAAGTTTCACTCTGAAGGTAGATACAAATATCTTCTGTTAGCAGGACTAGCCAGCTTCCAAAGGGTAGAAGAACACAAGACCAATTGGGCTCTCGAGCTTAAGTGCTATGCTGATGATATTAATCTGGTCTACAGATGTTCCAATGTTTTTATTCTACATTCATGCAAATGCAGGGCATCCTTTAGCAATTGTCCTCACTCACCACCTATCTTGAGATGCACTGATTTCGTAAAAAAGTATTTTTACTATCCTTTATACTTATTTATAAACTCTATGGTATATGTTCCAATGACTATACGTGAAGCGCTAAATACCTACCTCTATAGTGTCACTTATTTATTAGAGCACTTCAAAATGCTAATGCTAACCATCCTTTGGATACAAAGACAACTTAGATAAACACATGCATCTTACTTTTACATAATGTATTTTGTCCCACATGCAATAAAGTTGATGATATATTTGAATTGAGACTTGAAGGGTGAGTAGGAGCCTGCCAGGTACACTGTGAAGGAGAAAGCATTCTCTGTAGAATAAATAGCAGGCTGAGGTACAGAGCAGAGAAAGAGTATGGCACAGGTGACTTAGGACACATGAGACTAGGATAAATGTGTAGGGGTGATAGGATAAGTAGTACTAGCTAAGCTATGAAGGCCTCATACACTACGCTCAAGTTCTCCAGTCTTTGGTTCTACAGAGGGAAGTCGGTTATGGACTAGATGAATAAGGTCAATAAGAACTTTTCCCATTAATGATCTACCTTAATGCCATGTGAATCAGGGTTGAAAGGAATGGTCTTTTTGAAAAAGAGGTAGTGTCATGTAGATGTTAAAAAGACGAGCTTGGTGGTCAGCTAGATCGGGGTTTGAATCCCAGCTTTGTCACATACTCACTGAGTTGCGTCACTTCTTTGAAGCTTCATTTTGTCATCGTGAAATGAGGATTACCATACTCTCCACAGAGAGTTAAATTGTTCTGCTTTACAAATGCTCCAGGTTAATTATGGAATTGATTGTTCATTGGGTCTCTATGGTGGGGGACAGTATACATTGCTTGAGAATAATCCTTCCCACTGCCTTGGCTCACTGCAAGGGAGGGCTTTTCAAGCGTGTTTCCTTCTTAAGCGACTCAGTTTTCACAAAAGAATGGCAATCCTATCCCAGACTCGAAGGTTGTTAAATATGTTTATGTACACTTCAGCAACATCATACGGGGGTTGTACTCCAGGCCTGACCTGGAATTTATTGCTGCCTAATACTTACCAAAAGCTCAGTGGAGGGAGTTAATGTTTACAGTTTCTAGATTAAAATTTAATATCGTATTTGTTTAACTCATGCCCCACCCCTAGTAAATTTTGTAGAGTTTTAGTCTAGGCACTTAAAATTTTTATCCCTTGATTAAAACAGAGGTGCAGACATGCCCCTCCTTCGAGGCATCAACAGACTCATGCTTTGTGTTAGGCATGATACAACTGATCTACAGGTAAGAACATTAGAAACACCCCTAGGAAACCTACTGCTGTGTTTAGGATAAAAAGAGCACTCATTATAGTGCAAGATGTCCATTTTCTCAGGCCCCACAGGCAAAAGTTCTCCCTGGTCTCAACATCAAGACAACTCATAGTTCTCCTCACTAACTAGATGTATTTTCTGCTCCTGGAAACTGACTGACTTAGCCAATCACTTATGGCTCTGCATTTTCTGCTAGACCATTTTGAACCAAATTTGGGGCTCACTCATAGCCATTGTACAAGGCCTCCCTGGGTATATCTCATCTGGGCACGAGTCTCACTCATTCTTGGCTTCATATTATTTTTCCCACTTTTATCTTTCTCTGCAAAGACTTCCTTTCACACCTGTCATTTTTTAAGAATTTTATGATAACATCTATTCTTTTATAATTTAAATACTTTCTTAGAAAAGATTAGGCCATCATCCATACGTATACAAAGATAGGTACTATTGCTAGGCCTGGCCTTCGTTCTACAAGGTGTGGAGGCATTATCAACTCTTTTTCTGTGGAGGCTGACTTGGTCAAGTTTGCACTGTAGAATGAGTGCTCTGACATCACACAAAGAATAGATATAGGTAGTGGAGTTAGTAATGTTTATCAATATATGGTTTGGGTCCCTATTTCCACATTTTCTTAGTATTTGGTAAGAATGCAATTTCTGGGGATAAGATCCAGGAATGTTTTTCAATGACATTTTGTTCACCCTTGAGTTTGAGAACCACTGGAGGAGTCCACTGACAAAGTGAATTCTAGTTGGGTTCCCAAACTGATGACTTTCTCAGTGGAGAGGCCAGATAATGTTAATTCCAGATTTGAGGAATACGGTTCTAGCAGTGTCTGGAATTCCTGCTTCAGACTCTGTTCTTTTTCTCACAAGGATCCCTGGATTCTTGCAGTCTATCTGATTGACACTTAATAATTTGTGAAATAATAGCCAACATTTTCCACCTCGTTGGCTTAAATCAATGACTCCCAACCTGGGGTGTATACAAGGAGACATGAAAGATCTCCAGATGATTGTTAATGGCAATGCTACTACCTAACATTTTGGCCCACCTACCACGTGCCATGCAATATGTTTGTTGCTTCGTATGAACTTTTCATCAATCCTATGATAAACCCTAAAAATATGATGGTTTGTCCTCTAATCTACTGGTTCTCAAATTTTCACATGGATCACCATCATCTGGAGGGTTTTTGAAAACATAAAATTAGGAGTTTCAAACTTAATAAGTTCTGTGCTGGGGTCTGAAAATGTGCATTTCTAATAAGTTTCAGGTGATGCTGATAATTCTTGTCTGGGGAACACAGTTTAAGGACCACTATGTCCTTATGTGGAGTCATCCAAATGATATACCTAGGACAAGATCAAACAGCTAACTGGAAGAAGCGATCCTAATACAAGACTGTATGCTGCAAAGCTTAAAAATAACCAAAGAATTTTATATTTGTCTACAGCACAGTTGCCATAAGGTTAACCAGAATGCAGTGTTTATTTCTTTGTGATGGGAAAAAAAGGTGTTTCGGTCGATAACTGGTTAGATGAGTTTAACCAAAGGTTCTTTGATAAATTACATTGAAGAAATGAGTTTTTATTTAATTAATATGTGTCCAGAAAAAGAATTTTCAAACCTGAACTCTAAAAAGAGTGGCTGGGTATTTAGAGAAATTTAGGTAGTGACAACGTTAGAAACCTCTGTGCCTGGAGGCGAGTGTGGGCCTGTTACCCTATAAAAGTCCCTTTCAGCTGAAAACTTGTGTATTTCCCAAGCTGATATGTCAGGGAATAAATCACTTCGTAAGGAGGTTAGCATTGCCTAGAGACACTCTAAGATACCGGATTAATCAAAATTTAATGTTGTTCCTCAGCTATCTTGAGTTTTTGTTTTACTTTGTAGTTGACTAGCTCTTGGGTTCAAACGGAAAACTCCACTGATTTATAAACATCTCTTGCTAGAAAGAGGTAAGCCAAAAAGTATCTGCCTATCAAAACCAAAAGCATATTTTTACAAGACACAAACCTGCCATTTCAAGGTACTTTCAACTCTATATGTGTGTCTGGGCAAAGATAGAAAGTGAACACAAAAATGGAAACAGACATGCTTGGCTGGAGGGGAGAGGTGTTATTTTTCCAATTGCTACTCTTCTAAGCAGGAGGGATAGAGGCTTGTATTTCAAATTAGTTTTGCTGTCTTGAGGCAAATATCAGCACACAGTTGTGGCCAAGAGAAAGACAGAGACCCAATACCTGAGTGCCTAATACTACCTACCTCAGAGGGCTGTGGTCATAGCAATTTGTGAGATGAGTATTATTATTTCTTTTTCACAGATAGAAAACTGAAGATCTATCTGGAGACCAGCGACTCCTGATATTATTTGCTAAGAAGTGGTAGCCTCAAATCTATGAGGCTATAAATCCTAAGCTCCTGCCTTTGTATCCCATGGCTAGTATCTATCAGAAATTCCACCTGTTTCCCCTCCAGAAGCAGAATTGACACGTGCAGGACGTGTACAGCCTCAGGATAGCTCCAGTGACTCTCCCTGCTGTACCTTTTCACTTGGAGGCCTCTCTTTGTCCTAGCTTCATGTTCTGATCTACGCCGATTCCGTGAGTTCTACAGGAATCACGTGCTTTTGATCTCACTCTTTATTGACTTCGTTGGCCTTGGCCTTTGCAAAGATGCAATAAAATGTTTTAGTTTAAATATCACTAAAGTGAAGTGCAGAATATAAGTGGTTTAAATAGAAATTCCTAAAATAGATGTTAGAAACTGCAAGAGAACTAAAAAACAGAAGTCTGAACTTCAAAATACAAAGCTAGCTCAGCAAAACTGAATCTGGGGGATATTGAGCAGAAAAAGGAGAGTAGAGGACGAGCAGGAAGGAGTATAGGAAAGCTAAAGTATGCTATGTGGAATTATTAGGTTTCTTTTTCTTTTGATATAATGCTAGAGAAATTCGCATGAATATCAGAAAAGATATAAACTTTGATGGAATGGAAAAGTACAGTATAACCCTCATATAACTGAGAAGAAAAAAGGAAATTAGGAGTGAATTGATGAAGCCATTAAAAACAAGGGGGAAAATAACTGAATAAAATAACACAAAGCAAAACGTAAGGAATAAAATCAAGTAAATTAATTAAAGTACTTTACTTCCCTTTAAAGGGCTGACTGTAATATTTACATTTTAAAAATAGTCTGTTTATTGAGAACAAAACTTTAAATCTAGATTAAAGCGATATCATCCAAAGGTAGTTGCAACTACTAATAAAAAGCAGAAATAGCTATATTAATACACATGGAGAAGTTTAAAGTTAAGTTCACTTACCAGAATAGTGATATTGCACAAGTATAAAAAGAGAAATTTACAGAAAAAAAAATTATAAATCTGAATGAACCCTATACAGATATAAAATAAAAACTATTTAAAAAGAATGAGGACCTATTAAAAATAATAGATTTCAATGCATTTCTTTAAAAATAGAACAGATTTTATAAATAGGGAGTAAGTAATAAAACTCAACTCTCGAATTTCCTGGAAACATATAGAGCTTTATATAACTTGAATAAAAAGTGTTTTGCGTATGTTCAGTGAGCTTCTAAAAATCCTGTTTACCAACCTAGACACACACACACAAAAAACCCCTTAAATTTAAAAGAGTATGTCTTACAGACCATTTCTATATTTCGAACCAAATAGAAAGTTTGAGAGAAACTTTATTACATAAAAACCCTGCTCACTCTGCCAAGGATCAGAAAGAAGGACCCAAGTCTGAACCTGAAACCTTCCACTTACACTGATGTCACTGCTGTGTCGGAAAGCTGATGTCTCTGGTAATATATTTCGCAAGAGCTACCATGACCCAGTATTGAAGTTGTGGCTAACACTCTCAGTTCCCCTTTGCGGGCATTTCGCTAAGTCCCCACCCCAACCACTTCCCTAATTGGGCTCCCATACCGTGGGGCTATGAGGCACACACCCCATTTGCCTGCTGGGCCAGGTAACAAACAACAAGAGACAGCTTCTATGAGACTGTGTGATTATTCATATTAGCCAATTCCCAGGAAGCCCAGCAAACCTATCTTTCTTCATCCCACTAACCTGCTCCTACAGTTCTAGCTGGCACTCATCTGTCCCCAGGTACAACCGCTATGTGTGACCCTGCTTGGCAGCCTTTTCACATGATATGCAATAATTTCACCTGGATTCAAAACTTTCATTAAAATCAAGTTATAAGGTGGATCCAAAGAGGGAAAGGGAAGCAGATTTTAATGTTAAATCAAGTCTGAGTCTCTGATTAATACCTAGGAATGCACATTGTATTTGTCTAATTGAGTCTGCATTTGAGACTTAAAGTGATCTTAATTTTCATCCAGGGGCAAGAAAGATTAAACACCCTGAATAATTAGTAAAGATGAGTGAGATACAAGAGACAAAAAGCAGTTCGTTTATGTCATTTAGCATGCTCGTTTGGTGTGTTGATTTTATCTGAAGATATTTTTTTAGAAGGAAGAACCATGATCTGTACAATTTATCAGTGTAATGAGCAGATCATGGTTTTAAGTAAAAATAAATATACATAAGAAAACATTCTATATCTGCACGTATGCTTGTACATGTATACAAACGAGGAGAAAGTTATGGGAGATGGTTATTAACGTTGATTACCTGGTTTATTTGGGGAATAAAGGGAGGAGTTTTGTTTTGCTTTCATAAACCTTAATGTTATATAATTATTTTACTTTCTATAACAAGCTCATATTATTTTAGTTGAAAGCACAGCAAATTAGACATTTAGATGAAGAAGCTAAGTAATGTCACAAGAAGCCTACCTACCCATCAAGGCATTACCTATGTCAGCAATGTGGCATCTCCTAAAGACCCACAAAATCCCCCACAAAGAAAAGTATTAGCAACCTATCCATCTGTCAAAATTCTTATTAAATTATGCCTGATGACAAATTACAATTGTAAGTAATTTTGTGTTCTGTTACCTCCCATCCTGTCTCTTGTATCCACAAGTAGCAGCTGACTAGTGGGGGAGGTGAGGGAGGGGAAGATAGAG
This sequence comes from Pteropus alecto, assembly GCF_000325575.1. Classification (NCBI taxonomy): domain Eukaryota; kingdom Metazoa; phylum Chordata; class Mammalia; order Chiroptera; family Pteropodidae; genus Pteropus; species Pteropus alecto. Next base: position 2,431,111 of record NW_006431918.1, on the reverse strand, counting down.
AAGCCGCCCACAAATTCCTTGTCCATCACACTGTCTCACTGAAGGGAAGCCCACACTGGGAGCGGAGAGAAGCTTTAAACTGAATGAGAATCTGGATTTCTGATTCCATCTCTCTTTCAACAAATACTTATTACGTGAGTGCCTACAGTGTGCCTGCCGCTATTCACGTCCAAGAAATGACTTAGTCAACATGTGACACATGCAGAAAAAGAAAAAATTCCTTGACCTCAAAGAAATTACTAGTGAAGAAAATAAGAAAAATCAGTAAATTATTTACCAGAAGGTGGAAGAAAAAACAAATCAGAGAAAAATATGGAATGCTGGGGTGGAAGCTAGCTTTGAAATTGTAATAAGATGGTCAAGGAATATAAAATTTGAGCAAAGACTTGATGGATGTGATAGTGAACTTGACTGGACTTTCTAGTACCTACAAAAAGAGAGAGAGTTTATCATCTGTGAGTCATTGGGGAAGTTATAGAATTTACATGAATTTTAATCCAGGGGTAGGAAAAACTATTCCACAGAGTGAATTTAGTTGGGACTGGCAAGAAAGAATAAAGTAGCCTATTGAATTCAAACTGATCGACTTTAATAAAGCGATTACATATCATTTAAGAACAAGAGTATCCAGAACCAAATTCTGCGACCGTCAACATCCTCTGTACTTAAAATGTGCTTGTTTGATATTCCATTTGCACTCAGGAAAAAAAAAATCTCCACTTGCAGGGTTTAATCTCAAATGCCTGTGTAGCTTTCTCCATAGCTCTTTGCACAGTTGGAGTCTTTCATAGTCTAAGAATAGTTCCACAATTTTCGGGAGGGAGAAATGGCTATTCTTTGAGTTAAGAGGGTACCTCGTCTCTGTGGTTTGTAGATAAGACTGCACTTTTCAAAGTGGATGCCTGGAGGACTGGTTTCCTATAAATTCATTGTGTTTCTAAAGGTCAGAGCTTTTTCTCCTTCTTCCTTGAGATATAACATTGGTTTCTAAGACAAGCCCTTCACTTCATATTCATAATTCATCAGCTCAGGGAAATGAATTAAAAAGGAGAACTGTTCTGTTTCTCTTGGCATTTTGTCAGTACAAAATATTAACATGCTCGCAATTATCAACACAGGATATTATGCCACTTTTCCCAACCTCGTGATCTCATTCATGTTTTAGATAAATAACAAGGCTATTTCTGAAGTTTATAAGTTGATGGAGAGACTCCCTAAGTACAATTTTATTGTTTGGCCTACAATCGTATAAATAGATAAATAGATTGCCTGTCTTCACAACAGGAATGTAAACTCTATGAGGCCTAGCACTTTGTCTAATTCACTGTTGTTTTTGAGAAAGGAAATGAATTTTTTCAAAGAATCTTATAATTTTTTATAATAAAGCCTATAATTAAATGTATTTATCAGTCTCATAGATGAAATGTGTCTTTGGTAACATAATGCATAAATTCTGGTGTCACAAACTTAGCATTATGGAGGAAAGAGATACTTTTCAGTACCAAAACCAGACTAACATGAAATAGCAGTACAAGAACAGAGAGAAAGGAAAACTTGTTCATCATTATTCTTTCCAGGTGTCTCATTATTTTACTTACATATCACAACTATTTTATATATAGTAATACTATTATCTTAATTTTCCAGTTGAGGAAACTGAGGCTGATATGGTCAAATAACTTGTCTAAAATCATGCAGCCAAGAAATAATAGAGTAGATATTCAAACCTATTTCTGTGTGGCTCCAAACCCCAACTTTATTGGAGCTGTTGGCTTTTACCCAACTGGATTATTTTGACATGAGAAGGCCATCTTCAATCTATAGCTTTTCCTATTAAGATGTTTCAAATGCCAGGGCTTTTTAAAGCATGCTGGGAATGTTCGTAATGCAAAACCAGAGCCCTAAAATTCCACTTCCTATGACTTGGATCAAAAGGTACCCAGTCTTGTGTTTTTAGGATGTTTTAACAATAAATGATTCTAATGAAAAGTAGATCATTAAGAGATCATGTTGAGATGCAGCCTCAGTTAAAAAGAAATTGCCAGGTCAGTGTAGTATTATAGAAATTTTCTTCTTTTTGTTTGCACGACTAGCACAAGTTGCTATAAATCTAGATGGTCGTAATACATATCAGTTGGGATCCTAGCAGGAATCCAGGCAATGACAAAGGAAGTGTTTAAGAGATTGGGAGTTTAAAATGGGCAAAGGATCTGAAAAGATAGTTCTCCAGAAAAGATAGAAGAATAGTCAGTAAGCAAATAAAAAAATGCTCAACATCATTACCCATGAGGGAAATGCAGATCAAAACCTCAGTGAGGTATCACTTCACATACATTAAGACAACTATAATAAAAAAAAGGCAGATAAATGTTGGTGAGTATGTGGAAAATAGGAACCCTCATATATTGCTGGTGGGAAGGTAAAAGAGTGTAATCATTTTATAAAACATCGCAGGTCCTAGAAAGGTTAAACAGAGTTGTCATATAACCCAGCAATTACACTCCTCCACATACACTCAGAGAAATGAAAATATAGGTACACATAAAAATGTATACACAATGTTCACAACAACATTATTCATAACAGCCAAAAAAGTGGAAACAACCCAAATATCAATCAAATGGATAAATAAAATGTGGTATATCTCTAAACAAAATATTATTTTCCAATTAAAATGAATGAAATACCGATAAATGCTACAATATGGATGAAACTTGAAAGCATTATGTTAAATGAAAGAAGCCAGTCACAAAAAGGCCACATATTATATGATTTTATTTATATGAAATGCCAACATTGAGCAAATCCATACAGGTAGAAAATAGACTAGTAGTTGCTTGAGCCTGAGATGGTGGAGGAAATGGTACAAGGTTTTTTGAGACGATGATGAAAATATTCTAAAATTAATTGTGGTAATGACTGCACAACGCTGTGAATATGTTATAAATCATTAAATTATATACTTTAAATGAGCAAATTGTGTGGTATGTGAATTATATTTCATCAAAGCTGTTATTCCTTTAAATAAAAAAAGGGTGAGATTGGAAGAAGCCATTATTTCCAAAGGTGGAGGCAAAGTTAAGTTACCCCAGATGGGATGACTGAGCAAATGTGGGCTGGCAGCCCAGGAAAGCACTGCTGCTGGACACAGAGAGACTGTCATTTTGATAGAGCTGAGGGGAGGATGGCCCAGCAGATGTGGCCTTTGATAGAGGAATACAACCGTTGTCAACTTGTGGCCTTTCAAGAAAGGAACCAGGGGAGTATTTATCCAGATTTTTCTCTACAACCACACTCTAATCTCTACCTAGGGTCTCTCTTTGGTCAAATTCCATCAACCCATGGGATGATGCAGTCCTCAGAGGTCAGCCTTCTGGTGCATAGAGGAGGTGGAGAGTGATTCTGGAATTGAGCCTGGATAGATGAGCAGGTTTTCTCCAGGCAGCAGGAGAGGAAGGATACAGTGGAAGAACTTAAGCAGGGCATTCTGTAGAGCAGCAGCTATGTGGATGGGCTCTGTCTGTCCCTCCAGATCTATGCTTCATCCTCCTTCACCTCCTCTGTGTCTGTTTCTTAGTAATTGGCATATAGCAAATGTATCAGTTAGCTATGCTTGTGTAACAAATTACCCCAAAACTTAGTACCTTAAATCAATCCCCACTTATTATTCCTAATGAGATCTTGGGTCTGTTGGGTGATTCTGCTGCTCTCACCCGAGCTCGCTATTTGCCTCCAGTTGGCTTTAATTTGGGTAGCACTTCATTGATCTTGGCTGGGCTCCATACATCTCTGGGGCTAGGCTGAGGCACCCAACTGACTGTGCTGGTCCACATGGTCTCTTATCTTCCAGCAGGCTAATGTGGGCTTATCTCTATTGGTCAGAACAATTGACAAGAGCATCTAGATTTAAGCGTAGGGAAAATAGGCTCCATCTCTTAATGAAGTTACCTGCAAAGCCACATTGCATAGAGGCTTAGTACAGAGAGAGAATAATCACAATATTTTTCTAAATAATTTACCACCTTAGGCAAGCAATTGATTGTTATATAAAATGATAATAATCATAGCTAACATTATTGCAGGCTTACTCTGTTCTAAGTCTTATGCTAAGGGTTTTATAGGCATTAGTTTATTGCATCTCTAAAAATCCCTTGAAGATAGGTGTTATTATTAATATTACCTCCATATTTCAAGTTAAAAAAACAAGACTTAGAGTGGTTGAGAAATAGAGGTATACCTATCGACTATTGCAGATTAACATCACCTTCTTCTATTGAGGTAATTGGTAAAGTCAGATAAGTCATATAGAAAACAATTAAAATGATGTATACATAGTGAATTATTTAGCTGGTTTTAAATAATTCAAATATGCAGGACATTTTTTTCTTTTACCTTTTAAAAAATAATTTGTAACATAATCGTACTGTCGTTAGATCTCATGGTCTATGTAGTATCTATCGTATCTTTGAAATACACTGTTTTCATTTCTTTTATAGTAATGTCATAATAAACCTTCCATACCACATTCTTAGTAAAGCTTTCCTTCACTAGCTTGCTTAAAATTATAATAGCATCTCCCCACGACACACACAAAGTTATTCCCCTTCCGGGCCTTCTTTTTATTCACAACATTTATCATCCTCTAACATACTATGTCTTTTACTTTTTTTTAATTGTAAGCCTCATCCCTTCACTAAAATGTAAGCTCCCTTAAGGCAACACTGTTTGAATGGTTTACTGACTGCTATATTTCCAGTATCTGGAGAAATATCTTGTATATAGATGGGGATCGATCAATGTTTATTAGATTACCTAGTTAATTAATAAAAAGAAATCACATAGGACCAAGCTACAATAAGCTTTGAAATAAATATATCTGTATTTTCCATACTGATATGATGACAGTTGGAAATAATGAGAAGCCAACAAAAATTATGACATATTTTCATGTAGCATTATGTTTAACCTAGACTGTGTTTATTTTATTTATAGCTTCTCCAATTTGCAAAGGTTTTATAACAGCTGTTTCAATTTGAAAGTTGACAGGTATTTGAATAAGCCTTAAATTGTGGCTGGGACAACCAGCCTATTCTCTAAACTCTCATTTGATCACCCAGGAGACATCTGATCAGCAGGACTGCACACTCCAATTTCAAATTATCTTGAAGAAAATTATCTCTACATTGGGACTCAGTTCAATGTCATTAGTCCTCTAGAAAATTTTTTTTCAGACACTAAATAGAAATCTCCAGTGGTTTGTTATTAATTATTCCCTCTTATCCTGGACTCACTGAGGAACAGCAATAATCATTCTCATGTTGTTCACTTTAGTCATGTATACATGTATACGTACATATACACATATGCACACATAGATATATATATATGTATTTGTATTTTGTATTTAAACCTTCAAAATTCCGAACTTCTCTGCAAAAATTTTCTCCTCTAAGCATCAAATATCGCTCTTACATTTACAAAAGCCATTAACACACGCACCAGAAAAAACCCAAATGATACCTCAGAATATTAGACCCCATCTTAATGGCCAGAAGGATTTATTTTCCTAATTATGACATTAATTGTCATTCTTTGAAAAATGACCCCAGTT